>NC_053390.1:381411257-381773255 GCF_905171765.1 Bufo bufo
TGTGTCTTAGGTTTTTCTGAATGACACTATCAATACCTTCAATGTAAGATTTTCTTTTTGGGATAGATTTCAAGTAGGCCTCAAATACCACAAACTAGTTATTTTCAGAATGGCAAATTTGGGAATGCTTTTTCAACCCAGAACAAAAAGTCTGCTTTTACGGTCACTACAAATAACTTGACCAGCTAAAACTGTGCAGATTTGGTTGAATAGAGATGTGAGACCTGTTTTTTTTTTGCGCTGTGTGACAGTTATAGGTTTAATCACAGAATGACACTTCTATCAGCACGCTAGCGTGTGTCTTAGGTTTTTCTGAATGACACTATCAATACCTTCAATGTAAGATTTTCTTTTTGGGATAGATTTCAAGTAGGCCTCAAATACCACAAACTAGTTATTTTCAGAATGGCAAATTTGGGAATGCTTTTTCAACCCAGAACAAAAAGTCTGCTTTTACGGTCACTACAAATAACTTGACCAGCTAAAACTGTGCAGATTTGGTTGAATAGAGATGTGAGACCTGTTTTTTTTTTGCGCTGTGTGACAGTTATAGGTTTAATCACAGAATGACACTTCTATCAGCACGCTAGCGTGTGTCTTAGGTTTTTCTGAATGACACTATCAATACCTTCAATGTAAGATTTTCTTTTTGGGATAGATTTCAAGTAGGCCTCAAATACCACAAACTAGTTATTTTCAGAATGGCAAATTTGGGAATGCTTTTTCAACCCAGAACAAAAAGTCTGCTTTTACGGTCACTACAAATAACTTGACCAGCTAAAACTGTGCAGATTTGGTTGAATAGAGATGTGAGACCTGTTTTTTTTTTGCGCTGTGTGACAGTTATAGGTTTAATCACAGAATGACACTTCTATCAGCACGCTAGCGTGTGTCTTAGGTTTTTCTGAATGACACTATCAATACCTTCAATGTAAGATTTTCTTTTTGGGATAGATTTCAAGTAGGCCTCAAATACCACAAACTAGTTATTTTCAGAATGGCAAATTTGGGAATGCTTTTTCAACCCAGAACAAAAAGTCTGCTTTTACGGTCACTACAAATAACTTGACCAGCTAAAACTGTGCAGATTTGGTTGAATAGAGATGTGAGACCTGTTTTTTTTTTGCGCTGTGTGACAGTTATAGGTTTAATCACAGAATGACACTTCTATCAGCACGCTAGCGTGTGTCTTAGGTTTTTCTGAATGACACTATCAATACCTTCAATGTAAGATTTTCTTTTTGGGATAGATTTCAAGTAGGCCTCAAATACCACAAACTAGTTATTTTCAGAATGGCAAATTTGGGAATGCTTTTTCAACCCAGAACAAAAAGTCTGCTTTTACGGTCACTACAAATAACTTGACCAGCTAAAACTGTGCAGATTTGGTTGAATAGAGATGTGAGACCTGTTTTTTTTTTGCGCTGTGTGACAGTTATAGGTTTAATCACAGAATGACACTTCTATCAGCACGCTAGCGTGTGTCTTAGGTTTTTCTGAATGACACTATCAATACCTTCAATGTAAGATTTTCTTTTTGGGATAGATTTCAAGTAGGCCTCAAATACCACAAACTAGTTATTTTCAGAATGGCAAATTTGGGAATGCTTTTTCAACCCAGAACAAAAAGTCTGCTTTTACGGTCACTACAAATAACTTGACCAGCTAAAACTGTGCAGATTTGGTTGAATAGAGATGTGAGACCTGTTTTTTTTTTGCGCTGTGTGACAGTTATAGGTTTAATCACAGAATGACACTTCTATCAGCACGCTAGCGTGTGTCTTAGGTTTTTCTGAATGACACTATCAATACCTTCAATGTAAGATTTTCTTTTTGGGATAGATTTCAAGTAGGCCTCAAATACCACAAACTAGTTATTTTCAGAATGGCAAATTTGGGAATGCTTTTTCAACCCAGAACAAAAAGTCTGCTTTTACGGTCACTACAAATAACTTGACCAGCTAAAACTGTGCAGATTTGGTTGAATAGAGATGTGAGACCTGTTTTTTTTTTGCGCTGTGTGACAGTTATAGGTTTAATCACAGAATGACACTTCTATCAGCACGCTAGCGTGTGTCTTAGGTTTTTCTGAATGACACTATCAATACCTTCAATGTAAGATTTTCTTTTTGGGATAGATTTCAAGTAGGCCTCAAATACCACAAACTAGTTATTTTCAGAATGGCAAATTTGGGAATGCTTTTTCAACCCAGAACAAAAAGTCTGCTTTTACGGTCACTACAAATAACTTGACCAGCTAAAACTGTGCAGATTTGGTTGAATAGAGATGTGAGACCTGTTTTTTTTTTGCGCTGTGTGACAGTTATAGGTTTAATCACAGAATGACACTTCTATCAGCACGCTAGCGTGTGTCTTAGGTTTTTCTGAATGACACTATCAATACCTTCAATGTAAGATTTTCTTTTTGGGATAGATTTCAAGTAGGCCTCAAATACCACAAACTAGTTATTTTCAGAATGGCAAATTTGGGAATGCTTTTTCAACCCAGAACAAAAAGTCTGCTTTTACGGTCACTACAAATAACTTGACCAGCTAAAACTGTGCAGATTTGGTTGAATAGAGATGTGAGACCTGTTTTTTTTTTGCGCTGTGTGACAGTTATAGGTTTAATCACAGAATGACACTTCTATCAGCACGCTAGCGTGTGTCTTAGGTTTTTCTGAATGACACTATCAATACCTTCAATGTAAGATTTTCTTTTTGGGATAGATTTCAAGTAGGCCTCAAATACCACAAACTAGTTATTTTCAGAATGGCAAATTTGGGAATGCTTTTTCAACCCAGAACAAAAAGTCTGCTTTTACGGTCACTACAAATAACTTGACCAGCTAAAACTGTGCAGATTTGGTTGAATAGAGATGTGAGACCTGTTTTTTTTTTGCGCTGTGTGACAGTTATAGGTTTAATCACAGAATGACACTTCTATCAGCACGCTAGCGTGTGTCTTAGGTTTTTCTGAATGACACTATCAATACCTTCAATGTAAGATTTTCTTTTTGGGATAGATTTCTAGTAGGCCTCAAATACCACAAACTAGTTATTTTCAGAATGGCAAATTTGGGAATGCTTTTTCAACCCAGAACAAAAAGTCTGCTTTTACGGTCACTACAAATAACTTGACCAGCTAAAACTGTGCAGATTTGGTTGAATAGAGATGTGAGACCTGTTTTTTTTTTGCGCTGTGTGACAGTTATAGGTTTAATCACAGAATGACACTTCTATCAGCACGCTAGCGTGTGTCTTAGGTTTTTCTGAATCACACTATCAATACCTTCAATGTAAGATTTTCTTTTTGGGATAGATTTCAAGTAGGCCTCAAATACCACAAACTAGTTATTTTCAGAATGGCAAATTTGGGAATGCTTTTTCAACCCAGAACAAAAAGTCTGCTTTTACGGTCACTACAAATAACTTGACCAGCTAAAACTGTGCAGATTTGGTTGAATAGAGATGTGAGACCTGTTTTTTTTTTGCGCTGTGTGACAGTTATAGGTTTAATCACAGAATGACACTTCTATCAGCACGCTAGCGTGTGTCTTAGGTTTTTCTGAATGACACTATCAATACCTTCAATGTAAGATTTTCTTTTTGGGATAGATTTCAAGTAGGCCTCAAATACCACAAACTAGTTATTTTCAGAATGGCAAATTTGGGAATGCTTTTTCAACCCAGAACAAAAAGTCTGCTTTTACGGTCACTACAAATAACTTGACCAGCTAAAACTGTGCAGATTTGGTTGAATAGAGATGTGAGACCTGTTTTTTTTTTGCGCTGTGTGACAGTTATAGGTTTAATCACAGAATGACACTTCTATCAGCACGCTAGCGTGTGTCTTAGGTTTTTCTGAATGACACTATCAATACCTTCAATGTAAGATTTTCTTTTTGGGATAGATTTCAAGTAGGCCTCAAATACCACAAACTAGTTATTTTCAGAATGGCAAATTTGGGAATGCTTTTTCAACCCAGAACAAAAAGTCTGCTTTTACGGTCACTACAAATAACTTGACCAGCTAAAACTGTGCAGATTTGGTTGAATAGAGATGTGAGACCTGTTTTTTTTTTGCGCTGTGTGACAGTTATAGGTTTAATCACAGAATGACACTTCTATCAGCACGCTAGCGTGTGTCTTAGGTTTTTCTGAATGACACTATCAATACCTTCAATGTAAGATTTTCTTTTTGGGATAGATTTCAAGTAGGCCTCAAATACCACAAACTAGTTATTTTCAGAATGGCAAATTTGGGAATGCTTTTTCAACCCAGAACAAAAAGTCTGCTTTTACGGTCACTACAAATAACTTGACCAGCTAAAACTGTGCAGATTTGGTTGAATAGAGATGTGAGACCTGTTTTTTTTTTGCGCTGTGTGACAGTTATAGGTTTAATCACAGAATGACACTTCTATCAGCACGCTAGCGTGTGTCTTAGGTTTTTCTGAATGACACTATCAATACCTTCAATGTAAGATTTTCTTTTTGGGATAGATTTCAAGTAGGCCTCAAATACCACAAACTAGTTATTTTCAGAATGGCAAATTTGGGAATGCTTTTTCAACCCAGAACAAAAAGTCTGCTTTTACGGTCACTACAAATAACTTGACCAGCTAAAACTGTGCAGATTTGGTTGAATAGAGATGTGAGACCTGTTTTTTTTTTGCGCTGTGTGACAGTTATAGGTTTAATCACAGAATGACACTTCTATCAGCACGCTAGCGTGTGTCTTAGGTTTTTCTGAATGACACTATCAATACCTTCAATGTAAGATTTTCTTTTTGGGATAGATTTCAAGTAGGCCTCAAATACCACAAACTAGTTATTTTCAGAATGGCAAATTTGGGAATGCTTTTTCAACCCAGAACAAAAAGTCTGCTTTTACGGTCACTACAAATAACTTGACCAGCTAAAACTGTGCAGATTTGGTTGAATAGAGATGTGAGACCTGTTTTTTTTTTGCGCTGTGTGACAGTTATAGGTTTAATCACAGAATGACACTTCTATCAGCACGCTAGCGTGTGTCTTAGGTTTTTCTGAATGACACTATCAATACCTTCAATGTAAGATTTTCTTTTTGGGATAGATTTCAAGTAGGCCTCAAATACCACAAACTAGTTATTTTCAGAATGGCAAATTTGGGAATGCTTTTTCAACCCAGAACAAAAAGTCTGCTTTTACGGTCACTACAAATAACTTGACCAGCTAAAACTGTGCAGATTTGGTTGAATAGAGATGTGAGACCTGTTTTTTTTTTGCGCTGTGTGACAGTTATAGGTTTAATCACAGAATGACACTTCTATCAGCACGCTAGCGTGTGTCTTAGGTTTTTCTGAATGACACTATCAATACCTTCAATGTAAGATTTTCTTTTTGGGATAGATTTCAAGTAGGCCTCAAATACCACAAACTAGTTATTTTCAGAATGGCAAATTTGGGAATGCTTTTTCAACCCAGAACAAAAAGTCTGCTTTTACGGTCACTACAAATAACTTGACCAGCTAAAACTGTGCAGATTTGGTTGAATAGAGATGTGAGACCTGTTTTTTTTTTGCGCTGTGTGACAGTTATAGGTTTAATCACAGAATGACACTTCTATCAGCACGCTAGCGTGTGTCTTAGGTTTTTCTGAATGACACTATCAATACCTTCAATGTAAGATTTTCTTTTTGGGATAGATTTCAAGTAGGCCTCAAATACCACAAACTAGTTATTTTCAGAATGGCAAATTTGGGAATGCTTTTTCAACCCAGAACAAAAAGTCTGCTTTTACGGTCACTACAAATAACTTGACCAGCTAAAACTGTGCAGATTTGGTTGAATAGAGATGTGAGACCTGTTTTTTTTTTGCGCTGTGTGACAGTTATAGGTTTAATCACAGAATGACACTTCTATCAGCACGCTAGCGTGTGTCTTAGGTTTTTCTGAATGACACTATCAATACCTTCAATGTAAGATTTTCTTTTTGGGATAGATTTCAAGTAGGCCTCAAATACCACAAACTAGTTATTTTCAGAATGGCAAATTTGGGAATGCTTTTTCAACCCAGAACAAAAAGTCTGCTTTTACGGTCACTACAAATAACTTGACCAGCTAAAACTGTGCAGATTTGGTTGAATAGAGATGTGAGACCTGTTTTTTTTTTGCGCTGTGTGACAGTTATAGGTTTAATCACAGAATGACACTTCTATCAGCACGCTAGCGTGTGTCTTAGGTTTTTCTGAATCACACTATCAATACCTTCAATGTAAGATTTTCTTTTTGGGATAGATTTCAAGTAGGCCTCAAATACCACAAACTAGTTATTTTCAGAATGGCAAATTTGGGAATGCTTTTTCAACCCAGAACAAAAAGTCTGCTTTTACGGTCACTACAAATAACTTGACCAGCTAAAACTGTGCAGATTTGGTTGAATAGAGATGTGAGACCTGTTTTTTTTTTGCGCTGTGTGACAGTTATAGGTTTAATCACAGAATGACACTTCTATCAGCACGCTAGCGTGTGTCTTAGGTTTTTCTGAATGACACTATCAATACCTTCAATGTAAGATTTTCTTTTTGGGATAGATTTCAAGTAGGCCTCAAATACCACAAACTAGTTATTTTCAGAATGGCAAATTTGGGAATGCTTTTTCAACCCAGAACAAAAAGTCTGCTTTTACGGTCACTACAAATAACTTGACCAGCTAAAACTGTGCAGATTTGGTTGAATAGAGATGTGAGACCTGTTTTTTTTTTGCGCTGTGTGACAGTTATAGGTTTAATCACAGAATGACACTTCTATCAGCACGCTAGCGTGTGTCTTAGGTTTTTCTGAATGACACTATCAATACCTTCAATGTAAGATTTTCTTTTTGGGATAGATTTCAAGTAGGCCTCAAATACCACAAACTAGTTATTTTCAGAATGGCAAATTTGGGAATGCTTTTTCAACCCAGAACAAAAAGTCTGCTTTTACGGTCACTACAAATAACTTGACCAGCTAAAACTGTGCAGATTTGGTTGAATAGAGATGTGAGACCTGTTTTTTTTTTGCGCTGTGTGACAGTTATAGGTTTAATCACAGACTGACACTTCTATCAGCACGCTAGCGTGTGTCTTAGGTTTTTCTGAATCACACTATCAATACCTTCAATGTAAGATTTTCTTTTTGGGATAGATTTCAAGTAGGCCTCAAATACCACAAGCTAGTTATTTTCAGAATGGCAAATTTGGGAATGCTTTTTCAACCCAGAACAAAAAGTCTGCTTTTACGGTCACTACAAATAACTTGACCAGCTAAAACTGTGCAGATTTGGTTGAATAGAGATGTGAGACCTGTTTTTTTTTTGCGCTGTGTGACAGTTATAGGTTTAATCACAGAATGACACTTCTATCAGCACGCTAGCGTGTGTCTTAGGTTTTTCTGAATCACACTATCAATACCTTCAATGTAAGATTTTCTTTTTGGGATAGATTTCAAGTAGGCCTCAAATACCACAAACTAGTTATTTTCAGAATGGCAAATTTGGGAATGCTTTTTCAACCCAGAACAAAAAGTCTGCTTTTACGGTCACTACAAATAACTTGACCAGCTAAAACTGTGCAGATTTGGTTGAATAGAGATGTGAGACCTGTTTTTTTTTTGCGCTGTGTGACAGTTATAGGTTTAATCACAGAATGACACTTCTATCAGCACGCTAGCGTGTGTCTTAGGTTTTTCTGAATCACACTATCAATACCTTCAATGTAAGATTTTCTTTTTGGGATAGATTTCAAGTAGGCCTCAAATACCACAAACTAGTTATTTTCAGAATGGCAAATTTGGGAATGCTTTTTCAACCCAGAACAAAAAGTCTGCTTTTACGGTCACTACAAATAACTTGACCAGCTAAAACTGTGCAGATTTGGTTGAATAGAGATGTGAGACCTGTTTTTTTTTTGCGCTGTGTGACAGTTATAGGTTTAATCACAGAATGACACTTCTATCAGCACGCTAGCGTGTGTCTTAGGTTTTTCTGAATCACACTATCAATACCTTCAATGTAAGATTTTCTTTTTGGGATAGATTTCAAGTAGGCCTCAAATACCACAAACTAGTTATTTTCAGAATGGCAAATTTGGGAATGCTTTTTCAACCCAGAACAAAAAGTCTGCTTTTACGGTCACTACAAATAACTTGACCAGCTAAAACTGTGCAGATTTGGTTGAATAGAGATGTGAGACCTGTTTTTTTTTTGCGCTGTGTGACAGTTATAGGTTTAATCACAGAATGACACTTCTATCAGCACGCTAGCGTGTGTCTTAGGTTTTTCTGAATCACACTATCAATACCTTCAATGTAAGATTTTCTTTTTGGGATAGATTTCAAGTAGGCCTCAAATACCACAAACTAGTTATTTTCAGAATGGCAAATTTGGGAATGCTTTTTCAACCCAGAACAAAAAGTCTGCTTTTACGGTCACTACAAATAACTTGACCAGCTAAAACTGTGCAGATTTGGTTGAATAGAGATGTGAGACCTGTTTTTTTTTTGCGCTGTGTGACAGTTATAGGTTTAATCACAGAATGACACTTCTATCAGCACGCTAGCGTGTGTCTTAGGTTTTTCTGAATCACACTATCAATACCTTCAATGTAAGATTTTCTTTTTGGGATAGATTTCAAGTAGGCCTCAAATACCACAAACTAGTTATTTTCAGAATGGCAAATTTGGGAATGCTTTTTCAACCCAGAACAAAAAGTCTGCTTTTACGGTCACTACAAATAACTTGACCAGCTAAAACTGTGCAGATTTGGTTGAATAGAGATGTGAGACCTGTTTTTTTTTTGCGCTGTGTGACAGTTATAGGTTTAATCACAGAATGACACTTCTATCAGCACGCTAGCGTGTGTCTTAGGTTTTTCTGAATCACACTATCAATACCTTCAATGTAAGATTTTCTTTTTGGGATAGATTTCAAGTAGGCCTCAAATACCACAAACTAGTTATTTTCAGAATGGCAAATTTGGGAATGCTTTTTCAACCCAGAACAAAAAGTCTGCTTTTACGGTCACTACAAATAACTTGACCAGCTAAAACTGTGCAGATTTGGTTGAATAGAGATGTGAGACCTGTTTTTTTTTTGCGCTGTGTGACAGTTATAGGTTTAATCACAGAATGACACTTCTATCAGCACGCTAGCGTGTGTCTTAGGTTTTTCTGAATCACACTATCAATACCTTCAATGTAAGATTTTCTTTTTGGGATAGATTTCAAGTAGGCCTCAAATACCACAAACTAGTTATTTTCAGAATGGCAAATTTGGGAATGCTTTTTCAACCCAGAACAAAAAGTCTGCTTTTACGGTCACTACAAATAACTTGACCAGCTAAAACTGTGCAGATTTGGTTGAATAGAGATGTGAGACCTGTTTTTTTTTTGCGCTGTGTGACAGTTATAGGTTTAATCACAGAATGACACTTCTATCAGCACGCTAGCGTGTGTCTTAGGTTTTTTTGAATCACACTATCAATACCTTCAATGTAAGATTTTCTTTTTGGGATAGATTTCAAGTAGGCCTCAAATACCACAAACTAGTTATTTTGAGAATGGCAAATTTGGGAATGCTTTTTCAACCCAGAACAAAAAGTCTGCTTTTACGGTCACTACAAATAACTTGACCAGCTAAAACTGTGCAGATTTGGTTGAATAGAGATGTGAGACCTGTTTTTTTTTTGCGCTGTGTGACAGTTATAGGTTTAATCACAGAATGACACTTCTATCAGCACGCTAGCGTGTGTCTTAGGTTTTTCTGAATCACACTATCAATACCTTCAATGTAAGATTTTCTTTTTGGGATAGATTTCAAGTAGGCCTCAAATACCACAAACTAGTTATTTTCAGAATGGCAAATTTGGGAATGCTTTTTCAACCCAGAACAAAAAGTCTGCTTTTACGGTCACTACAAATAACTTGACCAGCTAAAACTGTGCAGATTTGGTTGAATAGAGATGTGAGACCTGTTTTTTTTTTGCGCTGTGTGACAGTTATAGGTTTAATCACAGAATGACACTTCTATCAGCACGCTAGCGTGTGTCTTAGGTTTTTCTGAATCACACTATCAATACCTTCAATGTAAGATTTTCTTTTTGGGATAGATTTCAAGTAGGCCTCAAATACCACAAACTAGTTATTTTCAGAATGGCAAATTTGGGAATGCTTTTTCAACCCAGAACAAAAAGTCTGCTTTTACGGTCACTACAAATAACTTGACCAGCTAAAACTGTGCAGATTTGGTTGAATAGAGATGTGAGACCTGTTTTTTTTTTGCGCTGTGTGACAGTTATAGGTTTAATCACAGAATGACACTTCTATCAGCACGCTAGCGTGTGTCTTAGGTTTTTCTGAATCACACTATCAATACCTTCAATGTAAGATTTTCTTTTTGGGATAGATTTCAAGTAGGCCTCAAATACCACAAACTAGTTATTTTCAGAATGGCAAATTTGGGAATGCTTTTTCAACCCAGAACAAAAAGTCTGCTTTTACGGTCACTACAAATAACTTGACCAGCTAAAACTGTGCAGATTTGGTTGAATAGAGATGTGAGACCTGTTTTTTTTTTGCGCTGTGTGACAGTTATAGGTTTAATCACAGAATGACACTTCTATCAGCACGCTAGCGTGTGTCTTAGGTTTTTCTGAATCACACTATCAATACCTTCAATGTAAGATTTTCTTTTTGGGATAGATTTCAAGTAGGCCTCAAATACCACAAACTAGTTATTTTCAGAATGGCAAATTTGGGAATGCTTTTTCAACCCAGAACAAAAAGTCTGCTTTTACGGTCACTACAAATAACTTGACCAGCTAAAACTGTGCAGATTTGGTTGAATAGAGATGTGAGACCTGTTTTTTTTTTGCGCTGTGTGACAGTTATAGGTTTAATCACAGAATGACACTTCTATCAGCACGCTAGCGTGTGTCTTAGGTTTTTCTGAATCACACTATCAATACCTTCAATGTAAGATTTTCTTTTTGGGATAGATTTCAAGTAGGCCTCAAATACCACAAACTAGTTATTTTCAGAATGGCAAATTTGGGAATGCTTTTTCAACCCAGAACAAAAAGTCTGCTTTTACGGTCACTACAAATAACTTGACCAGCTAAAACTGTGCAGATTTGGTTGAATAGAGATGTGAGACCTGTTTTTTTTTTGCGCTGTGTGACAGTTATAGGTTTAATCACAGAATGACACTTCTATCAGCACGCTAGCGTGTGTCTTAGGTTTTTCTGAATCACACTATCAATACCTTCAATGTAAGATTTTCTTTTTGGGATAGATTTCAAGTAGGCCTCAAATACCACAAACTAGTTATTTTGAGAATGGCAAATTTGGGAATGCTTTTTCAACCCAGAACAAAAAGTCTGCTTTTACGGTCACTACAAATAACTTGACCAGCTAAAACTGTGCAGATTTGGTTGAATAGAGATGTGAGACCTGTTTTTTTTTTGCGCTGTGTGACAGTTATAGGTTTAATCACAGAATGACACTTCTATCAGCACGCTAGCGTGTGTCTTAGGTTTTTCTGAATCACACTATCAATACCTTCAATGTAAGATTTTCTTTTTGGGATAGATTTCAAGTAGGCCTCAAATACCACAAACTAGTTATTTTCAGAATGGCAAATTTGGGAATGCTTTTTCAACCCAGAACAAAAAGTCTGCTTTTACGGTCACTACAAATAACTTGACCAGCTAAAACTGTGCAGATTTGGTTGAATAGAGATGTGAGACCTGTTTTTTTTTTGCGCTGTGTGACAGTTATAGGTTTAATCACAGAATGACACTTCTATCAGCACGCTAGCGTGTGTCTTAGGTTTTTCTGAATCACACTATCAATACCTTCAATGTAAGATTTTCTTTTTGGGATAGATTTCAAGTAGGCCTCAAATACCACAAACTAGTTATTTTCAGAATGGCAAATTTGGGAATGCTTTTTCAACCCAGAACAAAAAGTCTGCTTTTACGGTCACTACAAATAACTTGACCAGCTAAAACTGTGCAGATTTGGTTGAATAGAGATGTGAGACCTGTTTTTTTTTGCGCTGTGTGACAGTTATAGGTTTAATCACAGAATGACACTTCTATCAGCACGCTAGCGTGTGTCTTAGGTTTTTCTGAATCACACTATCAATACCTTCAATGTAAGATTTTCTTTTTGGGATAGATTTCAAGTAGGCCTCAAATACCACAAACTAGTAATTTTGAGAATGGCAAATTTGGGAATGCTTTTTCAACCCAGAACAAAAAGTCTGCTTTTACGGTCACTACAAATAACTTGACCAGCTAAAACTGTGCAGATTTGGTTGAATAGAGATGTGAGACCTGTTTTTTTTTTGCGCTGTGTGACAGTTATAGGTTTAATCACAGACTGACACTTCTATCAGCACGCTAGCGTGTGTCTTAGGTTTTTCTGAATCACACTATCAATACCTTCAATGTAAGATTTTCTTTTTGGGATAGATTTCAAGTAGGCCTCAAATACCACAAACTAGTTATTTTCAGAATGGCAAATTTGGGAATGCTTTTTCAACCCAGAACAAAAAGTCTGCTTTTACGGTCACTACAAATAACTTGACCAGCTAAAACTGTGCAGATTTGGTTGAATAGAGATGTGAGACCTGTTTTTTTTTTGCGCTGTGTGACAGTTATAGGTTTAATCACAGAATGACACTTCTATCAGCACGCTAGCGTGTGTCTTAGGTTTTTCTGAATCACACTATCAATACCTTCAATGTAAGATTTTCTTTTTGGGATAGATTTCAAGTAGGCCTCAAATACCACAAACTAGTTATTTTCAGAATGGCAAATTTGGGAATGCTTTTTCAACCCAGAACAAAAAGACTGCTTTTACGGTCACTACAAATAACTTGACCAGCTAAAACTGTGCAGATTTGGTTGAATAGAGATGCGAGACCTGTTTTTTTTTTGCGCTGTGTGACAGTTATAGGTTTAATCACAGAATGACACTTCAATCAGCACGCTAGCGTGTGTCTTAGGTTTTTCTGAATCACACTATCAATACCTTCAATGTAAGATTTTCTTTTTGGGATAGATTTCAAGTAGGCCTCAAATACCACAAACTAGATATTTTGAGAATGGCAAATTTGGGAATGCTTTTTCAACCCAGAACAAAAAGTCTGCTTTTACGGTCACTACAATTAACTTGACCAGCTAAAACTGTGCAGATTTGGTTGAATAGAGATGTGAGACCTGTTTTTTTTTTGCGCTGTGTGACAGTTATAGGTTTAATCACAGAATGACACTTCTATCAGCACGCTAGCGTGTGTCTTAGGTTTTTCTGAATCACACTATCAATACCTTCAATGTTAGATTTTCTTTTTGGGATAGATTTCAAGTAGGCCTCAAATACCACAAACTAGTAATTTTGAGAATGGCAAATATGGGAATGCTTTTTCAACCCAGAACAAAAAGTCTGCTTTTACGGTCACTACAAATAACTTGACCAGCTAAAACTGTGCAGATTTGGTTGAATAGAGATGTGAGACCTGTTTTTTTTTTGCGCTATGTGACAGTTATAGGTTTAATCACAGAATGACACTTCTATCAGCACGCTAGCGTGTGTCTTAGGTTTTTCTGAATCACACTATCAATACCTTCAATGTTAGATTTTCTTTTTGGGATAGATTTCAAGTAGGCCTCAAATACCACAAACTAGTTATTTTCAGAATGGCAAATTTGGGAATGCTTTTTCAACCCAGAACAAAAAGTCTGCTTGTACGGTCACTACAAATAACTTGACCAGCTAATACTGGTCAGATTTGGTTGAATAGAGATGTGAGACCTGTTTTTTTTTGCGCTGTGTGACAGTTATAGGTTTAATCACAGAATGACACTTCTATCAGCACGCTAGCGTGTGTCTTAGGTTTTTCTGAATCACACTATCAATACCTTCAATGTAAGATTTTCTTTTTGGGATAGATTTCAAGTAGGCCTCAAATACCACAAACTAGTTATTTTCAGAATGGCAAATTTGGGAATGCTTTTTCAACCCAGAACAAAAAGTCTGCTTTTACGGTCACTACAAATAACTTGACCAGCTAAAACTGTGCAGATTTGGTTGAATAGAGATGCGAGACCTGTTTTTTTTTTGCGCTGTGTGACAGTTATAGGTTTAATCACAGAATGACACTTCAATCAGCACGCTAGCGTGTGTCTTAGGTTTTTCTGAATCACACTATCAATACCTTCAATGTAAGATTTTCTTTTTGGGATAGATTTCAAGTAGGCCTCAAATACCACAAACTAGATATTTTGAGAATGGCAAATTTGGGAATGCTTTTTCAACCCAGAACAAAAAGTCTGCTTTTACGGTCACTACAATTAACTTGACCAGCTAAAACTGTGCAGATTTGGTTGAATAGAGATGTGAGACCTGTTTTTTTTTTGCGCTGTGTGACAGTTATAGGTTTAATCACAGAATGACACTTCTATCAGCACGCTAGCGTGTGTCTTAGGTTTTTCTGAATCACACTATCAATACCTTCAATGTAAGATTTTCTTTTTGGGATAGATTTCAAGTAGGCCTCAAATACCACAAACTAGTTATTTTCAGAATGGCAAATTTGGGAATGCTTTTTCAACCCAGAACAAAAAGTCTGCTTTTACGGTCACTACAAATAACTTGACCAGCTAAAACTGTGCAGATTTGGTTGAATAGAGATGTGAGACCTGTTTTTTTTTTTGCGCTGTGTGACAGTTATAGGTTTAATCACAGAATGACACTTCTATCAGCACGCTAGCGTGTGTCTTAGGTTTTTCTGAATCACACTATCAATACCTTCAATGTAAGATTTTCTTTTTGGGATAGATTTCAAGTAGGCCTCAAATACCACAAACTAGTAATTTTGAGAATGGCAAATTTGGGAATGCTTTTTCAACCCAGAACAAAAAGTGTGCTTTTACGGTCACTACAAATAACTTGACCAGCTAAAACAGTGCAGATTTGGTTGAATAGAGATGTGAGACCTGTTTTTTTTTTGCGCTGTGTGACAGTTATAGGTTTAATCACAGAATGACACTTCTATCAGCACGCTAGCGTGTGTCTTAGGTTTTTCTGAATCACACTATCAATACCTTCAATGTAAGATTTTCTTTTTGGGATAGATTTCAAGTAGGCCTCAAATACCACAAACTAGTTATTTTCAGAATGGCAAATTTGGGAATGCTTTTTCAGCCCAGAACAAAAAGTCTGCTTTTACGGTCACTACAAATAACTTGACCAGCTAAAACTGTGCAGATTTGGTTGAATAGAGATGTGAGACCTGTTTTTTTTTTGCGCTGTGTGACAGTTATAGGTTTAATCACAGAATGACACTTCTATCAGCACGCTAGCGTGTGTCTTAGGTTTTTCTGAATCACACTATCAATACCTTCAATGTAAGATTTTCTTTTTGGGATAGATTTCAAGTAGGCCTCAAATACCACAAACTAGTTATTTTCAGAATGGCAAATTTGGGAATGCTTTTTCAACCCAGAACAAAAAGTCTGCTTTTACGGTCACTACAAATAACTTGACCAGCTAAAACTGTGCAGATTTGGTTGAATAGAAATGTCAGGTCTATTTTTTAGGCGCTGGGTGACATGCTCAACTTGCCCCTGATGTAATATATGGCCAAAAAATAACCACACTGTTGATGGTTAAATGCACTTGGGTGACACAGGCTCAGCCTGCAGCTGATGTAGTATATGGCCAAAAAATAATCAGACTGTTGATGGTTAAATGCACTTGGGTGACACAGGCTCAGCCTGCAGCTGATGTAGGATATAGCACAAAATAACCTCACTATCGATGGTTAAATACACTTGGTGATAGCTCGTGCTGGCGCACCACAAGTCTCAAAATGGCCGCCGATCACCCCAGAAAAAAAGTGATCTAAAAACGCTCTGGGCAGCCTCAAAAAAGTGAGCAAGTCAATAATAGCACTTCAATGATCCACAGCTGCAGATCGATCACAGAATCAAGTCTTTTGGAGGAGTTAATCTGCCTAATCTCGCCCTAACGTCGCAGCTGCAACCTCTCCCTATACTGATCATAGCAGAGTGACGTGCGGCGCTACGCGACTCCAGCTTAAATAGAGGCTGGGTCACATGGTGCACTTGCCAATCACAGCCATGCCAATAGTAGGCATGGCTGTGATGGCCTCTTGGGCCAAGTAGTATGACGCTTGTTGATTGGCTGCTTTGCAGCCTTTCAAAAAGCGCCAAGAAAGCGCCGAACACCGAACCCGAACACGGACTTTTAAGAAAACTATACAGTTCGGGTTCGCTCATCCCTATCCATAAATCAATTTTATAATTGGGTTTTATGGAGAATATTCAGCCATGTCTTCTGCAGCCTTCATTCTCCTACATTGCAAGCACTCTGTCCTGTTCAGATAAGCTGTCTGACAGCTTGGTCTGTAGACCCTCTCTCTGCTCTCCTGAACATTCATAAAGCTGGTATCCTTTCAGATTTTTTTTATTTGGTTGCAAAGATGTCCACTTAGATTTATGTTCAGAGCAAAGTATAAAGAGGAGCTACACATTGAGAACAAGAGAAGCTATAGACCTTGAACAAGAGGAGCTACAAACTAAGCCATTAGAGAGTTTGTTGCAGTGGCTGCCCATTCCCACCATTGTTCCGCTCCATCGGGTAGGCATGGATGCCATGTGTTTCACCTGTGCTCCGCTGTCCACCAGCAGCTAGTAGGGCCATCAAGGTTCCATGTGGTAACTCGCATCTTGGTGTCTCCATGGTGAGCACTCACGTCTTGGCTCTTTAAGTGACCTAAGCATTAGGACTACTTAGGTGTGCTTAGGTGTACTTTCCTGATGTGTACGTGCTTCGTACTAGTGCTAAACTTGATGGTTAATGTGTTAACTAAAGAATGGCAAGAAAAAGATAACTAAATTTTCAATGCATTTCAATGGCTTTTGTCATGAGTAGAGTTGAGCGAACACCTGGATGTTCGGGTTCGAGAAGTTCGGCCGAACTTCCCGTAAATGTTCGGGTTCGGGATCCGAACCCGAACCGAACTTCGTCCCGAACCCGAACCCCATTGAAGTCAATGGGGACCCGAACTTTTGGGCACTAAAAAGGCTGTAAAACAGCCCAGGAAAGAGCTAGAGGGCTGCAAAAGGCAGCAACATGTAGGTAAATCCCCTGCAAACAAATGTGGATAGGGAAATGAATTAAAATAAAAATAAAAAAAATAAAAATGAACCAATATCAATTGGACAGAGGTCCCATAGCAGAGAATCTGGCTTCACGTCAGCAGAGAATCAGTCTCTTCATGCCATAGCAAAGAATCTGGCTTCATGTCAGCACAGAATCAGTCTTTTCATGCCATAGCAGAGAATCTGGCTTCATGTCAGCACAGAATCAGTCTTCATGTCATAGCAGAGAATCAGGCTTCACGTCACCCACCACTGGAACAGGCCACTGTCACACATTTAGGCCCCGGCACCCAGACAGAGGAGAGCGGTCCCGTAACAGAGAATCTAGCCTTATGTCAGCGCAGAATCTGTATTCATGTCATAGCAGAGAATCAGGCTTCACGTCACCCACCACTGGAACAGGCCACTGTCACACATTTAGGCCCCGGCACCCAGACAGAGGAGAGCGGTCCCGTAACAGAGAATCTGGCCTTATGTCAGCGCAGAATCTGTCTTCATGTCATAGCAGAGAATCAGGCTTCACGTCACCCACCACTGGAACAGGCCACTGTCACACATTTAGGCCCCGGCACCCAGACAGAGGAGAGCGGTCCCGTAACAGAGAATCTGGCCTTATGTCAGCGCAGAATCTGTCTTCATGTCATAGCAGAGAATCAGGCTTCACGTCACCCACCACTGGAACAGGCCACTGTCACAAATTTAGGCCCCGGCACCCAGACAGAGGAGAGCGGTCCCGTAACAGAGAATCTGGCCTTATGTCAGCGCAGAATCTGTCTTCATGTCATAGCAGAGAATCAGGCTTCACGTCACCCACCACTGGAACAGGCCACTGTCGCACATTTAGGCCCAGGCACCCAGACAGAGGAGAGCGGTCCCGTAACAGAGAATCTGGCCTTATGTCAGCGCAGAATCTGTCTTCATGTCATAGCAGAGAATCAGGCTTCACGTCACCCACCACTGGAACAGGCCACTGTCACACATTTAGGCCCCGGCACCCAGACAGAGGAGAGCGGTCCCGTAACAGAGAATCTGGCCTTATGTCAGCGCAGAATCTGTCTTCATGTCATAGCAGAGAATCAGGCTTCACGTCACCCACCACTGGAACAGGCCACTGTCACACATTTAGGCCCAGGCACCCAGGCAGAGGAGAGAGGTCCCGTAACAGAGAATCTGGCCTTATGTCAGCGCAGAATCTGTATTAATGTCATAGCAGAGAATCAGGCTTCACGTCACCCACCACTGGAACAGGCCACTGTCACACATTTAGGCCCAGGCACCCAGGCAGACGAGAGAGGTCCCGTAACAGAGAATCTGGCCTTATGTCAGCGCAGAATCTGTATTAATGTCATAGCAGAGAATCAGGCTTCACGTCACCCACCACTGGAACAGGCCACTGTCACACATTTAGGCCCCGGCACCCAGACAGAGGAGAGCGGTCCCGTAACAGAGAATCTGGCCTTATGTCAGCGCAGAATCTGTCTTCATGTCATAGCAGAGAATCAGGCTTCACGTCACCCACCACTGGAACAGGCCACTGTCACACATTTAGGCCCCGGCACCCAGACAGAGGAGAGCGGTCCCGTAACAGAGAATCTGGCCTTATGTCAGCGCAGAATCTGTTTTCATGTCATAGCAGAGAATCAGGCTTCACGTCACCCACCACTGGAACAGGCCACTGTCACACATTTAGGCCCCGGCACCCAGACAGAGGAGAGCGGTCCCGTAACAGAGAATCTGGCCTTATGTCAGCGCAGAATCTGTCTTCATGTCATAGCAGAGAATCAGGCTTCACGTCACCCACCACTGGAACAGGCCACTGTCACACATTTAGGCCCAGGCACCCAGACAGAGGAGAGCGTTCCCGTAACAGAGAATCTGGCCTTATGTCAGTGCAGAATCTGTATTCATGTCATAGCAGAGAATCAGGCTTCACGTCACCCACCACTGGAACAGGCCACTGTCACACATTTAGGCCCAGGCACCCAAGCAGAGGAGAGAGGTCCCGTAACAGAGAATCTGGCCTTATGTCAGCGCAGAATCTGTATTCATGTCATAGCAGAGAATCAGGCTTCACGTCACCCACCACTGGAACAGGCCACTGTCACACATTTAGGCCCCGGCACCCAGACAGAGGAGAGCGGTCCCGTAACAGAGAATCTGGCCTTATGTCAGCGCAGAATCTGTCTTCATGTCATAGTAGAGAATCAGGCTTCACGTCACCCACCACTGGAACAGGCCACTGTCACACATTTAGGCCCCGGCACCCAGACAGAGGAGAGCGGTCCCGTAACAGAGAATCTGGCCTTATGTCAGCGCAGAATCTGTCTTCATGTCATAGCAGAGAATCAGGCTTCACGTCACCCACCACTGGAACAGGCCACTGTCACACATTTAGGCTCCGGCACCCAGGCAGAGGAGAGAGGTCCCGTAACAGAGAATCTGGCCTTATGTCAGCGCAGAATCTGTATTCATGTCATAGCAGAGAATCAGGCTTCACGTCACCCACCACTGGAACAGGCCACTGTCACACATTTAGGCCCCGGCACCCAGGCAGAGGAGAGAGGTCCCGTAACAGAGAATCTGGCCTTATGTCAGCGCAGAATCTGTATTCATGTCATAGCAGAGAATCAGGCTTCACGTCACCCACCACTGGAACAGGCCACTGTCACACATTTAGGCCCCGGCACCCAGACAGAGGAGAGCGGTCCCGTAACAGAGAATCTGGCCTTATGTCAGCGCAGAATCTGTCTTCATGTCATAGCAGAGAATCAGGCTTCACGTCACCCACCACTGGAACAGGCCACTGTCACACATTTAGGCCCCGGCACCCAGACAGAGGAGAGCGGTCCCGTAACAGAGAATCTGGCCTTATGTCAGCACAGAATCTGTCTTCATGTCATAGCAGAGAATCAGGCTTCACGTCACCCACCACTGGAACAGGCCACTGTCACACATTTAGGCCCCGGCACCCAGACAGAGGAGAGCGGTCCCGTAACAGAGAATCTGGCCTTATGTCAGCGCAGAATCTGTCTTCATGTCATAGCAGAGAATCAGGCTTCACGTCACCAACCACTGGAACAGGCCACTGTCACACATTTAGGCCCAGGCACCCAGGCAGAGGAGAGAGGTCCCGTAACAGAGAATCTGGCCTTATGTCAGCGCAGAATCTGTATTCATGTCATAGCAGAGAATCAGGCTTCACGTCACCCACCACTGGAACAGGCCACTGTCACACATTTAGGCCCCGGCACCCAGACAGAGGAGAGCGGTCCCGTAACAGAGAATCTGGCCTTATGTCAGCGCAGAATCTGTCTTCATGTCATAGCAGAGAATCAGGCTTCACGTCACCCACCACTGGAACAGGCCACTGTCACACATTTAGGCCCAGGCACCCAGGCAGAGGAGAGAGGTCCCGTAACAGAGAATCTGGCCTTATGTCAGCGCAGAACCTGTCTTCATGTCATAGCAGAGAATCAGGCTTCACGTCACCCACCACTGGAACAGGCCACTGTCACACATTTAGGCCCAGGCACCCAGGAAGAGGAGAGAGGTCCCGTAACAGAGAATCTGGCCTTATGTCAGCGCAGAATCTGTATTCATGTCATAGCAGAGAATCTGGCTTCACGTCACCCACCACTGGAACAGGCCACTGTCACACATTTAGGCCCCGGCACCCAGACAGAGGAGAGCGGTCCCGTAACAGAGAATCTGGCCTTATGTCAGCGCAGAATCTGTCTTCATGTCATAGCAGAGAATCAGGCTTCACGTCACCCACCACTGGAACAGGCCACTGTCACACATTTAGGCCCAGGTACCCAGGCAGAGGAGAGAGGTCCCGTAACAGAGAATCTGGCCTTATGTCAGCGCAGAATCTGTATTCATGTCATAGCAGAGAATCAGGCTTCACGTCACCCACCACTGGAACAGGCCACTGTCACACATTTAGGCCCCGGCACCCAGACAGAGGAGAGCGGTTCTGTAACAGAGAATCTGGCCTTATGTCAGCGCAGAATCTGTATTCATGTCATAGCAGAGAATCAGGCTTCACGTCACCCACCACTGGAACAGGCCACAGTCACACATTTAGGCCCCGGCACCCAGACAGAGGAGAGCGGTCCCGTAACAGAGAATCTGGCCTTATGTCAGCGCAGAATCTGTCTTCATGTCATAGCAGAGAATCAGGCTTCACGTCACCCACCACTGGAACAGGCCACTGTCACACATTTAGGCCCCGGCACCCAGACAGAGGAGAGCGGTCCCGTAACAGAGAATCTGGCCTTATGTCAGCGCAGAATCTGTCTTCATGTCATAGCAGAGAATCAGGCTTCACGTCACCCACCACTGGAACAGGCCACTGTCACACATTTAGGCCCAGGCACCCAGGCAGAGGAGAGAGGTCCCGTAACAGAGAATCTGGCCTTATGTCAGCGCAGAATCTGTCTTCATGTCATAGCAGAGAATCAGGCTTCACGTCACCCACCACTGGAACAGGCCACTGTCACACATTTAGGCCCAGGCACCCAGGCAGAGGAGAGAGGTCCCGTAACAGAGAATCTGGCCTTATGTCAGCGCAGAATCTGTATTCATGTCATAGCAGAGAATCAGGCTTCACGTCACCCACCACTGGAACAGGCCACTGTCACACATTTAGGCCCCGGCACCCAGACAGAGGAGAGCGGTCCCGTAACAGAGAATCTGGCCTTATGTCAGCGCAGAATCTGTCTTCATGTCATAGCAGAGAATCAGGCTTCACGTCACCCACCACTGGAACAGGCCACTGTCACACATTTAGGCCCAGGCACCCAGGCAGAGGAGAGAGGTCCCGTAACAGAGAATCTGGCGTTATGTCAGCGCAGAATCTGTCTTCATGTCATAGCAGAGAATCAGGCTTCACGTCACCCACCACTGGAACAGGCCACTGTCACACATTTAGGCCCAGGCACCCAGACAGAGGAGAGCGGTTCCGTAACAGAGAATCTGGCCTGATGTCAGCGCAGAATCTGTCTTCATGTCATAGCAGAGAATCAGGCTTCACGTCACCCACCACTGGAACAGGCCACTGTCACACATTTAGGCCCAGGCACCCAGGCAGAGGAGAGAGGTCCCGTAACAGAGAATCTGGCCTTATGTCAGCGCAGAATCTGTATTCATGTCATAGCAGAGAATCAGGCTTCACGTCACCCACCACTGGAACAGGCCACTGTCACACATTTAGGCCCAGGCACCCAGGCAGAGGAGAGAGGTCCCGTAACAGAGAATCTGGCCTTATGTCAGCGCAGAATCTGTATTCATGTCATAGCAGAGAATCAGGCTTCACGTCACCCACCACTGGAACAGGCCACTGTCACACATTTAGGCCCCGGCACCCAGACAGAGGAGAGGTTCATTCAACTTTGGGTTGCCCCGCAATATAATGGTAAAATGAAATTAAAAATAGTATTGAATGAGGAAGTGCCCTGGAGTAGAATAATATATTGTTAAGGGGAGGTAGTTAATATCTAATCTGCACAAGGGATGGACAGGTCCTGTGGGATCCATGCCTGGTTCATTTTTATGAACGTCAGCTTGTCCACATTGGCTGTAGACAGGTGGCTGCGTTTGTCTGTAATGACGGCCCCTGCCGTGCTGAATACACGTTCAGACAAAACGCTGGCCGCCGGGCAGGCCAGCACCTCCAAGGCATAAAAGGCTAGCTCTGGCCACGTGGACAATTTGGAGACCCAGAATTTGAATGGGGCATAACCATCAGTCAATACGTGGAGGGGTGTGCACAGGTACTGTTCCACCATGTTAGTGAAATGTTGCCTCCTGCTAACACGTTCCGTATCAGGTGGTGGTGCACTTAGCTGTGGCGTGTTGACAAAACTTTTCCACATCTCTGCCATGCTAACCCTGCCCTCAGAGGAGCTGGGCGTGACACAGCTGCGTTGGCGACCTCTTGCTCCTCCTCTGCCTTCGCCTTGGGCTTCCACTGGTTCCCCTGTGACATTTGGGAATGCTCTCAGTAGCGCGTCTACCAACGTGCGCTTGTACTCGCGCATCTTCCTATCACGCTCCAGTGTAGGAAGTAAGGTGGGCACATTGTCTTTGTACCGGGGATCCAGCAGGGTTGCAACCCAGTAGTCCGCACACGTTAAAATGTGGGCAACTCTGCTGTCGTTGCGCAGGCACTGCAGCATGTAGTCGCTCATGTGTGCCAGGCTGCCCAGAGGTAAGGACAAGCTGTCCTCTGTGGGAGGCGTATCGCCATCGTCCTGTGTTTCCCCCCAGCCACGCACCAGTGATGGGCCCGAGCTGCTTTGGGTGCCACCCCGCTGTGAACATGCTTCATCCTCATCCTCCTCCACCTCCTCCTCATCCTCGTCCTCCTCGTCCTCCAGTAGTGGGCCCTGTCTGGCCACATTTGTACCTGGCCTCTGGTGTTGCAAAAAAACTCCCTCTGAGTCACTTCGAAGAGACTGGCCTGAAAGTGCTAAAAATGACCCCTCTTCCTCCTCTTCCTCCTGGGCCACCTCCTCTTCCATCATCGCCCTAAGTGTTTTCTCAAGGAGACATAGAAGTGGTATTGTAACGCTGATAACGGCGTCATCGCCACTGGACATGTTGGGTGAGTACTCGAAACAGCGCAACAGGGCACACAGGTCTCGCATGGAGGCCCAGTCATTGGTGGTGAAGTGGGTCTGATCCACAGTGCGACTGACCCGTGCGTGCTGCAGCTGAAACTCCACTATGGCCTGCTGCTGCTCGCACAGTCTGTCCAGCATATGCAAGGTGGAGTTCCACCTGGTGGGCACGTCGCATATGAGGCGGTGAGCAGGAAGGCTGAAGTTACGCTGTAGCGCAGACAGGCGAGCAGCGGCAGGGTGTGAACGCCGGAAGCGCGAACAGACGGCCCGCACTTTATGCAGCAGCTCTGACATGTCGGGGTAGTTGCGAATGAACTTCTGCACCACCAAATTCAGCACATGCGCCAGGCAAGGGATGTGCGTCAAACCGGCTAGTCCCAGAGCTGCAACGAGATTTCGCCCATTATCGCACACCACCAGGCCGGGCTTGAGGCTCACCGGCAGCAACCACTCGTCGGTCTGTTGTTCTATACCCCGCCTCAACTCCTGTGCGGTGTGGGGCCTGTCCCCCAAACATATGAGTTTCAGAATGGCCTGCTGACGTTTACCCCGTGCTGTGCTGAAGTTGGTGGTGAAGGTGTGTGGCTGACTGGATGAGCAGGTGGAAGAAGAGGAGGAGGAAGCTGAGTAGGAGGAGGAGGAGACAGGAGGCAAAGAATGTTGCCTTGCGATCCTTGGCGGCGGAAGGACGTGCGCCAAACAGCTCTCCGCCTGGGGCCCAGCCGCCACTACATTTACCCAGTGTGCAGTTAGGGAGATATAGCGTCCCTGGCCGTGCTTACTGGTCCACGTATCTGTGGTTAGGTGGACCTTGCCACAGATGGCGTTGCGCAGTGCACACTTGATTTTATCGGACACTTGTTTGTGTAGGGAAGGCACGGCTCTCTTGGAGAAGTAGTGGCGGCTGGGAACAACATACTGTGGGACAGCAAGTGACATGAGCTGTTTGAAGCTGTCTGTGTCCACCAGCCTAAATGACAGCATTTCATAGGCCAGTAGTTTAGAAATGCTGTCATTCAGGGCCAGGGATCGAGGGTGGCTAGGTGGGAATTTACGCTTTCTCTCAAATGTTTGTGAGATGGAGAGCTGAACGCTGCCGTGTGACATGGTTGAGATGCTTGGTGACGCAGGTGGTGGTGTTGGTGGTACATCCCATGTTTGCTGGGCGGCAGGTGCCAACGTTCATCCAGAGGCGGAGGAAGAGGCCGAGGCGGCGGCAGCAGCAGCACAAGAGGCCGAGGCGGCAGCAGCAGAAGAGGCCGAGGTGGCAGCAGCAGAAGAGGTAGCAGGGGGAGCCTGAGTGACTTTCTTGTTTTTAAGGTGTTTACTCCACTGCAGTTCATGCTTTGCATGCAGGTGCCTGGTCATGCAGGTTGTGCTAAGGTTCAGAACGTTAATGCCTCGCTTCAGGCTCTGATGGCACAGCATGCAAACCACTCGGGTCTTGTCGTCAGCACATTGTTTGAAGAAGTGCCATGCCAGGGAACTCCTTGAAGCTGCCTTTGGGGTGCTCGGTCCCAGATGGCGGCGGTCAGTAGCAGGCGGAGTCTCTTGGCGGCGGGTGTTCTGATTTTGCCCACTGCTCCCTCTTTTGCTACGCTGTTGGCTCGGTCTCACCACTGCCTCTTCCTCCGAACTGTGAAAGTCAGTGGCACGACCTTCATTCCATGTGGGGTCTAGGACCTCATCGTCCCCTGCATCGTCTTCCACCCAGTCTTGATCCCTGACCTCCTGTTCAGTCTGCACACTGCAGAAAGACGCAGCAGTTGGCACCTGTGTTTTGTCATCATCAGAGACGTGCTGAGGTGGTATTCCCATGTCCTCATCATCAGGAAAAATAAGTGGTTGTGCGTTAGTGCATTCTATCTCTTCCACCCCTGGGGAAGGGCTAGGTGGATGCCCTTGGGAAACCCTGGCAGCAGAGTCTTCAAACAGCATAAGAGACTGCTGCATAACTTGAGGCTCAGACAGTTTCCCTGATATACATGGGGTGATGTGACAGACCGATGGGCTTGGTTTTCATGCGCCATCTGTGCGCTTTCTGCAGAAGACTGGGTGGGAGATAATGTGAACGTGCTGGATCCACTGTCGGCCACCCAATTGACAATTGCCTGTACCTGCTCAGGACTTACCATCCTTAGAACGGCATTGGGCCTCACCAAATATCGCTGTAAATTCTGCTGGCTACTGGGACCTGAGGTAGTTGGTTCACTAGGACGTGTGGCTGTTGCAGAACGGCCACGTCCTCTCCCAGCACCAGAGGGTCCACTAACACCACCACGACCATGTCCACGTCCGCGTCCCTTATTAGATGTTTTCCTCATTGTTCCCGTTCACCACAATTTTGAGAATGGCAAATTTGGTAATTGCTTTTTCAACCCAGAACAAAAAGTCTGCTTTTACGGTCACTACAAATAACTTGACCAGCTAAAACAGTGCAGATTTGGTTGAATAGAGATGTGAGACCTGTTTTTTTTTGCGCTGTGTGACAGGTATAGGTTTAATCACAGAATGACACTTCTATCAGCACGCTAGCGTGTGTCTTAGGTTTTTCTGAATGACACTATCAATACCTTCAATGTAAGATTTTCTTTTTGGGATAGATTTCAAGTAGGCCTCAAATACCAGAAACTAGTTATTTTGAGAATGGGAAATTTGGGAATGCTTTTTCAACCCAGAACAAAAAGTCTGCTTTTACGGTCACTACAAATAACTTGACCAGCAAAAACAGTGCAGATTTGGTTGAATAGAGATGTGAGACCTGTTTTTTTTTGCGCTGTGTGACAGGTATAGGTTTAATCACAGAATGACACTTCTATCAGCACGCTAGCGTGTGTCTTAGGTTTTTCTGAATGACACTATCAATACCTTCAATGTAAGATTTTCTTTTTGGGATAGATTTCAAGTAGGCTTCAAATACCAGAAACTAGTTATTTTGAGAATGGGAAATTTGGGAATGCTTTTTCAACCCAGAACAAAAAGTCTGCTTTTACGGTCACTACAAATAACTTGACCAGTAAAAACAGTGCAGATTTGGTTGAATAGAGATGTGAGACCTGTTTTTTTTTGCGCTTTGTGACAGGTATAGGTTTAATCACAGAATGACACTTCTATCAGCACGCTAGCGTGTGTCTTAGGTTTTTCTGAATGACACTATCAATACCTTCAATGTAAGATTTTCTTTTTGGGATAGATTTCAAGTAGGCCTCAAATACCAGAAACTCGTTATTTTGAGAATGGCAAATTTGGGAATGCTTTTTCAACCCAAAAATTTTTTTTTGCTTTTACGGTCAATACAAATAACTTGACCAGCTAAAACAGTACAGATTTGGTTGAATAGAAATGTCAGGTCTATTTTTTAGGCGCTGAGTGACAGGCTCAACTTGCCCCTGATGTAATATATGGCCAAAAAATAACCACACTGTTGATGGTTAAATGCACCTGGGTGACACAGGCTCAGCCTGCACCAGATGTAGTATATGGCCAAAAAATAATCAGACTGTTGATGGTTAAATGCACTTGGGTGACACAGGCTCAGCCTGCACCAGATGTAGTATATGGCCAAAAAATAATCAGACTGTTGATGGTTAAATGCACTTGGGTGACACAGGCTCAGCCTGCAGCTGATGTAGGATATAGCACAAAATAACCACACTATCGATGGTTAAATACACTTGGGTGACACAGGCTCAGCCGGCAGCTGATGTAGTATATGGCCAAAAAATAATCAGACTGTTGATGGTTAAATGCACTTGGGTGACACAGGCTCAGCCTGCAGCTGATGTAGTATATGGCCAAAAAATAACCAGACTGTTGATGGTTAAATGCACTTCGGTGACACAGGCTCAGCCTGCAGCTGATGTAGGATATAGCACAAAATAACCACACGATCGATGGTTAAATACACTTGGTGATAGCTCGTGCTGGCGCACCACAAGTCACAAAATTGCCGCCGATCACCCCAGAAAAAAAGTAATCTAAAAACGCTCTGGGCAGCCTCAAAAAAGTGAGCAAGTCAATAATAGCACTTCAATGATCCACAGCTGCAGATCGATCACAGAATGAAGTCTTTTGGAGGAGTTAATCTGCCTAATCTCGCCCTAACGTCGCAGCTGCAACCTCTCCCTATACTGATCATAGCAGAGTGACGTGCGGCGCTACGTGACTCCAGCTTAAATAGAGGCTGGGTCACATGGTGCACTGGCCAATCACAGACATGCCAATAGTAGGCATGGCTGTGATGGCCTCTTGGGCCAAGTAGTATGACGCTTGTTGATTGTCTGCTTTGCAGCCTTTCAAAAAGCGCCAAGAAAGCGCCGAACACCGAACCCGAACACGGACTTTTACGAAAATGTTCGGGTTCGGGTCCGTGTCACGGACACCCCAAAATTCGGTACGAACCCGAACTATACAGTTCGGGTTCGCTCATCCCTAGTCATGAGATAACCAACATAAAACTGCACCATGTGTTATCAGAGTCAAGTTTAACTTGGCTATATCTATATCTCTGACCCCAGTGGGTCAGCTGCCAACCACACCAGGACTATTTCAAGAGGTAATTGTTTTTAGCCAAATATACATCCACTTCTATAAAAAAAAAAAAAACATGACCCCAAATATGTCTGTAGCCTAACAAATTGCTTTGGTTAGGTTAGCCTGATGTAAATTGGGTAGCCAGTATATCTCTTTTAGACAATATGTTTTTTTTATCAAACTAACTGCACAACAGAAAAGCGAGCAACAGCATTGTTTATATTTGAATAGCTTCATCGGTTTCCATCACCAGGCTCCAACATGAAAATGAATGTAATGTATATGAGATAGTTTTGCAAACAGACTTCTATTAATTCTGCAAAAAGCAATTAGAGCATACAAGATCTCTTCCCTGTATGCTGCATGATCTTGTCTCACTTTCAATGGGCTTCAGAGTAAGAAACAAACCTGTCACTACTTACAGAAAGAAGTTTAGTGTTCTCAGAGCTGGAGTCACAAAAAATGCCACTGCAATTTAAGCAACAGTGATCAAAAGGAACTATCTGAAATCAACAGAAGTCAGGTTCAATCTCTTGTCTCTAATCCAAAGCAAGCAACAAACAATGTGTTCAAAATAGACAATTTTGTGAAAGTATTGACCTTTAACTGGTGACTCAAAAGGCTAAGAAATACTCTTGAAAAGAGTTTTACTGGTTTTAGTTTTTAACCTTGAAAAGTTGGAAAATACCAAAGTGGGGAAAAAATGCCCCTGCGTTTTATGGGGCAAATACTAATGAGCGCTTCCATTATGGAAGCGCTCATTAGTACCAGAGGACCAGGAAGCAGTGAAGGCTCTGTACTTACCGCTTCCTGGTCCCCGGCTGTCGGCTTTGAAGGTTGCGCACAGCGTGAGGACGCTCTGTGACCTCACGCTGTGCGCGCCAGTTCACAGCACATGCGAAGGAGAAGAAGGAAGAAGATCGTGGGCGGTGTGGAGCGGCAGCGTCCAGGAACAGGATAGGTAAGTGCTTTATTTATTTTGTGAATTGAGGCTGGGAGCTGCTGCATTATTACTGGGGGCTGAATTATGGCTGGGGGCTGCATTATGGCTGGGGGCTGAATTATATATGACTGGGGGCTAAATTACATATGACTGGGGGCTAATTAACATATGGCTGGGGGCCGATTAACATATGGCTGGGGACTGATTACATATGGCTGGGGGGTGATCACATATGGCTGGCGGCTGATATGAGGCATGGAGGACTGATATGAGGCATGGGGGTCTCATCTGAGGTCTCATTGGGAGTATTCTTTATATTGGGCTCTGATCTGAGGTTTGATCTGAGGTCTTATTAACATTGGGGATCTGATTGGGGCTGTGAGCTGAGGTCTGATTAATATTGGAGGTCTGATTGGTGGTCTGACCTGAGGTGTAATGAAAAATATTTTTTCTTATTTTCCTCCTCTAAAACCTGTGTGCGTCTTATGGGGTGAAAAATACGGTACTGTGGCTACCATACAAGTCACAAAGAAACATTGAAGTAGATGAATAACAAGCTCAGTGAAATCTATTAAATTAACTATATACAGGAGAAAATTGTTAATGTTACGAATTTAGCTGAATGCATATCTCATCCACTTTAGTGGACTTTATTTTCGTTATAGCAGGAGTATTAAAAATACGTGGATGCCTAAGTCATTTTACACAGTAACTTTAATGAATATTTTCATTTATCACAATTTAATTGACACAGTGTGTAATGAAGTCAGGCGGCACAGCGTACTGGTTGAGGGGTGCTCGGTTTGTGTGGAGGTAATCCCAAAATCAGAAGAATGAAAGAAAACCGGCACTCCCAAAAATCTTTGCTGGTGATAGATTTATTGGTCACTCATTTAATTGACACAATCATGGTATGTTGAACAAATGTAAAACAAAATGTAAGCTTAGTGTCATTGGTGGACAAATTATTCTTTTAGAAGCATTTATCAAATGTGGGCTTACAGATTCTTGTTATTCTATAACTAGAGCTTTGCACAGTTCCTGATCTTAAAGTTGTAATACTATCAATAATTGTGATATTATTGTGCTCCTTTCTTTGGTTTTATTAGATGTAATAAAGCGTTTAAAGGGACACTGACAGGCCAAATCAGCATATATAGTTAGATATATGACATTACAGGTCTTATAGAGTCTTTTAAAAGCATATAAGTATCCCCCCTGTCCACCTTATAAAGAGCGAAATATAAAGTTTTATAGCCTGCTTGTCCGGTCAGCAATCTGCCCAAGGGGCGGCGTTTCATGTGAAAATGCGCCCAGCCAGCCTTCCCAATTGCCGTTCTTAAGCCCCGCCCAGCTCATCATTATTCACTTCGCTGGGCGGCGGCTAGAACTCTCCCCAGTCCCGATCCTGCGCATGGGCAATTCAATCCTCTGGGCATCGTTCATGCCCAATCTTCTGCGCCTGCGCCCCGCCGTGGTTAGATCGCACATGCGTACACACACAGCCTGCCTGCGTCTTGGAGGCAGCTGCAGCCTCAGCCTCAGCCATGCACTGTTCAGAGCAGCGCTTCAGAGCGCTGCTCACTCACATCGTCAAAGGGGTTAATAGTGCGTCCCAGAGGAATGAATTGCCCATGCGCAGGATCGGGACTGGGGAGAGTTCTAGCTGCCGCCCAGCGAAGTGAATAATGATGAGCTGGGCGGGGCTTAAGAACGGCAGTTGGGAGCGGCTAGCTGGGCGCATTTTCACATGAAACGCCGCCCCTTGGGCAGATTGCTGACTGGACAAGCAGGTTATAAAACTTTATATTTCGCTCTTTATAAGGTGGACAGGGGGGATACTTATATGCTTTTAAAAGACTCTATAAGACCTGTAATGTCATATATCTAACTATATATGCTGATTTGGCCTGTCAGTGTCCCTTTAAGAACAAAAGGATTTGGAAGATTATGGCTGCCTGTTAACCCCTTCTAGACACTCAAAGTGACTTCCCAACAGCCCCCATAAAGGTACAGTGTGCTGAATGGGCGGGTGTAGGAGCTGCCCGGTCAGCAGTAGGGCCTAGCTGTTCCTGACAGCTGAGCCCTTGCTGTATACACCGGCATAGGTGAATACAGCCATGCCGATGCTTTAACCCTTTGTATGTAAGCACTGACTGTGGCATCTACGAGCTATGTGGAAGGAGGAGGCTGCCTCCCCTTGCTCATCGGGTCCCTGCAGGAATCGGGGCTTGCCTTCTACGGGTCTCACAGGCAGGCAGGCTGTCAGTATATTATACTGGTAATACACTGACAGTCAATGCATTACAATACACATGTATTGTAGAATGGAACAGACTCCAAAAAGTTAATGTCCCACAGTGGAACACAAATAAAAAGTAAAAAAGAAAAAAAAAGTGTTTTTTAAAAATAAAAAAATAAAAGTTGCAAGTAAAAAAAAGCACCCTTTCCCTCATCAAAATAAAAATAGACATCTTTAAAGACTTGCTCTATTAAAATGTCACATGATCTACCCCATCAGATGAATGCCATAAAAAAAGAACACACCAAAATATAAATTTTTCTTGTCACTTTGCCTTATAAAAAGTGTAGTAGCAAGCGATTAAAAAGTACAATGTACCACACAATGGTACCGCTGTAAATGTCACTTTATCCCACAAAAATGAGCCTCTACACAAGATGATTGACACAAAAATAAAAAAATATGACTCTCAGAAAATAGCAACACAAAAACAATTTTTTTTTCATAAAATGCTTTTATTGTGGAAGATTGCAAACAAAAAGGAAAAAATACATATTAGGTATCACTGCATCCGTAATGACCTGCTTTATAAAAAAGAACTATGTCAAAGCCATTTTTTGTCACCTTGCCTTACAAAAAGTGTAATAGCGAGCAGTCAAAAAGTACTATGTACTCCAAAATGGTACCAATGAAAACTTCAACTCATCCTGCAAAAAATTAGCCCCCCAAACGAGATGATCGGCAGAAAAAATAAATAAAATGGCTCTCAGAAAATGCTGACACAAAAACTGGATTTTTTTCAATGCTTTGTTTAAAATTGGTAAAACGTAAAAAGAATTATATAAAATTGGTATCTCTGTATTTTTACTGGCCAGCAGAATAAAGATAACGTATAATTTTTCCTGAATGGTGTTTGCTGCAATAACAAATCCCAAAAAGCAAATGAGACTTTTTCTTTATCCTGCTTCCCAAAAAGCTAAAAAAGTGATAAAAATAAATGTTTGTAGCCCCAAATAGAACTAATAATAAAGCTCCATTGAGAGAAAAATAAAATGTGTGGTTGTCAAGAAATGGCTGTACTGGTCTCCAGAGGCCGATCAATAGCAACAAGGCCTCTGTAAACCATTCCACCAAAATCTGCCTTCCAAAAATCATATGGCGCTCCTTCTCTTCTGATCCCTGCCATGTGCCCAAACAGCAATTTACGACTACATATGCCATGATCAGAAGAAAATGCTTAACAAGATTTGTGGTGCTTTATCTCCTGTTACCGCTTGTGAAAATTAAAAATTGTGAGTAGATTTGAGCGGACACCTGGATGTTCGGGTTCGACGGGTTTGGCCGAACTTCACAAAAAAGTTTGAGTTCGGGACCCGAACTTGACCTGAACTTGACCCCGAACCCGAACCCTATTAAAGTCAATGGGGCCCTGAACTTTTGAGCACTAAAATAACTCAAAAAATGTCATGAAAAGGGCTAGAAGGCTGCAAATGGCATCAAAATGTGGTTAAGAGCATGGCAAGTGCTCTGCAAACAAATGTGGATAGGGAAATGACTTTAAATAACGTACGTAAAAACTTAAAAATACAAAATAATAATCTTGATCTAGGAGGACGAGGTCCATAGGAAGTAGGAGGTTGAGGAGGCAGTGGATGTGGCGGTGTAGGTGGAAGTGGCGGTGGAGGAGGAGGAGGTAGCCTACACTGTTTTTTGGTTTTAAATTTATTTATATTTTTTTAATATTGGGAAATATAACCTGTGATAACCCCCTCTAGTCATGCTAAACACATGTTCAGACAATACACTGGATGCAGGGCAGGCCAGCACCTCCAAGGCTTAAAGGGCAAGCTCAGGCCATGTGCCCAATTTGGAGACCCAGAAGTTGAAGGGGGCAGACCCATCAGTCAGTACGTGTAGTCATTTTGCTGAAATGCTGCCTCTTGCTAAGACGTTCCATATCAGCTGGTGGTGCTGGTTGTTGTGGTGTGCTGACAAAGCTTTTCCACATTTTGGCCATGCTAACCCTGCCTTCTGAGGTGCTGGTGGTGCCCCAGCTGTGTTGGCGACCTCTTCCTCCTCCTCTGCCTTCGCCTGGTGCTTCCACTGTGCCCCCGCTGTCAGGTGGCGTGCGCTTGTACTTGCGCATCTTACGATCACGCTCCAGTGACGGAATTAAGACCCATGGGTCACCAATTTTTGGGTGTGATATACCCCGGCTCTACCTAGTAGACAGGTAACATTTCACTAATTTGTCTGTTACATATTCGGGTGAAATTCACCAATTTTTGGTGTGATATACCCCGGCTGTACCTAGTAGATAGGTAAAAACATTTCACTAAATTGTCTGTTACATTTTCTGGTGAAATTCACCAATTTTTGGGTGTGATATACCACTGCTGTACCTAGTAGACAGGTAAAAAAAATTCATTAATTTGTCTGTTACATATTCGGGTGAAATTCACCAATTTTTGGGTGTGATATACCCCTGCTCTACCTAGTAGACAGGTAACATTTCACTAATTTGTCTGTTACATATTCGGGTGAAATTCACTACTTTTTGAGTGTGATATTCCCCGGCTGTACCTAGTAGACAGGTAAAAACTTTTCACTGATTTGTCTGTTACATTTTCGGGTGAAATTCACCAATTTTTGGGTTTGATATACCACTGCTTTATCTAGTAGACAGGTAACATTTCACTAATTTGTCTGTTACATATTCGGGTGAAATTCACAAATTTTTGGGTGTGATATACCCCTGCTGTACCTAGTAGACAGGTAAACAAATTTCACTAATTTGTCTGTTACATTCTTGGGTGACATTTGACCATTTTTGCCGTGATTAAACCCCTGCTCTGCATAGGTGATAGGGACATGAATTTCACAAAATCGTCTGTTACAAGGTGACATTTTACCAATTTTGCCGTATACAAACCCCTGCTCTGTATAGGTGACAGGGAATTAAATTTCAAAAGTTCTTCTTTAATTGATGCGCGCCCCCTCCTTTCATTCAATGCTTAAACTTTAACAACTTGTCCCACATTTGCGCTTCAATAATTTGTCCAACTTTTCCACTCGATAATATTTCATGTTAAAAAATGAACCTCCCTTGGATGTGGTCTCTCTTTCTCACGCTCCCTCTCCGGTGTGGAACCCTGATTCGCCGATAACCGTGATCAACATGGTAGGCTCAGAAAAGAACATTGAAAGTTAATAGAGAAGATATCCAAATGGATCATGGACGTCACAGTGACGTGCGATCAGGCAGAAGTTATCTAGAGTCAACAAAGCGGCAGCAGGGCCTCTCCTGTCTAACATTTCCAAATCCTAAATACCCCAGTGACATTCCCTATAATTTTTTATTAATCATTCCAATAACAGGGCATCTTAAGAGTCCTGTATTGTTATTTATCGTCACTACCTTCCCAAGTCGGGAGTGGGTAATTGCCGCGCGCCCCTTCCTTTACTTCGATTCTTCCGTTTTAATAACTTTTTCCGCATTTCCGCTCAATCACAATTACATTTCATCCATTGATCTCCCTTGGATGTGGTCTCTCTTTCTCACGCTCCCTCTCCGGCGTGGAACCCTGATTCGCCACTAACCCTTTACGCCTTGGAGGTGCTGGCCTGCCCTGCAGCCATTGTATTGTCTGAATGTGTGTTTAGCACGGCAGGGGGCGTTATCACAGACAAGCGCAGCCGCCTGTCCACAGCCAATGTGGATAAGCTCACATTCATTAAAATGAACCAGGCATGGATCCCACAGAACTTGTCCGTACCTTGCGCAGAATAGACATGTATACCAGCCATTGTTATACTACAGCGCAATTGCTCATTGTTGTATTTTGCATATTTCACACTCTTTTGGAGTGTACCCTAATAAAAAATCTTAATTGGTGACCCATGTGGGGTCTAGGACCTCATCGTCCTCCACATCATCTTCCACCTAGTCTTCCCCCCTTCCCTTCTTGTCGGTCTTCACACTGCAGAAAGCCACAGCAGTTGCACCTGTGTTTCGTCATCATCAGACGTGCTGCGGTGGTCCTCCCATGTACTCATCTTGAAACATAAGTGGTTGGGCATCGGTGCACTCAATCTCTTCCACTTCTGGGGCAGGGATAGGTGGATGGCCCTGGGAAAGTCTGCTAACAGAGTAATCAAAAAGGAGAAGAGACTGCTGCATGACTTGGGGCTCAGACTGCTTGGCTGATTTGCAAGGGGGTGAGGTGAAATACTGATGGCCATGGGCTGCAGGTGCCAACTCTGATCTTTCAGCAGGAGACTGGGTGGGAGACAATGTGAAGGAACTGGAGGCACTGTCAGCAACCCAATCTACTATTGCCTGTACTTGTTCTGGCCTCACCATTCGTAGAGCCGCATTAGGCCCGACCAAATACCACTGCAGGTTCTGTCGCCTACTCGCACCTGAGGAAGGTGTTTCACTTGTGTGTGTAGCTGGCACAGATCGACCACGTCCTCTCCCTGCATCAGGAGCTCCACCAGCAGCACCACGACCGGGGCCACGTCCCTTATTTGACGCTCTCCTCATATTTCTCAAATTTAGGATCTTGCCCAAAATGGGTGTTTTTTTTAATAACAGAATAGAACAACAGTATCTAAAGGGTGTATCTCACATTGACAGATGCAGCAAAGGCTGCAAATTAAGATTTTGGCCCAGAATGGGTGTTTTTTTAATAACAGAATAGAACACCAGTATCTAGCGCGTGTATCTTACAATGACAAATGCATCAAGGGCTGCAATATTAAATACTTTGCCCAAAATTAGTGTTTTTTTAAACCCAGAATATTATTGCTGTATTTCAAGATTGTATCTCACACTGATAGATGCAGACAAGGCCGCAAATTAAGTATTTTGCCCAAAATTGGTGTTTTTTAATACCAGAATAGCACAGCAGTATCTAAAGCGTGTATCTCACACTGACAGATGCAGACAAGGCCGTAAATTAAGTATTTTGCCCAAAATGGGTGTTTTTTTAATAACAGAATAGCACAACAGTATCTATAGCATCTATCTCACAATGACAGATGCTGCAAGGGCTGTAAAATTTATTTTTTTGCCCACAAAGGGTGTTTTTTTAATACCAGAATATGACAGCAGTATATAACGCTTGAATTTCACATGTACAAATGCAGCAAGGGCTGTAAAATGGAGTATTTTGCCCAAAAAGGGTGTTTTTTAAAACCCAGAAAATTATTGCTGTATTTCTAGCTTAAATTGCACACTGACTAATGCGGCAGAGTCCCAAGATGGAGGGTATTGCCAAAAATTGGTGTTTTTTAAAACCCAGAAAATTATAGAAGTATTTCAAGCTTGTTTTTAACAATCACAGATGAAGCAAAGGCTGCAATATTAAGTACTTTGCCCCAAAATGGATGTTTTTTTAATAACAGAATATGGCAGCAGTATATAACGTTTGAATTTCACACGTACAGATGCAGCAAGGGCTGTAAAATTTAGTATTTTGCCCAAAAAGAGTGTTTTTTAAAACCCAGAAAATTATTGCTGTATTTCTAGCTTAAATTGCACACTGACTAATGCGGCAGAGGCCCAAGATGAAGGTTATTGCCAAAAATGGGTGTTTTTTAAAACCCAGAAAATTATAGAAGTATTTCAAGCTTGTTTTTAACAATCACAGATGCAGCAAAGGCTGCAATATTAAGTACTTTGCCCAAAATGGGTGTTTTCTTACTAACAGAATATGACAGCAGTATATAACGCTTGAATTTCACACGTACAGATGTAGCAAGGACTGTAAAACTTAGTATTTTGCCCAAAAAGGGTGTTTTTTAAAACCCAGAAAATTATTGCTATATTTCTAGCTTAAATTGCACTCTGACTAATGCTGCAAAGGCCACAGATGTAGGGTCTTGCCAAAAATGGGTGATTTTTTTACACCCAGAATATAATTGCAGTAGTTCAAGCTTCTATTTGACAAATGCACATATGCTGTGCTGTTGCACAGAACTTGCATAAAACGGCCACCGCCCACCTAACTAACAGACGGTTAAAAAAAAAAATTCTGGGTCACTGGGCTCAGGGCAGGGTAAAAAAGTTGTGCACTGGACCCACAAAACAAAATCTAGGTAGATCGCTGAGTTAACAAGCACTTCTGATTAAAGATTCTGCTCACAGCAGCAGCATCCTATCCCTACACTAATCAGAGCAAAGTTGTCACAGTCATTACCTCTGGCTGTGACCTTCTATCTATGCTCTCGCTGCAGCTCCATTCCTCTGTATTATTTGTGGTTCTGTATGGGTTAACTCCCCTGTGTTCTTATTAGGAGTTAATCATCTCTGTCTGCTCCATGGGTGTGGCCTCTCTGCTGCACCCATGGAACCTGAATATAAGGCTGAGGTTTCCTCAGTTCTGGGTCAGCTCTCCTGGTGTGTGTTGTCTTGTCCTGCTCCTGGTTTGTACTCTCTCCCATGCTGCTGACCCATGGGATCGTGTCTGTCTGTCTGTGCTCTGTGGGTTTCCCTACTTGTTCATTCCCGTCCTCTTTCCCGTCCTCTTTGACGTCCTCTTTCCTGTTTTTCTGTTATCTGTTCTGTCAGTTATGTTTTAGTTACTTTATGTGTATTCATATGTCTCGGTTCAGCAAGTGCCTAGCTGCAGAGTGCTATGCGCAAGGCCACGCAGTATACCACTGGTGGAGCAAGTCCTTCTCTGCTCATTGTCACTCCTGTTTCCTTGCTATGTATTTCTGCTTGTGTTATTAGTTGCCCTGTTTTGTATTTGCCTGTCTGTTATGTTTGCCTATGTGCCGTCGGTACCTTCTGGTACCTGTTGTCCATTCGTTCCTGCTGTCACTGTCTAGTTCACGCTCCAGAGTGGACCCTGGCAACTTCCTGCGGCAAAGTCTAACCCTACCATCTAGGGCTCTAGTGAATACCAGGAGTTGCTTAGTCACGCCCCTCTGGAGTATTACTAGACAGTGGCGCAGTGGGGGTTTTCTCCCACTGTGCTGACGGTACATAGAGCTCATGTTTTGTCTGTGCTGCCTTCCCTGGTTTTGGTTTGTGCAATAAACTCTTGTGTGTCTGTACCTGATTTCTGTTTGTTTATTGCTTGACGACGCGGTGGTCTCTCCTGGGACCTCCAACTCGTGACAAAAGTGATGTTCAGGTCTACGTGACTCCAGCTCATATAGAGGCTGGGTCACATGCTGCACTGGCCAATCACAGCCATGCCATTAGTAGGCATGGCTGTGATGGCTTCTAAGGGCACAGAGTTAAACGCTTGTTGATTGGCTGCTCTGCAGCCTTTCAAAAGGTGTCATAATATAGCCGAACACCGAACCCGAACTTTTACTGAAATGTTCGGGTTCGGGTCCGGGGTCCAAAAATCCTAAAGTTCGGTACGAACCCGAACTTTACAGTTCGGCTTCGCTCAACCCTAATGGTGAGGTTATGCAACATTTTATTGTAAGAAATAAAAATGTTAATTTCACAGCCAAGTGTTTCTAAATTATATTAAAAGCATGTGGGATCAAAGTGGTCAGTACACCCCTCAATAAATTCCTTGAGTGTTGTAGTTTCCAAAATGGGGTCACTTTGTGGGGGATTTTGCTGTAGAGGTACCTTAGGGTGACTTTAAAATGTAACATGATGCCCAAAAAACATTCCATCAAAATCTGCCCTCCAAAAACCTTATGGCTCTCCTTTCCCTCTGAGCCCTGTCATGTGCCCATACAGCAGTTTATGACCACATATGGGATTTTTCTCTAAATTGCAGAATTTGGATAATAATGGATAACACTGACATAATCCTGTCAGTGTTGTACAAAACATTCCAGAACTCTAAGGGTTACATAGCATCATAAATCAATATAATGCTATGCGACCCCGTCAGTACTGGGAGGTCAGGACGGGAGCCGCTGCATGCTCACGCTGCTGGAGTGTGGAAATTGCTCATTTGAAAGGGGCCTTACTCTGCCTCAGTATTAAAGGGCGGTCTAACATATCGCCTTGTTTATCTTGTTGAACTGCTGCCACAATTCCTGCTGATCTGTTAGTATAAACATAATATTACTGTGCCACAGTATTAAAGGGCGGTCTAATATATGGCCGTGTGCATCTTTTTCAACTGCTGCCTCAATCCCTGTTAATCTGTTAGTTTATACATAAAATTACTGTGCCCCAGTATTAAAGGGCAGACTAATATATTGCCATGTGCATCTGGTTGAACTGCTGCCACCTTCCCCATTAATCTGTTAGTTTATGCATAGAATTACTGTTCCTCAGTAATAAAGGGCGGTCTTGTATATCACAGCGTGCATCTTGTTGAACTGCTGCCACATTCTTAGTTAATCTGTTACTTTAGTGATACAGTTACTGTACACTATGGCCAACAGACAGTTGCCTGGACCCTCCGGTGTTGCTGCAGCTGGTGCAAGTAGCAACAGAAGAAGGGGATTTAGTATCAGCAGCTGCAGAAACAGGCCAGAGCTGCCACCGTCATCCAGCAGTCGTGTTTTAACCAACAATCCAGCTTTACTGGTTAACTCGCTCTTCAACATCATCTCAGGTGATAACAGATACACACAGCCAGGAAAAGTGGGTTCCTGTGAGACCACGCTTATTTTGCATGGCCCAGGAACTCCTCTGTATTACCACCTGTCCTGAACCTGCCTCTTAATTTTGCTGTACCTTCCGCTAGCCAAGTAATGTATGCCAACGGCTCTGCTCTGCTTTTCAGTGAGGATGACCTTTGTGAGGACAGTCAGCCGTTACAGACCAGCCCAGATTTGGAGGAGAGGTCCACTGCGGAATCCTCTAGGCGTGCACCTACCAATGATGATTGTCGGGTGGGAGCACATGTTGCAAGAGGTCAGGGATGTGCACAAGAGACATATTAGGGGGGCAGGAGTTATGACTAAACAGATGTAGATGATGATGTAGCTGATTGCACGTGGGAGCTGGGTGAAGAGGTGGGCATTGTCATCATCAGAGAACGAGGGCAGCAGCGTGCCTGTGAGACAGCAGGGTGGAAGCAGTGGAAGATCTGCAGCCAAACACGGGAGGGGTACACCGCCTGCTACTTTGGAGACTACCTGTGAGGAACACACTAGCAGTGCACAGGTTCATGAAAGCAGTAGCAGGCAGGCATCACACAGTGGTGGGCACAGTGGCGGCATGCAGGATATGTGGGCAGAAGGTGAAGTGCGGCCAGGGTGCTAATGTTGGCACGACGGCCCTGCATAGAGCCGTGGTGGCAAACCTATGGCACGGGTGCCAGAGGCGGTACTCAGAGCCCTCTCTGTGGGCACTTGCACCTTGGAAAAAGTCTATGGTGTACCAATATGCTTTAGACTTTTCCTACCATTCATCAGTGCAGGGCGCACTATGGACAGCACAGGCAGCGCACTGAATGTAGGCAGGCTGTTATAGCTACACGATAAAGTACATGGAAGATATACTATTTTGGACTGTGGTACTCAGGATAAATTATTGTGTTGGCACTTTGCGATAAATAAGTGGGTTTTGGGTTGCAGTTTGGGCACTCGGCCTCTAAACGGTTTGCCATCACTGACCTAGAGTGTCACCATAAAGTGGCATGGGAAAACTGTGCCACTCATTTAGTTGTTCACAGCCCACTGGATAAATATAATTTCAGGCAAGGCACACCAGCAACTTGGCCAAGTGATGGTAATGCTGCCTCCACATTGTAATCATGGAATTTCTGTGCCAATGTCTTCCTCTGCCTCCTCATCCTCCACCTTGTCTTCACCCTCCACTGTAGGCACAGTTCACAGTGGTCCTCCAGCAGATGCCGGTGCTTGATGCAACAGAATAGGTCATTCTGCCACTAATGATCATACTGTAGTGTGCTGTCATACTGGAATATTATACAAAATAGGCTTTACTTCTGGCTACATCCTGCTGCCACCATTCTTATGCTGCCATCCGCCTGTTGCCTCTACTGCTATTCCTACAATGGATCTTCTTGACCTACTGATATATAAATGTTACATTTTTAAAAGAATATGCATGCCAGTGGGCCTTGCTATCACACTGGTGTTTTGGTTTTCTGCTACTACTGTGATCTGCCACCATCTTGTGCTGTATGCCACTGCTGCTGAACCCCCACACTCTGTCATGGGGTTAATATTGTCCCTGATTTCAGATGTAAATGATCAAAACAGATGCAAATTGAGTATATGGCCTCTCTTTCACACAGTCAGTATTTTACATCAGTATTTGATCAGTATTTTTAAGCCAAAGGCAGGAGTGGGTTCAAAACAAAGAAGAGATTCAAATATTTCTATCAAATTTTATCTCTGTTTGCAAAGACAGTGTGAAAGAGGTTTTATGGATGCTCAAAATACAGGCTTTTTTTTTTTTTTTTTTTTTCTGTGCAGCGTCCCACTACATGTGTGTGGGCACTGCTTAAAAGCACTTTTTACCCTAAAAAACAGTATTATGCTGTATTGTGTGACGTTGTACTAATTTATCTGCAAAATCCCTGTTACCAGGCAGATTAGGTGTAATTTATACATCCCACCATTAGATGGGGATGACACTTAGGTTCTATATATACCTAGGTCAGGCCTAGTGAGAGGGTTGTTGTTGAGAATGGATTTAGAGATTAGAGCAGCTCTGAGGAGATCAAATTAGATTAGTGGGAGAGAATGCAGAGTGAAGACTCCACACCACAGATTAGTGAGTGGAGCCAACTTCGCTATGAGGTAGTACCAAGGTGTGAGGCGCAGAAGAGCGTTTTCCTTCTGTGGCCGGACTAGTCTATATACTTGCATCCCTGACCAGTAGGAGAGAGTTTGCCTCCCTGGAATAGAAACAAGCTTCCTAAGGATTCATCGGTGATAAAAGCCATTAGTTAGGGCCACAGACACCTTGGCGCATGGTGGAGGACTTATAGCTTCTGGCAGCCACACCATAACTCTGGGAAACAGATGAGTTACCTGTCCCAATGTTCAGCTTGTAGGGAAAGGACAAGGTATAGGACTGAGCACATCAACAGAAACAAGGTACTCCTTAACCACAGCTCAAATCAAGCCTAAGAAAGCCTAGGAACAGTGGATTTGCAGATTAACTTTAATACCAGCAAGAGACTGTATTTTGTACTGCTGCAATCAAAGTCAACATCAGTAAAAGTTGTGAGTTGCATCTTACCACTGTCTACCTCCTTATTACCACTATTGGTTGTACCACCATTAACGGTACTGGCGTCACGACAAAAAACCATCAAGGGACTCATCCGCAACAAGCACCCTAAGCACCCCTAACATCAAGGGCACCTCAACCACCATCTTGGCTGATGCTTCCTACCACAGAGCATGCCCCGGAGGATTCCGTGCTGTCCACCTCAACACTGTGCTGCCAGCCCAGGGAGGCTATCTGCTAACCGTGAGTAAACTGATGAACTGTGTGTTATTACTTGGCCCCTCATCAGTCCACCGTGCACCTCACGTGTTGCCCCTGCGCTACTGGCTGGCTGCATCTGTTCTTCTGATGGCTCAGAAAAACGGAAAAATAAACAGTAATGTGAATACAGCCTTACTGCCAATGCTGATGCCCTCCTCCCCCTCTGTCATAGGGCCACTATTGTCCATGTTACTGCCACTGGTGTTGTGCCCCATCTCCACTTTGTTATGGGGCCACTATTCTCACCGTTACTGCCGCTGCTGCCACCCTCCCCACTCTGTCATGGGACTACTACTGCCACTGGTATTGCCACTGCTGCCACCCTTTCAGGGGGCCACTATTGTCACTATTACTGCCACTGTTGCTGCTGCTGCCGCCACCCTCCCTACTCTATCATGGAGCCACTACTTGAATCTTGGGGCACTGCTGGTTAAATCCATGGAGATAAATTAGATCTGACGGTAACAGTGACCTGTAATACTGACACAGAGATCTACAGCTAACAGAAGTGATTAAAAAACATGTGTTTAGGCTGTCACAACATGGAGAAAACAGAACTGGATCGCACATCCACAATGCTATGCTTTGATCTAATTAAACTCGCTTCTCAGCGCAATATTAAAGTGTGCAGCCCCCCATACTGCATGCTGTACAAGAGACATTAGTGTCCATTTTGATCAAAAGGCATAAGCCCACTCACCACGCAAAGGTCTCCTCTTTGAGTGGGACCTACTCTGACAAGAAGGCGCAGCACAATGCGGCGACAAAGCAGCACTGCCCTAGTAGGCGGCAGGACCCAGGAATCAAACAGCAACCCTGCTATCTGACAATGCCACCAAGTGGGATAAATATGAATAGGCAAAGTGGTCTGGGTGTGCCAAATTTATCACGATTCATGATGAATTAATTCGTAACTAATCAAATTTTTTGTTGAAGTTTGGTGAATCAGCCGAATTAAATTTTTCAAAACTTCGCTCATCTCAAGTTATGAGCATCAAAGTTACCAATTAGAAGTATAGTACAGTGGCATGTAAAAGTTGGGCATCCCTGGTCAAAATTACTGTTACTGTTAAGCAAGTTGGAGAGGAAATGATCTACAAAGGCATAAAGTTAAAGATGAGAGTTAAAGAGTAATAACGGTGAGATGCTGTAGGCATATACTGTATTCCAAAATACACCATTTATTTAACAATAAATAAACAAAAAGAATACGAAATATAAATAACATAAAAAATATAAATCAATCTAAAAACATCGATTTTGTGCAAAACATAATAGATTCCAGTATTTGACTAATTTATATTTTTTCTGTCATTTATTTTTTTTAATTATTTTCTGTCATTTATTGTTTGTCTTTTTAGTAAAAAAAATTATATTTTGGAATATATGCCTAGAAAATCTCACCATTATTATTGTAATATAATACATTTTTGTATCTGTTGGCCCCAGATAGGTGTAGAAGCTTGGCATATTATTTCTATACTATTTCTATACATCCATATCAATCACGTTCCCTTTTAATTTTAAGCAAAAACTTTTTTATTTTCATATTTTACATTTCCAAAATACCTGTCAGTATTACAGGTCACTGTTACCGTCAGATCTAATTTATCTCCATGGATTTAACCAGCAGTGCCCCAAGATTAGTCCACAAAGAAGAGTCACAGGTGGCACTACTAATCCGTGTTAACACTGATACGTGCTTGCACAAGCCTCTCGACAGTGTTGGCCAGTTCGCATTGTTCGCCCGCGAACATATGCGGGCTACCATCTTTTTTCACAAGTCCGGTGAGGCACAGGTAAGCCCTTACCTGTGCCTGTGCGCGAGCCGGTCTGAAAACAAGTGAAATCAGCGGGAGCAGGCAGTTCCGAGAACAGCCACCGGGGGCCTTCATAGGGCTGTTCTCGGAACTGCCTGCTCCCGGTGACCGCATTTGTTTTCAGACTGGATCGTGGGACAGGCACAGGTAGGGCTTACCTGTGCCTCGCCAGACTTAGGAAAAAAGATGGCAGCCCGCATATGTTCGCGGGTGAACAATGCGAACTGAACATCACTGCCTCTCAATGACTCCAACATAAACCAATACAGTGGTGCACTATCCAGAAAAGACAGCCATTCAAATCTTGCAAATATAGGATGAAGAAAAAGTAGGCAGCACTCACCAATGGTTCTTTTACTTCTTTTATTCAAGACAGACAGGTTATGCGGCTAGGTAGCAGATTGCCATATTCACATGCAAGCGGCGACGGCCGTTTCGCACACGAGTAATCGCGCTTCCTCAGGCCACTATGTATGCATGTACCTACGTGCTGACCTTTTATACCTGGCGTCTAGTTGCCATGGAGATCCCTAACAAACCAGAAGTCATGCACACAAGGGTGCACTAATAACAAAATACAACAAAGAGATACTGTTACAAGAACACATTCAAATCATTGCGGTCATTGAGACCTAGCTAAATGAAAAGTCAGTCCTGTGTCCCACACGGACAGATTACTTGCGCTGCTGCTGGTCCCGGAATAGTGTGGTAGGTCGTACACACTGGTGGATACAATATGAAGGGTTTTGGAACCGCGTTGTTCTGAACCGAGTCTCCCGATAAACGTGGATGGCAGAGGATGAGCCCCTTTTTCCCAACACCCTTGGATCCTTTGGGTGTTGGGAAAAAGGGGCTCATCCTCTGCCATCCACGTTTATCGGGAGACTCGGTTCAGAGCAGCGCGGTTCCAAAACCCTTCATATTGAGACCTAGCTGACCTACTGCTCCTGTGCATAAGATCCATTTTGCTTCTTTTTGTAAAAGGGTACAGTGTCTGTCTCCTCCCTGAACTGGGTGTGGGACAGCTTCTATTCTAGCAAACTTGAGTGCTTTTACATTCCTTCCATAAGCTTCTCTCACATGGTCAATTAGTCTAAGACAGCCTTTTCCCGTCCTTATAGAGTTAAAATGCTCCCTGATCCTCTCAAATAGACACCTGATTGTTTTGCCTATGTAAAAGTGTCCGCAATCGCACATCAAAACATACACTACATAAGTGCTTCTACAATTAATGAAACTGGTAACCTTTTTTGTTATGGGGCCTATTTTTACAATCTTCTTTTGGGAGTTGTATTCACATAGCGAGCAACTGCCGCATTTGTTTCGGCAACCTCTCCTGCAGCTAGTTGGTCTTTTTTCCCCCCAGGAATCTGCTTCTCACAATCCTATCTTTTATTGTGTGGCTCCGTCTATATGTTATTATTGGTTTCTCATCCACTATACCCTTTAAACCCACATCTTTTTTCAGGATATCCTAATGTTTTAATATTGCTGTTCGTAATAAATTAATAATTTTTTAATTATTTTTCTGTTGTCCTTTCCTGTAATTTCCTCTTTCACCTCTTAATAGCTCATCTTGGGAGAATTTTTCTGCCTCTTTTATCTTCTCATCTAATAGGTGCTCAGGATAACCCCTTTGTAAAAGCCGTTCTTTTAATTGCAGTGCTTGTTTTTTATATCCTTCATTTTTACTATTGATGCGCCTCAATTTAACAAATTGCCCATAGGGCACAGATTTTTTCACGGGATACAGATGAAAGCTGTCGTAATGTAGTAGAGAGCTGGTCGCCGTGGGCTTACGATGCCCCTCCGTGACCAACTCTCTACCACAAACAACAACAGAAACATCCAAAAATTCTAAAATCTAGGGGGATAGATAGGGTCTCCCTAGGTGCGCGGGGTGGAAATCTATTCAAACGACTGGAGCAGGTTGAAAGCAAATGGATTGTGAAATTGAATACGCAAACACTGTATGGTTTAAATGATAAGATCCCATTTGCTTCTTTCCTGTAGGGTGTGGCATCGTCCTTGAATTGTGGTGTTTTAAGTAGTATAAAAATAATAAACAATTGGGTAATGTCGCACTAAAATGGGGTGGAGAACCATGTAGAGGTGCACCCACTAATCAGACTACACCCAGTCTGAAAGTAGTAAATAATATAAATAATGGAAGTGGGGCACACTCTAAAAGCATAGGGATCTTTAATAACAATATAGATAATAACAATACATTACAATATCAGCAAGTATGAAATTGGATGTGAAGTAGCAGATAAAAGATGGTACCGACAATAGAATGGGTAATGGAATAAAAAGGTTATAAATAGATATAAAATATAGCTATATAAAAATACATTAAATCAGATATATTCAATAAATATAGATCCCAATATTGATTATAAGAATAAGAGCATTAGATTCGAATATTCAATATGATATATAAATAGTTCACTGATTGTGCTTTGTAAAATGTTCCATATACGATTTAAGCGATTATATAGATTATCCTCTCCCGCAGACAGTCCTCTATCGCCACTATATCGATAATCAAAGTCCCAAAGTCTCAAGCATATGCAGCCTAGATGTTTGATTGTACAACAGTCAGGCTGTTCATACGCACAGCGGCGTCCCGCTGTATTTGGTATAAAGAGCGATCGCTTGCTGGAGATGTACAAGTGCTTACCCGAGGGTCTTTTGATGCTGGATCGTGGGCTCTCGACTCGGTAAGTCCGTCCTGTCTCCGGTCTGTCTCCGGTCTCAAGAGCTAGTAACCAGATTTGAATTTTGGCGCCAGTGGGGTTTGTTTGCTCCACGTGGTGTAGTTACCTCTCGTGTAGTAGCAATGGCTACCTTCGGCACCTCGCTGGTTAAGATCACAATTTGTCCAGTTTTCCTCGGTCTTGCAGGGTCTCTCCGTTTATTGGGGGGATAATACCAGACGCGTTTCGGGGATTTACAGAAATGACCCCTTTCTCAGTGGTTAATTTCCCCCTACTTGACTTCTTCTTATATAGTGGATCAGGTATGTCAAAAGGACTGGTTCGGAATCCAGGATTTTTGGAATTGGGATCCCTAGATTCAGCTTCTAGTTTTATACTTATGTTCACAGTAATACTCTTATTGTAATTTATCTCATCCTAGTAGTGTGAAAACTTACATAAAAGATTGTTAAATATACCATTTTATAAATACATTCTAAATACGAGGGAATCTAAAATATCAATATAGATAAAAATATAAATATTGAAAAAGGTAATAATTATATATATGTAAAATGAATGGATATGGGAGCATCTATTTTCGACAATGATATGGGGACATTAGCAGGTGGTCAGTCTCTCCTGGATCAGGCTTCCTTGTATTATTCGATATTTTCTTTTCACAATACATCGTGGAAAACGCATTGATAACGCCTATATCACGATGCGGCTTCAGTGTGTCTCCAAGGGTTTTTTTGGATTCCCAAAAATCTTCAGGTCTCAAAGGTAATCTTTGTAATATATCGGCATTTATTACATTAACCGCTGATGTGGTTGTAGTGATGACTAGTAATTTTCTAACAGAATTTAACCCTTAGGGACACATGTTATAGTAGGCGCATCGGAAATGCTATACTGCTACAGTAATAGTCAGATTTTAGGAAACATTTATGTGAAGAAATCGGGTGACTGGCTAATAGTGATTAACTGTATAATACTATATAATACTATATATATGAACAAGTTAATGTAGTAATGTGTCTCTATATTTACGGATGTTCATTCAATTGTCCAGTATCTGTTATTGGGACCTATCTTATAGATGACATATATACTTCTAATGCAAATCCGATGCGGCTTTCTTCACAGTTCAATATCGCAGAGGTTTAATAGTTTTTTTTTTAAAAAGATTCTTTTTTTCTTTTTTTTCTTCATTTTTTCAAACTCTGCAATATTTGATTCTCATTACAATAATTTATTCTTGTTCGTATAGCTAGGGTCAAAGGGTACATCTAAAACATTTTTGAACTGTTATTCCCTCTCATAGAAGGTTTTTCAAAAGTAAATATATTAGAGTAGCATGAAAATGGCATGCGGCTTGGATGCGACTTTGATCTGGTGTTCTAAGATCTTACATGGATGTTCTTTTCTGTTTTATTCTGTATTTAAGTAGTAGGTGGATGGGGGCCAGATGTAGAGGAAAAACTGTGCGACATTAAGTATCACACAGTTAATCGTCGGCAGATGGCACCCATCCTATAGAAAGCCAAAAAGTTCAAAATCTGCATTCAAGCCGGACGGTTGTAATGTATTAAATTCGAAGATTCGTTTTGTTTCCAGACGTGACATCTTCTCAACATGGTTCCCCCCTCTCCAGTCCCTTTGTACTTTCTCTATTGCTGAGAATTTCAAGCAAGAGGGGTCTTGGTTGTGTCTTATTTTAAAATGATGTGACAATGAATGATTTTCAAAACCCTTTTTTATATTGCCAATGTGTTCTGCAATGCGCTTTTTCAATGTTCTTTTTGTCCTTCCCACATACTGGAGCTTACAGGGACATTCTATTACATAGATCACATCCTCTGTGCTACAGGTGAGGAATTCATTGATTGTATGGCAATGCTTATTTGATGTTGATCTAATTTCTATTGTTTTTTTAGGAAATGAAGTCAATTTGCAATTTCCACACCTGCCACAACGAAAAAAGCCCTTAATGTTTGCCCAGGATTGAATAGTTGAAGTACAATTCTTCTTTATTGGGACGGTAGGGGCTATTTTAATACTCAGATTAGGGGCCTTTGTGAACACGATTTTTGGTTTAACCGGTATCACTGCATTCAGTATCTTATCCTTTTTTAATAAATGCCAGTGTTTATTGACAATGGACTGTATTTTTCTAAAATCTCCATTAAAGGGCAAAATCAAGCGCGGATTGGTATCCGTTTGCTCAACTTTTCTAATTAGTTTATCTTTTTTATCATTTTTATCAATAAAAAATTCCTCTCTCTTCATTTCTTTGACTTTATTGAGGGCCACATCTAAAATCTCCATAGGATATTTTTTCTCTAAAAATTGATCCTTCATAACCATAGCTTCTTTTTCAAATTCTTCGTTTAGTGTACAATTCCGTTTTGCTCTCCTTAGCTGCCCCTGCGGAATATTAATTAGCCAGTTAGTGAGATGACAGCTATTGAATAAAATATAGCTGTTACAGGCTGTTGGTTTCACAAAAGTCGTACATTGTAGTTTGCCCCTTTGATTTAAAATCCGTAAATCTAAAAATTCCAATGTGGTTTGACTAATATTTCCTGTAAAACTTAAATTCCACTCATTTTTGTTAATATCTTCTAAAAATTGATTCAAAGAGTCCCTATCTCCCTGCCAGATAAAAAATATGTCGTCGATATATCTTTACCAGAGCACCAGGCTCGTCCCCAGCTTGGGTTGGATATTCTCATATTCCCACTGTGCCATAAATAAATTGGCATAGCTGGGAGCGAACCTGGTGCCCATGGCTGTCCCTTGTGTCTGTACATAAAAGTCCCCTGCAAAGTTAAAATAATTGTGGGTCAAGATAAAATCTATTGCTTCCGCGACATACTCGATCTGCGTTTGATTCAAAATACCCTCCATTGTCAATTGTGATATGACTGCCTTTTTACCTTGTTCGTGTTTGATCACGGTATAGAGTGACTGTACGTCAAGGGTACCCATAATCCACTTTTCACCAAAATTTAATGATTCAATCGTTTTTATGATCTGTGTTGTATCCTTGACGTATGAAGGGACTTGTTTAACTCTGGATTGTAATGTCACATCTATATATTTAGATAAATTTGAGGTCAGTGATCCAATCCCTGATATAATCGGGCGGCCAGGTGGGTTCACATTATCTTTATGGACTTTAGGCAGGCAATAAAAAACAGGGATACGTGGGGACCTATTAATTAAGAAATTCTGCTCGTCTTCATTTAAAATTCCAATTTCTCTACCTTTAGTACATAATATTTTTAATTCTGCTAAAAATGGTTCGGTTGGGTCATTTAGGAGTTTTTTATACGTGCTGCTGTCTGCAAGTTGGCGTAGACATTCAGCATTGTATTTTTCTAAGTCCTGTACCACTATGGCCCCTCCTTTGTCCGCAGGGCGGATGACAATACTCTCTTCTTTTTGTAATTCTTTTAGGGATTTTACCTCAGTATTTGTTAAATTGTTGCGTTTGTATCTAATTTTTTCTTTTATTTTGCGGATATCATGTTCAACGCATTCTTTAAAGCTAGCCATTTCTTGACTTATCTCATTCCTGGGATATTTCTTTGAAGTTTTCTTTAGATCAGTATGGACAAATCTGTTATCAATTGCAGTTTCTCGATTTATGGGATTTTTTTAAAAATATTTTTTTAAACACAAACGTCTTATAAATTTTTCGACACCAATAAAGGTGTCAAATTTATTTAATTTATTAGTGGGAGCAAATTTGAGACCTTTATTTAATAAGGTGACCTGTGCAATGGTTAAATTTTTTGTGCTCAAATTAATGATGGAGTCATTAGTGATTATAGTGTTATCTATCTGTGCTTTCTCCCTCTTCTTTCTCCCTCCTCTACGTATCTTTCCCTTTCCCCGTGATTCCTTGTTCTCATCCGATATTCCTGAGTGTTGTAGTGTTCCTGTTGCTGTGTTTTCTCTATTCTGAAGTGTTGTGATCTGTGTGTTTCGTGTGGAGTTTGGGGTCTGTGTCTGAGATTGTATTGGTGATCTATTTGTGATTCTTTGTGACGTGTGTGTGTTCTCCCTTGTGGTGATTCGTTCCTCGTCCGTGTTCTGTGATGTGGTGGTGTCCTGTCTAAAAAATGTTCCCGTTCCTCCAAAATCTCAAATCTATTTTGGACGGGTATAGTGAAGTCATTTGTGAATTTTTCTCTATTGGATGTGCCCTCATTTATAAATATTTCCCTGTTGGGTCTACTTTCCTCTTGTGTAAAATTAAGTGTATTAGGTCTTATCGGTGTGTCCCGTTGTGTGTCCCCGATGTCAAGGTTTCTTCTATTTATTCTGCTTTCATAACTAATCTTTTTAGTTTTTTTATCTATAATTTCTTGTTCAATTCTGTCCAGATTAAAACATAATCTGGACTGAAAGGTTAAGAATTCCATATTCTGAGGTAATTTATCTACAATTGGACGTAATTCATTGATTTTATTAGACGTCTCTGTCAGAATCTCTAGTCTTCGTTTGACAATTAGTTTGACCAGAGAAAGGGAATATTGATGTAATGTGTCATCCCATTCTTTGATAAAGGTCTGACTACATAGGTCTTGAGCTGGGTTTTTTATCAATGTCAGTCCTTTAGGGATACAATTGCTTTCTATATATCGGGTTAATGTTTTTACTTCCCACCTTTGTTTCAATTGTCTGGTCAAGAGAGTTTCTAATTCCCTAAAAGTGTCTCTCATAGATATGCTATCATTATTATATTTCGTCTCACTTGTTGCAAACGAAAAATTCTCAACTTTTTGTTTTTTTGTTTCCACATGATCCCAAATGCTTTTGGTCGCCTCCTCATTTTGTGCAGACATAATGGGTGATAAAGAGAAAATATTAAACAATTGGGTAATGTCGCACTAAAATGGGGTGGAGAACCACGTAGAGGTGCACCCACTAATCAGACTACACCCAGTCTGAAAGTAGTAAATAATATAAATAATGGAAGTGGGGCACACTCTAAAAGCATAGGGATCTTTAATAACAATATAGATAATAACAATACATTACAATATCAGCAAGTATAAAATTGGATGTGAAGTAGCAGATAAAAGATGGTACCGACAATAGAATGGGTAATGGAATAAAAAGGTTATAAATAGATATAAAATATAGCTATATAAAAATACATTAAATCAGATATATTCAATAAATATAGATCCCAATATTGATTATAAGAATAAGAGCATTAGATTCGAATATTCAATATGATATATAAATAGTTCACTGATTGTGCTTTGTAAAATGTTCCATATACGATTTAAGCGGTTATATAGATTATCCTCTCCCGCAGACAGTCCTCTATCGCCACTATATCGATAATCAAAGTCCCAAAGTCTCAAGCATATGCAGTCTAGATGTTTGATTGTACAACAGTCAGAAAAGAACATCCATGTAAGATCTTAGAACACCAGATCAAAGTCGCATCCAAGCCGCATGCCATTTTCATGCTACTCTAATATATTTACTTTTGAAAAACCTTCTATGAGAGGGAATAACAGTTCAAAAATGTTTTAGATGTACCCTTTGACCCTAGCTATACGAACAAGAATAAATTATTGTAATGAGAATCAAATATTGCAGAGTTTGAAAAAATGAAGAAAAAAAAGAAAAAAAGAATCTTTTTAAAAAAAAACTATTAAACCTCTGCGATATTGAACTGTGAAGAAAGCCGCATCGGATTTGCATTAGAAGTATATATGTCATCTATAAGATAGGTCCCAATAATAGATACTGGAAAATTGAATGAACATCCGTAAATATAGAGACACATTACTACATTAACTTGTTCATATATATAGTATTATATAGTATTATACAGTTAATCACTATTAGCCAGTGACCCGATTTCTTCACATAAATGTTTCCTAAAATCTGACTATTACTGTAGCAGTATAGCATTTCTGATGCGCCTACTATAACATGTGTCCCTAAGGGTTAAATTCTGTTATAAAATTACTAGTCATCACTATAACCACATCAGCGGTTAATGTAATAAATGCCGATATAATACAAAGATTACCTTTGAGACCTGAAGATTTTTGGGAATCCAAAAAAACCCTTGGAGACACACTGAAGCCGCATCGTGATATAGGCGTTATCAATGCGTTTTCCACGATGTATTGTGAAAAGAAAATATCGAATAATACAAGGAAGCCTGATCCAGGAGAGACTGACCACCTGCTAATGTCCCCATATCATTGTCGAAAATAGATGCTCCCATATCCATTCATTTTACATATATATAATTATTACCTTTTTCAATATTTATATTTTTATCTATATTGATATTTTAGATTCCCTCGTATTTAGAATGTATTTATAAAATGGTATATTTAACAATCTTTTATGTAAGTTTTCACACTACTAGGATGAGATAAATTACAATAAGAGTATTACTGTGAACATATGTATAAAACTAGAAGCTGAATCTAGGGATCCCAATTCCAAAGATCCTGGATTCCGAACCAGTCCTTTTGACATACCTGATCCACTATATAAGAAGAAGTCAAGTAGGGGGAAATTAACCACTGAGGAAGGGGTCATTTCTGTAAATCCCCGAAACGCGTCTGGTAATATCCCCCCAATAAACGGAGAGACCCTGCAAGACCGAGGAAAACTGGACAAATTGTGATCTTAACCAGCGAGGTGCCGAAGTGAGCCATTGCTACTACACGAGAGGTAACTACACCACGTGGAGCAAACAAACCCCACTGGCGCCAAAATTCAAATCTGGTTACTAGCTCTTGAGACCGGAGACAGACCGGAGACAGGACGGACTTACCGAGTCGAGAGCCCACGATCCAGCATCAAAAGACCCTCGGGTAAGCACTTGTACATCTCCAGCAAGCGATCGCTCTTTATACCAAATACAGCGGGAAGCCGCTGTGCGTATGAACAGCCTGACTGTTGTACAATCAAACATCTAGGCTGCATATGCTTGAGACTTTGGGACTTTGATTATCGATATAGTGGCGATAGAGGACTGTCTGCGGGAGAGGATAATCTATATAACCGCTAAAATCGTATATGGAACATTTTACAAAGCACAATCAGTGAACTATTTATATATCATATTGAATATTCGAATCTAATGCTCTTATTCTTATAATCAATATTGGGATCTATATTTATTGAATATATCTGATTTAATGTATTTTTATATAGCTATATTTTATATCTATTTATAACCTTTTTATTCCATTACCCATTCTATTGTCGGTACCATCTTTTATCTGCTACTTTACATCCAATTTTATACTTGCTGATATTGTAATGTATTGTTATTATCTATATTGTTATTAAATATCCCTATGCTTTTAGAGTGTGCCCCACTTCCATTATTTATATTATTTACTACTTTCAGACTGGGTGTAGTCTGATTAGTGGGTGCACCTCTACGTGGTTCTCCACCCCATTTTAGTGCGACATTACCCAATTGTTTAATATTTTCTCTTTATCACCCATTATGTCTGCACAAAATGAGGAGGCGACCAAAAGCATTTGGGATCATGTGGAAACAAAAAAACAAAAAGTTGAGAATTTTTCGTTTGCAACAAGTGAGACGAAATATAATAATGATAGCATATCTATGAGAGACACTTTTAGGGAATTAGAAACTCTCTTGACCAGACAATTGAAACAAAGGTGGGAAGTAAAAACATTAACCCGATATATAGAAAGCAATTGTATCCCTAAAGGACTGACATTGATAAAAAACCCAGCTCAAGACCTATGTAGTCAGACCTTTATCAAAGAATGGGATGACACATTACATCAATATTCCCTTTCTCTGGTCAAACTAATTGTCAAACGAAGACTAGAGATTCTGACAGAGACGTCTATTAAAATCAATGAATTACGTCCAATTGTAGATAAATTACCTCAGAATATGGAATTCTTAACCTTTCAGTCCAGATTATGTTTTAATCTGGACAGAATTGAACAAGAAATTATAGATAAAAAAACTAAAAAGATTAGTTATGAAAGCAGAATAAATAGAAGAAACCTTGACATCGGGGACACACAACGGGACACACCGATAAGACCTAATACACTTAATTTTACACAAGAGGAAAGTAGACCCAACAGGGAAATATTTATAAATGAGGGCACATCCAATAGAGAAAAATTCACAAATGACTTCACTATACCCGTCCAAAATAGATTTGAGATTTTGGAGGAACGGGAACATTTTTTAGACAGGACACCACCACATCACAGAACACGGACGAGGAACGAATCACCACAAGGGAGAACACACACACGTCACAAAGAATCACAAATAGATCACCAATACAATCTCAGACACAGACCCCAAACTCCACACGAAACACACAGATCACAACACTTCAGAATAGAGAAAACACAGCAACAGGAACACTACAACACTCAGGAATATCGGATGAGAACAAGGAATCACGGGGAAAGGGAAAGATACGTAGAGGAGGGAGAAAGAAGAGGGAGAAAGCACAGATAGATAACACTATAATCACTAATGACTCCATTATTAATTTGAGCACAAAAAATTTAACCAATGCACAGGTCACCTTATTAAATAAAGGTCTCAAATTTGCTCCCACTAATAAATTAAATAAATTTGACACCTTTATTGGTGTCGAAAAATTTATAAGACGTTTGTGTTTAAAAAAATATTTTTAAAAAAATCCCATAAATCGAGAAACTGCAATTGATAACAGATTTGTCCATACTGATCTAAAGAAAACTTCAAAGAAATATCCCAGGAATGAGATAAGTCAAGAAATGGCTAGCTTTAAAGAATGCGTTGAACATGATATCCGCAAAATAAAAGAAAAAATTAGATACAAACGCAACAATTTAACAAATACTGAGGTAAAAGCCCTAAAAGAATTACAAAAAGAAGAGAGTATTGTCATCCGCCCTGCGGACAAAGGAGGGGCCATAGTGGTACAGGACTTAGAAAAATACAATGCTGAATGTCTACGCCAACTTGCAGACAGCAGCACGTATAAAAAACTCCTAAATGACCCAACCGAACCATTTTTAGCAGAATTAAAAATATTATGTACTAAAGGTAGAGAAATTGGAATTTTTAATGAAGACGAGCAGAATTTCTTAATTAATAGGTCCCCACGTATCCCTGTTTTTTATTGCCTGCCTAAAGTCCATAAAGATAATGTGAACCCACCTGGCCGCCCGATTATATCAGGGATTGGATCACTGACCTCAAATTTATCTAAATATATAGATGTGACATTACAATCCAGAGTTAAACAAGTCCCTTCATACGTCAAGGATACAACACAGATCATAAAAACGATTGAATCATTAAATTTTGGTGAAAAGTGGATTATGGGTACCCTTGACGTACAGTCACTCTATACCGTGATCAAACACGAACAAGGTAAAAAGGCAGTCATATCACAATTGACAATGGAGGGTATTTTGAATCAAACGCAGATCGAGTATGTCGCGGAAGCAATAGATTTTATCTTGACCCACAATTATTTTAACTTTGCAGGGGACTTTTATGTACAGACACAAGGGACAGCCATGGGCACCAGGTTCGCTCCCAGCTATGCCAATTTATTTATGGCACAGTGGGAATATGAGAATATCCAACCCAAGCTGGGGAAGAGCCTGGTGCTCTGGCAAAGATATATCGACGACATATTTTTTATCTAGCAGGGAGATAGGGACTCTTTGAATCAATTTTTAGAAGATATTAACAAAAATGAGTGGAATTTAAGTTTTACAGGAAATATTAGTCAAACCACATTGGAATTTTTAGATTTACGGATTTTAAATCAAAGGGGCAAACTACAATGTACGACTTTTGTGAAACTAACAGCCTGTAACAGCTATATTTTATTCAATAGCTGTCATCTCCCTAACTGGCTAATTAATATTCCGCAGGGGCAGCTAAGGAGAGCAAAACGGAATTGTACACTAAACGAAGAATTCGAAAAAGAAGCTATGGTTATGAAGGATCAATTTTTAGAGAAAAAATATCCTATGGAGATTTTAGATGTGGCCCTCAATAAAGTCAAAGAAATGAAGAGAGAGGAATTTTTTATTGATAAAAATGATAAAAAAGATAAACTAATTAGAAAAGTTGAGCAAACGGATACCAATCCGCGCTTGATTTTGCCCTTTAATGGAGATTTTAGAAAAATACAGTCCATTGTCAATAAACACTGGCATTTATTAAAAAAGGATAAGATACTGAATGCAGTGATACCGGTTAAACCAAAAATCGTGTTCACAAAGGCCCCTAATCTGAGTATTAAAATAGCCCCTACCGTCCCAATAAAGAAGAATTGTACTTCAACTATTCAATCCTGGGCAAACATTAAGGGCTTTCTTCGTTGTGGCAGGTGTGGAAATTGCAAATTGACTTCATTTCCTAAAAAAACAATAGAAATTAGATCAACATCAAATAAGCATTGCCATACAATCAATGAATTCCTCACCTGTAGCACAGAGGATGTGATCTATGTAATAGAATGTCCCTGTAAGCTCCAGTATGTGGGAAGGACAAAAAGAACATTGAAAAAGCGCATTGCAGAACACATTGGCAATATAAAAAAGGGTTTTGAAAATCATTCATTGTCACATCATTTTAAAATAAGACACAACCAAGACCCCTCTTGCTTGAAATTCTCAGCAATAGAGAAAGTACAAAGGGACTGGAGAGGGGGGAACCATGTTGAGAAGATGTCACGTCTGGAAACAAAACGAATCTTCGAATTTAATACATTACAACCGTCCGGCTTGAATGCAGATTTTGAACTTTTTGGTTTTCTATAGGATGGGTGCCATCTGCCGACGATTAACTGTGTGATACTTAATGTCGCACAGTTTTTCCTCTACATCTGGCCCCCATCCACCTACTACTTAAATACAGAATAAAACAGAAAAGAACATCCATGTAAGATCTTAGAACACCAGATCAAAGTCGCATCCAAGCCGCATGCCATTTTCATGCTACTCTAATATATTTACTTTTGAAAAACCTTCTATGAGAGGGAATAACAGTTCAAAAATGTTTTAGATGTACCCTTTGACCCTAGCTATACGAACAAGAATAAATTATTGTAATGAGAATCAAATATTGCAGAGTTTGAAAAAATGAAGAAAAAAAAGAAAAAAAGAATCTTTTTAAAAAAAAACTATTAAACCTCTGCGATATTGAACTGTGAAGAAAGCTGCATCGGATTTGCATTAGAAGTATATATGTCATCTATAAGATAGGTCCCAATAATAGATACTGGAAAATTGAATGAACATCCGTAAATATAGAGACACATTACTACATTAACTTGTTCATATATATAGTATTATATAGTATTATACAGTTAATCACTATTAGCCAGTGACCCGATTTCTTCACATAAATGTTTCCTAAAATCTGACTATTACTGTAGCAGTATAGCATTTCTGATGCGCCTACTATAACATGTGTCCCTAAGGGTTAAATTCTGTTATAAAATTACTAGTCATCACTATAACCACATCAGCGGTTAATGTAATAAATGCCGATATAATACAAAGATTACCTTTGAGACCTGAAGATTTTTGGGAATCCAAAAAAACCCTTGGAGACACACTGAAGCCGCATCGTGATATAGGCGTTATCAATGCGTTTTCCACGATGTATTGTGAAAAGAAAATATCGAATAATACAAGGAAGCCTGATCCAGGAGAGACTGACCACCTGCTAATGTCCCCATATCATTGTCGAAAATAGATGCTCCCATATCCATTCATTTTACATATATATAATTATTACCTTTTTCAATATTTATATTTTTATCTATATTGATATTTTAGATTCCCTCGTATTTAGAATGTATTTATAAAATGGTATATTTAACAATCTTTTATGTAAGTTTTCACACTACTAGGATGAGATAAATTACAATAAGAGTATTACTGTGAACATATGTATAAAACTAGAAGCTGAATCTAGGGATCCCAATTCCAAAGATCCTGGATTCCGAACCAGTCCTTTTGACATACCTGATCCACTATATAAGAAGAAGTCAAGTAGGGGGAAATTAACCACTGAGGAAGGGGTCATTTCTGTAAATCCCCGAAACGCGTCTGGTAATATCCCCCCAATAAACGGAGAGACCCTGCAAGACCGAGGAAAACTGGACAAATTGTGATCTTAACCAGCGAGGTGCCGAAGTGAGCCATTGCTACTACACGAGAGGTAACTACACCACGTGGAGCAAACAAACCCCACTGGCGCCAAAATTCAAATCTGGTTACTAGCTCTTGAGACCGGAGACAGACCGGAGACAGGACGGACTTACCGAGTCGAGAGCCCACGATCCAGCATCAAAAGACCCTCGGGTAAGCACTTGTACATCTCCAGCAAGCGATCGCTCTTTATACCAAATACAGCGGGAAGCCGCTGTGCGTATGAACAGCCTGACTGTTGTACAATCAAACATCTAGGCTGCATATGCTTGAGACTTTGGGACTTTGATTATCGATATAGTGGCGATAGAGGACTGTCTGCGGGAGAGGATAATCTATATAACCGCTAAAATCGTATATGGAACATTTTACAAAGCACAATCAGTGAACTATTTATATATCATATTGAATATTCGAATCTAATGCTCTTATTCTTATAATCAATATTGGGATCTATATTTATTGAATATATCTGATTTAATGTATTTTTATATAGCTATATTTTATATCTATTTATAACCTTTTTATTCCATTACCCATTCTATTGTCGGTACCATCTTTTATCTGCTACTTTACATCCAATTTTATACTTGCTGATATTGTAATGTATTGTTATTATCTATATTGTTATTAAATATCCCTATGCTTTTAGAGTGTGCCCCACTTCCATTATTTATATTATTTACTACTTTCAGACTGGGTGTAGTCTGATTAGTGGGTGCACCTCTACGTGGTTCTCCACCCCATTTTAGTGCGACATTACCCAATTGTTTAATATTTTCTCTTTATCACCCATTATGTCTGCACAAAATGAGGAGGCGACCAAAAGCATTTGGGATCATGTGGAAACAAAAAAACAAAAAGTTGAGAATTTTTCGTTTGCAACAAGTGAGACGAAATATAATAATGATAGCATATCTATGAGAGACACTTTTAGGGAATTAGAAACTCTCTTGACCAGACAATTGAAACAAAGGTGGGAAGTAAAAACATTAACCCGATATATAGAAAGCAATTGTATCCCTAAAGGACTGACATTGATAAAAAACCCAGCTCAAGACCTATGTAGTCAGACCTTTATCAAAGAATGGGATGACACATTACATCAATATTCCCTTTCTCTGGTCAAACTAATTGTCAAACGAAGACTAGAGATTCTGACAGAGACGTCTATTAAAATCAATGAATTACGTCCAATTGTAGATAAATTACCTCAGAATATGGAATTCTTAACCTTTCAGTCCAGATTATGTTTTAATCTGGACAGAATTGAACAAGAAATTATAGATAAAAAAACTAAAAAGATTAGTTATGAAAGCAGAATAAATAGAAGAAACCTTGACATCGGGGACACACAACGGGACACACCGATAAGACCTAATACACTTAATTTTACACAAGAGGAAAGTAGACCCAACAGGGAAATATTTATAAATGAGGGCACATCCAATAGAGAAAAATTCACAAATGACTTCACTATACCCGTCCAAAATAGATTTGAGATTTTGGAGGAACGGGAACATTTTTTAGACAGGACACCACCACATCACAGAACACGGACGAGGAACGAATCACCACAAGGGAGAACACACACACGTCACAAAGAATCACAAATAGATCACCAATACAATCTCAGACACAGACCCCAAACTCCACACGAAACACACAGATCACAACACTTCAGAATAGAGAAAACACAGCAACAGGAACACTACAACACTCAGGAATATCGGATGAGAACAAGGAATCACGGGGAAAGGGAAAGATACGTAGAGGAGGGAGAAAGAAGAGGGAGAAAGCACAGATAGATAACACTATAATCACTAATGACTCCATTATTAATTTGAGCACAAAAAATTTAACCAATGCACAGGTCACCTTATTAAATAAAGGTCTCAAATTTGCTCCCACTAATAAATTAAATAAATTTGACACCTTTATTGGTGTCGAAAAATTTATAAGACGTTTGTGTTTAAAAAAATATTTTTAAAAAAATCCCATAAATCGAGAAACTGCAATTGATAACAGATTTGTCCATACTGATCTAAAGAAAACTTCAAAGAAATATCCCAGGAATGAGATAAGTCAAGAAATGGCTAGCTTTAAAGAATGCGTTGAACATGATATCCGCAAAATAAAAGAAAAAATTAGATACAAACGCAACAATTTAACAAATACTGAGGTAAAAGCCCTAAAAGAATTACAAAAAGAAGAGAGTATTGTCATCCGCCCTGCGGACAAAGGAGGGGCCATAGTGGTACAGGACTTAGAAAAATACAATGCTGAATGTCTACGCCAACTTGCAGACAGCAGCACGTATAAAAAACTCCTAAATGACCCAACCGAACCATTTTTAGCAGAATTAAAAATATTATGTACTAAAGGTAGAGAAATTGGAATTTTTAATGAAGACGAGCAGAATTTCTTAATTAATAGGTCCCCACGTATCCCTGTTTTTTATTGCCTGCCTAAAGTCCATAAAGATAATGTGAACCCACCTGGCCGCCCGATTATATCAGGGATTGGATCACTGACCTCAAATTTATCTAAATATATAGATGTGACATTACAATCCAGAGTTAAACAAGTCCCTTCATACGTCAAGGATACAACACAGATCATAAAAACGATTGAATCATTAAATTTTGGTGAAAAGTGGATTATGGGTACCCTTGACGTACAGTCACTCTATACCGTGATCAAACACGAACAAGGTAAAAAGGCAGTCATATCACAATTGACAATGGAGGGTATTTTGAATCAAACGCAGATCGAGTATGTCGCGGAAGCAATAGATTTTATCTTGACCCACAATTATTTTAACTTTGCAGGGGACTTTTATGTACAGACACAAGGGACAGCCATGGGCACCAGGTTCGCTCCCAGCTATGCCAATTTATTTATGGCACAGTGGGAATATGAGAATATCCAACCCAAGCTGGGGAAGAGCCTGGTGCTCTGGCAAAGATATATCGACGACATATTTTTTATCTAGCAGGGAGATAGGGACTCTTTGAATCAATTTTTAGAAGATATTAACAAAAATGAGTGGAATTTAAGTTTTACAGGAAATATTAGTCAAACCACATTGGAATTTTTAGATTTACGGATTTTAAATCAAAGGGGCAAACTACAATGTACGACTTTTGTGAAACTAACAGCCTGTAACAGCTATATTTTATTCAATAGCTGTCATCTCCCTAACTGGCTAATTAATATTCCGCAGGGGCAGCTAAGGAGAGCAAAACGGAATTGTACACTAAACGAAGAATTCGAAAAAGAAGCTATGGTTATGAAGGATCAATTTTTAGAGAAAAAATATCCTATGGAGATTTTAGATGTGGCCCTCAATAAAGTCAAAGAAATGAAGAGAGAGGAATTTTTTATTGATAAAAATGATAAAAAAGATAAACTAATTAGAAAAGTTGAGCAAACGGATACCAATCCGCGCTTGATTTTGCCCTTTAATGGAGATTTTAGAAAAATACAGTCCATTGTCAATAAACACTGGCATTTATTAAAAAAGGATAAGATACTGAATGCAGTGATACCGGTTAAACCAAAAATCGTGTTCACAAAGGCCCCTAATCTGAGTATTAAAATAGCCCCTACCGTCCCAATAAAGAAGAATTGTACTTCAACTATTCAATCCTGGGCAAACATTAAGGGCTTTCTTCGTTGTGGCAGGTGTGGAAATTGCAAATTGACTTCATTTCCTAAAAAAACAATAGAAATTAGATCAACATCAAATAAGCATTGCCATACAATCAATGAATTCCTCACCTGTAGCACAGAGGATGTGATCTATGTAATAGAATGTCCCTGTAAGCTCCAGTATGTGGGAAGGACAAAAAGAACATTGAAAAAGCGCATTGCAGAACACATTGGCAATATAAAAAAGGGTTTTGAAAATCATTCATTGTCACATCATTTTAAAATAAGACACAACCAAGACCCCTCTTGCTTGAAATTCTCAGCAATAGAGAAAGTACAAAGGGACTGGAGAGGGGGGGAACCATGTTGAGAAGATGTCACGTCTGGAAACAAAACGAATCTTCGAATTTAATACATTACAACCGTCCGGCTTGAATGCAGATTTTGAACTTTTTGGTTTTCTATAGGATGGGTGCCATCTGCCGACGATTAACTGTGTGATACTTAATGTCGCACAGTTTTTCCTCTACATCTGGCCCCCATCCACCTACTACTTAAATACAGAATAAAACAGAAAAGAACATCCATGTAAGATCTTAGAACACCAGATCAAAGTCGCATCCAAGCCGCATGCCATTTTCATGCTACTCTAATATATTTACTTTTGAAAAACCTTCTATGAGAGGGAATAACAGTTCAAAAATGTTTTAGATGTACCCTTTGACCCTAGCTATACGAACAAGAATAAATTATTGTAATGAGAATCAAATATTGCAGAGTTTGAAAAAATGAAGAAAAAAAAGAAAAAAAGAATCTTTTTAAAAAAAAACTATTAAACCTCTGCGATATTGAACTGTGAAGAAAGCCGCATCGGATTTGCATTAGAAGTATATATGTCATCTATAAGATAGGTCCCAATAATAGATACTGGAAAATTGAATGAACATCCGTAAATATAGAGACACATTACTACATTAACTTGTTCATATATATAGTATTATATAGTATTATACAGTTAATCACTATTAGCCAGTGACCCGATTTCTTCACATAAATGTTTCCTAAAATCTGACTATTACTGTAGCAGTATAGCATTTCTGATGCGCCTACTATAACATGTGTCCCTAAGGGTTAAATTCTGTTATAAAATTACTAGTCATCACTATAACCACATCAGCGGTTAATGTAATAAATGCCGATATAATACAAAGATTACCTTTGAGACCTGAAGATTTTTGGGAATCCAAAAAAACCCTTGGAGACACACTGAAGCCGCATCGTGATATAGGCGTTATCAATGCGTTTTCCACGATGTATTGTGAAAAGAAAATATCGAATAATACAAGGAAGCCTGATCCAGGAGAGACTGACCACCTGCTAATGTCCCCATATCATTGTCGAAAATAGATGCTCCCATATCCATTCATTTTACATATATATAATTATTACCTTTTTCAATATTTATATTTTTATCTATATTGATATTTTAGATTCCCTCGTATTTAGAATGTATTTATAAAATGGTATATTTAACAATCTTTTATGTAAGTTTTCACACTACTAGGATGAGATAAATTACAATAAGAGTATTACTGTGAACATATGTATAAAACTAGAAGCTGAATCTAGGGATCCCAATTCCAAAGATCCTGGATTCCGAACCAGTCCTTTTGACATACCTGATCCACTATATAAGAAGAAGTCAAGTAGGGGGAAATTAACCACTGAGGAAGGGGTCATTTCTGTAAATCCCCGAAACGCGTCTGGTAATATCCCCCCAATAAACGGAGAGACCCTGCAAGACCGAGGAAAACTGGACAAATTGTGATCTTAACCAGCGAGGTGCCGAAGTGAGCCATTGCTACTACACGAGAGGTAACTACACCACGTGGAGCAAACAAACCCCACTGGCGCCAAAATTCAAATCTGGTTACTAGCTCTTGAGACCGGAGACAGACCGGAGACAGGACGGACTTACCGAGTCGAGAGCCCACGATCCAGCATCAAAAGACCCTCGGGTAAGCACTTGTACATCTCCAGCAAGCGATCGCTCTTTATACCAAATACAGCGGGAAGCCGCTGTGCGTATGAACAGCCTGACTGTTGTACAATCAAACATCTAGGCTGCATATGCTTGAGACTTTGGGACTTTGATTATCGATATAGTGGCGATAGAGGACTGTCTGCGGGAGAGGATAATCTATATAACCGCTAAAATCGTATATGGAACATTTTACAAAGCACAATCAGTGAACTATTTATATATCATATTGAATATTCGAATCTAATGCTCTTATTCTTATAATCAATATTGGGATCTATATTTATTGAATATATCTGATTTAATGTATTTTTATATAGCTATATTTTATATCTATTTATAACCTTTTTATTCCATTACCCATTCTATTGTCGGTACCATCTTTTATCTGCTACTTTACATCCAATTTTATACTTGCTGATATTGTAATGTATTGTTATTATCTATATTGTTATTAAATATCCCTATGCTTTTAGAGTGTGCCCCACTTCCATTATTTATATTATTTACTACTTTCAGACTGGGTGTAGTCTGATTAGTGGGTGCACCTCTACGTGGTTCTCCACCCCATTTTAGTGCGACATTACCCAATTGTTTAATATTTTCTCTTTATCACCCATTATGTCTGCACAAAATGAGGAGGCGACCAAAAGCATTTGGGATCATGTGGAAACAAAAAAACAAAAAGTTGAGAATTTTTCGTTTGCAACAAGTGAGACGAAATATAATAATGATAGCATATCTATGAGAGACACTTTTAGGGAATTAGAAACTCTCTTGACCAGACAATTGAAACAAAGGTGGGAAGTAAAAACATTAACCCGATATATAGAAAGCAATTGTATCCCTAAAGGACTGACATTGATAAAAAACCCAGCTCAAGACCTATGTAGTCAGACCTTTATCAAAGAATGGGATGACACATTACATCAATATTCCCTTTCTCTGGTCAAACTAATTGTCAAACGAAGACTAGAGATTCTGACAGAGACGTCTATTAAAATCAATGAATTACGTCCAATTGTAGATAAATTACCTCAGAATATGGAATTCTTAACCTTTCAGTCCAGATTATGTTTTAATCTGGACAGAATTGAACAAGAAATTATAGATAAAAAAACTAAAAAGATTAGTTATGAAAGCAGAATAAATAGAAGAAACCTTGACATCGGGGACACACAACGGGACACACCGATAAGACCTAATACACTTAATTTTACACAAGAGGAAAGTAGACCCAACAGGGAAATATTTATAAATGAGGGCACATCCAATAGAGAAAAATTCACAAATGACTTCACTATACCCGTCCAAAATAGATTTGAGATTTTGGAGGAACGGGAACATTTTTTAGACAGGACACCACCACATCACAGAACACGGACGAGGAACGAATCACCACAAGGGAGAACACACACACGTCACAAAGAATCACAAATAGATCACCAATACAATCTCAGACACAGACCCCAAACTCCACACGAAACACACAGATCACAACACTTCAGAATAGAGAAAACACAGCAACAGGAACACTACAACACTCAGGAATATCGGATGAGAACAAGGAATCACGGGGAAAGGGAAAGATACGTAGAGGAGGGAGAAAGAAGAGGGAGAAAGCACAGATAGATAACACTATAATCACTAATGACTCCATTATTAATTTGAGCACAAAAAATTTAACCAATGCACAGGTCACCTTATTAAATAAAGGTCTCAAATTTGCTCCCACTAATAAATTAAATAAATTTGACACCTTTATTGGTGTCGAAAAATTTATAAGACGTTTGTGTTTAAAAAAATATTTTTAAAAAAATCCCATAAATCGAGAAACTGCAATTGATAACAGATTTGTCCATACTGATCTAAAGAAAACTTCAAAGAAATATCCCAGGAATGAGATAAGTCAAGAAATGGCTAGCTTTAAAGAATGCGTTGAACATGATATCCGCAAAATAAAAGAAAAAATTAGATACAAACGCAACAATTTAACAAATACTGAGGTAAAAGCCCTAAAAGAATTACAAAAAGAAGAGAGTATTGTCATCCGCCCTGCGGACAAAGGAGGGGCCATAGTGGTACAGGACTTAGAAAAATACAATGCTGAATGTCTACGCCAACTTGCAGACAGCAGCACGTATAAAAAACTCCTAAATGACCCAACCGAACCATTTTTAGCAGAATTAAAAATATTATGTACTAAAGGTAGAGAAATTGGAATTTTTAATGAAGACGAGCAGAATTTCTTAATTAATAGGTCCCCACGTATCCCTGTTTTTTATTGCCTGCCTAAAGTCCATAAAGATAATGTGAACCCACCTGGCCGCCCGATTATATCAGGGATTGGATCACTGACCTCAAATTTATCTAAATATATAGATGTGACATTACAATCCAGAGTTAAACAAGTCCCTTCATACGTCAAGGATACAACACAGATCATAAAAACGATTGAATCATTAAATTTTGGTGAAAAGTGGATTATGGGTACCCTTGACGTACAGTCACTCTATACCGTGATCAAACACGAACAAGGTAAAAAGGCAGTCATATCACAATTGACAATGGAGGGTATTTTGAATCAAACGCAGATCGAGTATGTCGCGGAAGCAATAGATTTTATCTTGACCCACAATTATTTTAACTTTGCAGGGGACTTTTATGTACAGACACAAGGGACAGCCATGGGCACCAGGTTCGCTCCCAGCTATGCCAATTTATTTATGGCACAGTGGGAATATGAGAATATCCAACCCAAGCTGGGGAAGAGCCTGGTGCTCTGGCAAAGATATATCGACGACATATTTTTTATCTAGCAGGGAGATAGGGACTCTTTGAATCAATTTTTAGAAGATATTAACAAAAATGAGTGGAATTTAAGTTTTACAGGAAATATTAGTCAAACCACATTGGAATTTTTAGATTTACGGATTTTAAATCAAAGGGGCAAACTACAATGTACGACTTTTGTGAAACTAACAGCCTGTAACAGCTATATTTTATTCAATAGCTGTCATCTCCCTAACTGGCTAATTAATATTCCGCAGGGGCAGCTAAGGAGAGCAAAACGGAATTGTACACTAAACGAAGAATTCGAAAAAGAAGCTATGGTTATGAAGGATCAATTTTTAGAGAAAAAATATCCTATGGAGATTTTAGATGTGGCCCTCAATAAAGTCAAAGAAATGAAGAGAGAGGAATTTTTTATTGATAAAAATGATAAAAAAGATAAACTAATTAGAAAAGTTGAGCAAACGGATACCAATCCGCGCTTGATTTTGCCCTTTAATGGAGATTTTAGAAAAATACAGTCCATTGTCAATAAACACTGGCATTTATTAAAAAAGGATAAGATACTGAATGCAGTGATACCGGTTAAACCAAAAATCGTGTTCACAAAGGCCCCTAATCTGAGTATTAAAATAGCCCCTACCGTCCCAATAAAGAAGAATTGTACTTCAACTATTCAATCCTGGGCAAACATTAAGGGCTTTCTTCGTTGTGGCAGGTGTGGAAATTGCAAATTGACTTCATTTCCTAAAAAAACAATAGAAATTAGATCAACATCAAATAAGCATTGCCATACAATCAATGAATTCCTCACCTGTAGCACAGAGGATGTGATCTATGTAATAGAATGTCCCTGTAAGCTCCAGTATGTGGGAAGGACAAAAAGAACATTGAAAAAGCGCATTGCAGAACACATTGGCAATATAAAAAAGGGTTTTGAAAATCATTCATTGTCACATCATTTTAAAATAAGACACAACCAAGACCCCTCTTGCTTGAAATTCTCAGCAATAGAGAAAGTACAAAGGGACTGGAGAGGGGGGAACCATGTTGAGAAGATGTCACGTCTGGAAACAAAACGAATCTTCGAATTTAATACATTACAACCGTCCGGCTTGAATGCAGATTTTGAACTTTTTGGTTTTCTATAGGATGGGTGCCATCTGCCGACGATTAACTGTGTGATACTTAATGTCGCACAGTTTTTCCTCTACATCTGGCCCCCATCCACCTACTACTTAAATACAGAATAAAACAGAAAAGAACATCCATGTAAGATCTTAGAACACCAGATCAAAGTCGCATCCAAGCCGCATGCCATTTTCATGCTACTCTAATATATTTACTTTTGAAAAACCTTCTATGAGAGGGAATAACAGTTCAAAAATGTTTTAGATGTACCCTTTGACCCTAGCTATACGAACAAGAATAAATTATTGTAATGAGAATCAAATATTGCAGAGTTTGAAAAAATGAAGAAAAAAAAGAAAAAAAGAATCTTTTTAAAAAAAAAACTATTAAACCTCTGCGATATTGAACTGTGAAGAAAGCCGCATCGGATTTGCATTAGAAGTATATATGTCATCTATAAGATAGGTCCCAATAATAGATACTGGACAATTGAATGAACATCCGTAAATATAGAGACACATTACTACATTAACTTGTTCATATATATAGTATTATATAGTATTATACAGTTAATCACTATTAGCCAGTCACCCGATTTCTTCACATAAATGTTTCCTAAAATCTGACTATTACTGTAGCAGTATAGCATTTCCGATGCGCCTACTATAACATGTGTCCCTAAGGGTTAAATTCTGTTATAAAATTACTAGTCATCACTATAACCACATCAGCGGTTAATGTAATAAATGCCGATATAATACAAAGATTACCTTTGAGACCTGAAGATTTTTGGGAATCCAAAAAAAACCTTGGAGACACACTGAAGCCGCATCGTGATATAGGCGTTATCAATGCGTTTTCCACGATGTATTGTGAAAAGAAAATATCGAATAATACAAGGAAGCCTGATCCAGGAGAGACTGACCACCTGCTAATGTCCCCATATCATTGTCGAAAATAGATGCTCCCATATCCATTCATTTTACATATATATAATTATTACCTTTTTCAATATTTATATTTTTATCTATATTGATATTTTAGATTCCCTCGTATTTAGAATGTATTTATAAAATGGTATATTTAACAATCTTTTATGTAAGTTTTCACACTACTAGGATGAGATAAATTACAATAAGAGTATTACTGTGAACATATGTATAAAACTAGAAGCTGAATCTAGGGATCCCAATTCCAAAAATCCTGGATTCCGAACCAGTCCTTTTGACATACCTGATCCACTATATAAGAAGAAGTCAAGTAGGGGGAAATTAACCACTGAGGAAGGGGTCATTTCTGTAAATCCCCGAAACGCGTCTGGTATTATCCCCCCAATAAACGGAGAGACCCTGCAAGACCGAGGAAAACTGGACAAATTGTGATCTTAACCAGCGAGGTGCCGAAGTGAGCCATTGCTACTACACGAGAGGTAACTACACCACGTGGAGCAAACAAACCCCACTGGCGCCAAAATTCAAATCTGGTTACTAGCTCTTGAGACCGGAGACAGACCGGAGACAGGACGGACTTACCGAGTTGAGAGCCCACGATCCAGCATCAAAAGACCCTCGGGTAAGCACTTGTACATCTCCAGCAAGCGATCGCTCTTCATACCAAATACAGCGGGACGCCGCTGTGCGTATGAACAGCCTGACTGTTGTACAATCAAACATCTAGGCTGCATATGCTTGAGACTTTGGGACTTTGATTATCGATATAGTGGCGATAGAGGACTGTCTGCGGGAGAGGATAATCTATATAATCGCTTAAATCGTATATGGAACATTTTACAAAGCACAATCAGTGAACTATTTATATATCATATTGAATATTCGAATCTAATGCTCTTATTCTTATAATCAATATTGGGATCTATATTTATTGAATATATCTGATTTAATGTATTTTTATATAGCTATATTTTATATCTATTTATAACCTTTTTATTCCATTACCCATTCTATTGTCGGTACCATCTTTTATCTGCTACTTCACATCCAATTTTATACTTGCTGATATTGTAATGTATTGTTATTATCTATATTGTTATTAAAGATCCCTATGCTTTTAGAGTGTGCCCCACTTCCATTATTTATAAAAATAATAAAGATTTATTTTTAATATCTCTCTAGCCGGGACTGTGTGATCATGGGTTGTGATGAATACTAATTTGCTTTCTCCCTTATCTTTATATATAGGATATATATGTGACATGACCATGAAAAAGAACATTGGAAATCCATCTTCTCCATGATGATTTTGTCATCAGTATCTGCCTAAGTGGGCTTATGTCAGATATATACAAGTCTTAGAAATATAGTTTTCATGATTGGGTATATTCTATTTATATTTTCATGGGGTGATGGATGTGGGGGCTGGGCTTTGGGGTTATGCGTTCCGCTTTATTCGGGACGCACACCCCCAGACCCCATGAATCCCCCATATCCATGAATATGATTATTTATGGATTATTTTTATTTTTTATTTTCTCTGATTTTCAACTATGTGGAATGTGACTCTTGAATATATGCAGTTTATGCTATACAAGAAGTATCACATAAAGTATAGTGATATAAATATATATATTTTTTTATTTTTGTGGTTTAGTAGGCTATAATGCAGAATAATATATGCACGGTCACTTTAAATACATTGGGGTAGATGCATGGACACTTCAGATATATTTGGGTAGTTGCAAAGAAGTAGGATTATCTTATTAACACAATTGATTATCATGTAAAAGAGGAAATATATACATATTTTCTGTATAAATGTATGCATGCACTGCCACTTTTATAAGAAATGCAACATTAAGGGTGAGTCTAGACTGTAATATGATGTAGGTGACATATGTAATATAATGGTTGTGGTGGATTTGTTAGAAGGATATAATAGCATATACACTCACCTAAAGAATTATTAGGAACACCTGTTGTATTTCTCATTAATGCAATTATCTAGTCAACCAATCACATGGCAGTTGCTTCAATGCGTTTAGGGGTGTGGTCCTGGTCAAGACAATCTCCTGAACTCCAAACTGAATGTCAGAATGGGAAAGAAAGCTGATTTAAGCAATTTTGAGCGTGGCATGGTTGTTGGTGCCAGACGGGCCGGTCTGAGTATTTCACAATCTGCTCAGTTACTGGGATTTTCACGCACAACCATTTCTAGGGTTTACAAAGAATGGTGTGAAAGGGGAAAAACATCCAGTATGCGGCAGTCCTGTGGGCAAAAATGCCTTGTGGATGCTAGAGGTCAGAGGAGAATGGGCCGACTGATTCAAGCTGATAGAAGAGCAACGTTGACTGAAATAACCACTCGTTACAACCGAGGTATGCAGCAAAGCATTTGTGAAGCCACAACACGCACAACCTTGAGGCAGATGGGCTACAACAGCAGAAGACCCCACCGGGTACCACTCATCTCCACTACAAATAGGAAAAAGAGGCTACAATTTGCACAAGCTCACCAAAATTGGACTGTTGAAGACTGGAAAAATGTTGCCTGGTCTGATGAGTCTCGATTTCTGTTGAGACATTCAAATGGTAGAGTCCGAATTTGGCGTAAACAGAATGAGAACATGTATCCATCCTCTGATGGCTACTTCCAGCAGGATAATGCACCATGTCACAAAGCTCAAATCATTTCAAATTGGTTTCTTGAACATGACAATGAGTTCACTGTACTAAAATGGCCCCCACAGTCACCAGATCTCAACCCAATAGAACATCTTTGGGATGTGGTGGAACGGGAGCTTCGTGCCCTGGATGTGCATCCCTCAAATCAAGATGCTATCCTATCAATATGGGCCAACATTTCTAAAGAATGCTATCAGCACCTTGTTGAATCAATGCCACGTAGAATTAAGGCAGTTCTGAAGGCAAATGGGGGTCCGACACCGTATTAGTATGGTGTTCCTAATAATTCTTTAGGTGAGTGTATATGGTCACTTTAAATGTTGGGATAGCTTTAATGAAGGTGGATTATGTAAATGGCACAATTGATTATTATGTGAATAATTAGCCCAATAGGGTACGGATACACTGGGATTAAAATGAATTGACATAAAATGAATTGATATATGGAAATTTAGAATATGCTTGTATACTTTACTATAATGATTTGAGATATATTTATACCAATATGGGGGAGATGGTCTTGGGTTTATGACATTGTTATTATGATATGGTTATATACCCTAGATATATCCTTGTGTAATGTAAAAAATCTGATATAATGGCGAAGTAGGATATATAGGGTGAGGTTCAGACACACTGAAGGATCGGATGAAGTCTATTCCCTTACTCAAGAGGGAGTCCGTAGTGCGCGCATCCTTCTGCGCAGCCGCGGGCGTGCTGGCGCTGTCGGGGTTATGACGTGGGACGCTCTATGCTCCAAGGAGCGTGGCCGTCCTGCGTCATCGCTGCGACGGCGGGTGCAGCCACCGGCGGTGTGCGGAGGTTTGCGTGCCACATTTAACGAGACTGAGATCTTAATAGCTATACAGGTGAGGACTTACATCATCCGTCCCGCCACTCTGTCTGAACGTCATCCATTGGTTGAATGCATTGAATTACGCCCACTCCTGTGACCATATATACCTGGCTGGGTATGAAATATCATTACCCCTTGAAAAAGCTGACGGCGAAACGCGCGTCGGGGCACAGTCTGACCGGTTGTGACAAAATTTGGGGTCAGTATGCATTATTCTCTGCTAGATATATATACTTTATTGTGGCAGTAGGTAGGTCAATGTCCCATGGATCCAGGATCGGAACTCTGATTCTGTGACCAGACTATGTGGACAAAATAACAAACCCTGTATGCACTGATTATATTCTCCCATGTATATTACTGCACTTGCACTTTATATGATTGTATCAGTAATTGCCATATACCCACAGTCTGATTGTAATTTTAAATGTTCTTAAATTTTCTGTGTGGCCAGAAATGGTTATGACTCTGTGAGTATTAATAAAATTGAGTATTATTTGAACTATAACTGACTATGGAGTTATAATTTGTTATTTAGGAATTGATCTATGTATCTTTATTGGTTTCGCTAAAGGTGATACTGGATTGCTTACGCAGTGAGTATAGGGAAACAGTATTGGTTATCCAAAAATTCTAGACATAGCCCCCCAAATTCATCGTGAATTTCATAGCCATACAATTCTCATCATTGAGGTGCTGTACAAATTTTCCCTGCATGCACTCTCTGTGCCAGACCAAATTCTAAAAATATTGTCCACAAACCGAAGGAACAATTTAATGTACTGCAGGTAAGTATTGCTGGTATTAAAAATACACTTGTCTTCTAATCTGGCTAGGAACATATTCGCAAAAGTACATGAGACCGGAGTCCCCATTGCTGTACCGACTTTTTGTCTATACCAGTTCATTCCAAACCTGAAGACATTATTCTCTAAAATAAACAATAAAGCCTCCTGCACAAAATCACAATAAATGGAACTCTTTCCTGCTGGTTTTAAAACATTAATGACTGCTGTCACTCCTTCAACATGTGGTATGCACGTATATAAACTCTCCACATCTGTCACGGGGTTCCGAAGTTGCACTCGGTCCCCCATTGCCCGCAGACCTGTTGCTTAGCTTTTGGAATGAGGTTCTGTGTTTGACCTCATTCCCAGGGCAGCTTTACTAGCTGGGTGGCTCCCTGCTCCTAGTCTGCCTTGAGTGCCGAGCTGATCACTCGGTGCTCGACTGGTTGGTCTGTCGGTCATGTGACGCTGGCCAAGTCACATGACCCTCACTCCCCACTATAAATACAGGCAGCCTGCTGGCTACAGGTTGCCTGTTAATTTCTAGGTTCCTGGCTATTTGTTGGACTGCTGAATACTTACCTGATCCTGTTCCCTGACCATCCTTTTGCCTGCTCCTCCTGTACTGCGCATCCGTCCTGGTATTGTGACCTCGGCTCCCACCTGACTACTCTCTTAGGACTCCTCTTGTACTTCTCTGCTCTCCTGGTATTTATGACCCCCGGCTTCTCCTGACAATTCTCTGCTTGCTCCATTTGTACTTTGCAGCTTTCCTGGTATTGACTCGGTCCGTTCACATCCTGTTGTTTGTCTGTCTGTCATCCCTGCACTTATTCCAAGTTAGGGATTGCCGTCCAGTTGTCCCCTGTCATTAGGACTCACGAGGCAAGTAGGCAGGGCCAGGGGTAAGGGTGGAGCGCAGTGGTCACTTCCCTCCCACCTGTGTGTGTGTGTACGCGACCGTTACAGATTAACAGGCCCAATAACCACTGTATTATGAATCCTCTGGTGACCCTGACTGACCATGTCTCTAATCTGACGCAGAGGGTGCAGGAGTTAGGGGGAAAACTCAGTTCTTTTGAGTTAGGGCAAGGTTCTTTCACTCCTCAGGCCTCCAGTCCGCATTTTGAGCCCCAGATTAAGCTCCCAGAACCCTTTTCTGGAGACCGGAGGAAGTTTCTCTCTTTTAAGGAGAGTTGCAAACTTTACTTCCGTTTGCGCCCCGTGTCCTCTGGCCCCGAGAGTCACTCCTTGGGCATTATCATTTCCCGATTACAGGGTGATCCCCAGGACTGGGCATTCTCTATACCTGCTGGCACCAGTTGTTTATATTCTGTGGAGGGGTTCTTTCAGGCCTTGGGTACCCTCTATGATGAACCAGACAGGGCTCTAGTAGCCGAGACGGCTCTAAAGACACTGGTTCAGGGCAATTTACCAGCGGAGGATTATTGCACCCAATTCAGAAGGTGGTGTGTCCCCTCAGGATGGAACGAACCAGCCCTGAAGAGTCAGTTCAGGTCAGGTCTGTCTGATAAATTAAAGGATCTTCTGGTCAGTTATCAACTTCCAGAGACCTTAGAGGACATGATGACCCTTGTCCGACTTGACCGACGGGTTAGAGAGAGACGACAGGAACAACAGTTCTCTTCCCAGATGGTGGTCTAGCCAGAGGCCTATCTCAGAGACAATGCTGAGGTCTCCACCGAGGAACCCATGCAGGTTCCATGACCCGAGGGAATCTTCGCCGCAGACGTGGAGAATGCTTTTACTGTGGAGATCCTGACCATTGGATCAACCAGTGTCCTAAGAAGGTCCTCTTTGTCAAGTCTCCTAAGACAAGGCAACCTAAAGACCAGGTACACCCTGAATTTTCTAAATGTAAGCTTTCGGTACCCATTACGATTTCTCTGGGAGTAGATAAATGGCCGGGTAAGGCCTTTATTGATTCTGGCTCAGCGGCTAGCTTTATTGACTCTGAGTATGCTGTAAGATTGGGTATTCCTATGTTTGCCTTACCAACTCCTATCCATGTCATGGCTATTGATGCTACTCCTCTTATTGGTGGTACGGTGAGCTTATGTACCTCTGAGATTTCTCTAACCGTGGGTGTGTGCCACTCAGAGAGATGTTCGCTTCTAGTCCTGGAGAACCTACCTGCTGAGGTGGTACTAGGGTTGCCTTGGCTCCGACTACATAACCCCACTATAGATTGGTCCAATGGGGAGTTGGTGAGATGGGGGCCTAAGTGTGACTCGTGCTTGTCCGTGGTACAGGCTGGGGTCTCAGTAAAGTCTGATACTTTACCCTCTGTTGTTAGAGAATATTCTGATGTATTCTCATCACCAACCCGGAGGTTCTACCCCCCCATAGACCTTATGATTGTACCATAGAGCTAGTAGAGGGGGCCAAGTTTCCTAAAGGACGAATTTATAATCTTTCTATGCCCGAACGCAAGGCCATGGAAGATTATATTAAGGAGAGCCTTGGTAAAGGGCATATTAGACCTTCTGTCTCTCCTATGGGGGCGGGGTTTTTCTTCGTTAAGAAAAAAGATGGTGGTCTTAGGCCATGTATCGATTACCGGAGATTAAATAAAATCACTGTCCAGAATAGATACTCCCTTCCCATTGATTCCGGATTTATTTAACCAGGTTCTGGGGGCAACCTGGTTTTCCAAAATTGACCTGAAAGGGGCATACAATCTAATCCGAATCAAGGAGGGAGACGAAAGGAAGACGGCGTTCAATACTCCGGTAGGACACTTTGAATATCAAGTGATGCCTTTTGGACTCAGCAATGCCCCAGCTGTGTTCCAAAACTTTATGAATGACATTCTTAGGGAGTACTTAGGTAAATTTGTTATTGTCTATCTTGACGACATTTTGATATTCTCTCCTGACTTCGAATCCCATGTGTCTCATGTTAAACAAGTATTAGAGGTGTTGAGGGAGAATCAGCTATCCGCTAAACAAGAGAAATGTGTCTTTGGTGTACAGGAGATTCTGTTTCTAGGGCATGTTCTGACTCCTCACGCCTTCAAGATGGATCCTGGTAAGGTACTAGCAATTAAGGAATGGGTAAGACCTTCATCCTTAAAGGCCTTACAACGGTTCTTAGGTTTCGCCAATTACTATCGTAAATTTATTATGAATTTTCCCATAATTGCTAAACCGTTGACAGACCTTACTAAGAAAGGGGCGGATTTGGAGAATTGGTCTACTGAGGCCATTTCTTCATTTGAAAAATTAAAAAAGGCATTCAGTAGCGCTCCCATTCTGATCCAGCCTGATCAGGAGAAACCTTTTATTGTGGAGGTGGATGCGTCCGAGGACGGCGTAGGAGCAGTCCTTTCACAAGGTCCTGCTAGCCTCACTAATCTGAGACCATGTGCCTTCTTCTCCAGGAAATTCTCTCCCACGGAGAGAAACTATGACATAGGGAATAGGGAGCTGCTGGCTATTAAATGGGCATTTGAGGAGTGGAGGCATTTCCTGGAGGGGGCAAGACATTGTGTAACTGTTGTCACTGACCATAAAAACCTTATGTTTCTCGAGTCTGCTAAGAGGTTGAATCCCCGTCAAGCTAGATGGGCTCTGTTTTTTACTCGTTTTGATTTTTCCATCACGTTCAGGCCGGGAAGTAAAAATGTGAAGGCGGACGCATTATCTCGGAGCTTCCAGGCTTTTCAACCTACTGAGGTACCACCTGAATCCATCCTACCAGCAAAAATCTTCTTAGCAGCTCTTACCCAGGATATCTCGGCTCGCATTAGGTCTGAACAACATCTGGCACCGGTATCCACCCCAACAGATAAGTTGTTTGTTCCCGTACAATTTCGTCTCCAGCTGTTGGGTGAGTGTCACGATTCTGCCTTTTGTGGACATCCGGGTGTTGAGGGCACTAAGGATCTGGTTTCTAGATCTTATTGGTGGCCCACTCTAACTAGGGATGTCAAGTCCTACGTGTCAGCCTGTGAGGTTTGTGCCAGGTCCAAGACACCTAGGACTCGCCTTGCTGGTAACCTACGACCCCTACCCATTCCCAGTAGACCCTGGTCCCATATCTCGATGGACTTAAGACTGTGGTTTGGGTAGTGGTCGATAGGTTTAGCAAGATGGTTCATTTCATTCCCCTGTCTAAACTTCCGAATGCTAAAACCCTGGCGTCTATTTTTGTGAGAGAGATTGTTCGTTTACATGGCATCCCGGAAAATATTGTTTCTGTCCAAATTCTGGAGGGCCTTCTGTCAAAGATGTAAAATTTAATTGTCTTTTTCTTCCGCCTACCATCCTGAGAGTAATGGGCAGACTGAACGCCTTAATCAGTCTGTGGAACAATTCCTGAGGTTGTATGTTGCTGATGACCAGCAATTATGGGTCAAATTCCTTCCGTTGGCTGAATTTGCTTTGAATAACCATGTCAATTCTTCTGCTGGGGTCTCCCCTTTCTTTTGTAACCATGGTTTTCATCCCCGTTTTCATTCTGGGTCGTCCGTCTCCTCCTCTAACCCTGAAGCGGATAAACTCTCCTCCGAACTGTGGACAGTTTGGGCCCGGGTTCAATCGAACCTAGAAAAGGCTCAATGTTCTCAAAAACTCAAGGCCGATAGGAGACGTTCAAGGGGGGTAAACTTTCAGGTTGGGGATAAAGTATGGTTGTCCTCCAAGAATCTATCTCTCAAGGTAACTTCAAAAAAAATTGCTCCTCGTTTTATTGGACCATATAAGATCACGGAAGTGATTAACCCGGTATCTTTTAGGTTGGAGCTGCATGAGTCATTCCACATTCATAATGTGTTCCATAAATCTCTGCTTAAAAAATATTTTGAAACGGTAGTACCATCAAAAGCCTCGCCTCCGCTGGTTCTTGTTAATGATGCTGTCGAGTATGTGGTGTCTAAAATAGTGGATGTCAGGAAGGTGCGTAATTCCTTGCAGTACCTGATTCACTGGAAGGGGTATGGACCTGAAGAGAGATCTTGGGTACCTGCCAGGGAGGTTCATGCTCCTAGACTTGTTCGTAAATTTCATTTAGAACACCCTGAAAGGCCATCGCCTGAAGTCTTGGGTCCGGTGGCCCCTCGTAAAAGGGTGGGTACTGTCACAGGGTTCCGAAGTTGCACTCGGTCCCCCATTGCCCGCAGACCTGTTGCTTAGCTTTTGGAATGAGGTTCTGTGTTTGACCTCATTCCCAGGGTGGCTTTACTAGCTGGGTGGCTCCCTGCTCCTAGTCTGCCTTGAGTGCCGAGCTGATCACTCGGTGCTCGACTGGTTGGTCTGTCGGTCATGTGACGCTGGCCACGTCACATGACCCTCACTCCCCACTATAAATACAGGCAGCCTGCTGGCTACAGGTTGCCTGTTAATTTCTAGGTTCCTGGCTATTTGTTGGACTGCTGAATACTTACCTGATCCTGTTCCCTGACCATTCTTTTGCCTGCTCCTCCTGTACTGCGCATCCGTCCTGGTATTGTGACCTCGGCTCCCACCTGACTACTCTCTTCGGACTCCTCTTGTACTTCTCTGCTCTCCTGGTATTTATGACCCCCGGCTTCTCCTGACAATTCTCTGCTTGCTCCATTTGTACTTTGCAGCTTTCCTGGTATTGACTCGGTCCGTTCACGTCCTGTTGTTTGTCTGTCTGTCATCCCTGCACTTATTCCAAGTTAGGGATTGCCGTCCAGTTGTCCCCTGTCATTAGGACTCGCGAGGCAAGTAGGCAGGGCCAGGGGTAAGGGTGGAGCGCAGTGGTCACTTCCCTCCCCCCTGTGTGTGTGTGTACGCGACCGTTACAACATCTTAGGACACCAGTTGATAACCCTCCTGCCAGTGAAATAATAAAAAAAATGCGTGTTCTCATTTAAATTTAGCCCGATGGCTAATTTAATCCGAACAGCAATATTTAAACATTGGGATATCCTGAAAAAAGATGTGTGTTTAAAGGGTATAGTGGATGAGAAACCATTAATAACATATAGATGGAGCCACACAATAAAAGATAGGATTGTGAGAAGCAGATTCCTGGGGGGAAAAAAGACCAACTGGCTGCAGGAGAGGTTGCCGAAAGGCAACTACAAGTGCGGCAGTTGCTCGCTATGTGAATACAACTCCCAAAAGAAGATTGTAAAAATAGGCCCCATAACAAAAAAGGTTACCAGTTTCATAACATGTAGAAGCAGTTATGTAGTGTATGTTTTGATGTGCGATTGCGGACACTTTTACATAGGCAAAACAATCAGGTGTCTATTTGAGAGGATCAGGGAGCATTTTAACTCTATAAGGATGGGAAAAGGCTGTCTTAGACTAATTGACCATGCGAGAGAAGTTTATGGAATGTAAAAGCACTCAAGTTTGCTGGAATAGAAGCTGTCCCACACCCAGTTCAGGGAGGAGACAGACACCGTACCCTTTTACAAAAAGAAGCAAAATGGATCTTATGCACAGGAGCAGTAGGTCAGCTAGGTCTCAATGACTGCAATGATTTGAATGTGTTCTTGTAACAGTATCTCTTTGTTCAATAGAAAGAGAGAATCCAGCTTCTTGTGGAGTAAAAAATAGTTCTTTATTGGCTCATCGTATAAAATCCACCAAAATCACAGGAAAAAGGTGTACAGTAACATGTTTCGGGTTACAGAATCCAGCCCTTCATCAAGACATAACACACATATAAAAACTATTCCTTTTTATGCAGCACAAGGTCCAACCCCCTCTAATCAGCAAAGAGTCCGCACCTGGAGCCTAGAATGGGAACCATTCAGCGGTCCAGGGGAGGAGATCCAGCATCACAGGTGATGCATACATACACATAATGAACATATCTTAGTTGTATTGCAGAGTGAGGTCATGTTTTCTATTTAACCCCTTTGGCATGCAGGTATCAAGTGAAAACATCCAAAAGGTCTCCCTGCTAAGGAGTTTTTGTGTGCGGTCTTCTCCTCTTATGGGCAATGAAACCACTTCAATCCCCTGTGCACAAAACTCAGATGCGTCACCTCTGTGAACAGTGGCGAAGTGGAAAGTCGCTGCCGATGCATTGCGAGTCTGAAAACGAGGAATATCACTAAGATGTTTTCTGATACGTATTCTCAGCTCATTTACAGTGCATCCAACATATTGAACTTTACAAATTTTGCATGTAATAACATACACAACAAACTCCGTATTACAGTTGATATATTGTTTTTTAGAGTGTATCTGTTGTTATTCACTGTAGATGTAACCTCCTTAGTGACACGCATGTATCGGCAGCATATGCATTTCTTACTTCCACATTTATAATTGCCAGTAGTGAAGGGCTGGATTCTGTAGCCCGAAACATGTTACTACACCTTTTTCCTGTGATTTTGGTGGATTTTATACGATGAGCCAATAAAGAACTATTTTTTACTCCACAAGAAGCTGGATTCTCTCTTTCTATTGGATATTCTATTAGGCCCAGTTCTGGCCTTTTTTCCGTGCTTCGTGGATTAAAGTCAGAGGTGAGAGCTGCAGCCATTTCTATAATTGTTTTGGACATATTTGAACAGCGTGCACTCCCTCCAGTGGCGTACCGCCCATAGAGGCAGACCACGCCACTGCTATGGGGCCCGCGGCACTGGGGGGCCCGTAGCGCAGAGAAGGCCCCGCCCACACTATTTGGCCCCGCCCACTCATGACCTGCTGCAGCCGGCTAATTGCTTTTTTCTCCCCAGGGCCCAGCCCCAACATCAACTCATCTTTGCCTCTCCGCACCCCCCCCCCCCCCCTCCCCTCCCCTGACCTCCTCCTGACCGTCTGCCGGAATCAGGATCAAACACCAGCCTGCATGTGGCTCTCGTGCCGCTGGCCAATCAGCACAAGGCAACTCTGTTGAGGCAGCTGCTGATTGGCCAGTGGCGCAAGGGGGCGGGCGGGAGAATCGGCTCGAACTTCGCCGTCGGGCCGGCCCTTCACCAGAGACGAGTCAGTGCCTGCCCTGAGCTGAGGAGAGAGAGGGAGTCCGGAGGAAGATTCTGAACTCTGAAGCAGTGGTGAGTAGTACTGTGAGTGAGCACTGAGCAGTGCACCGGTTGTGTCCCTGGCTGACCTGAACTTGAGTCTTGAAGTAAGTCACTCGTCTCAGAATCAGTCAAGTGAAGTACCGTTCGTTCGTCCCACTCCCTGCAGCAGTGCCTGGCCCGGCCGACTAGCAATTTACCCTTTTTTTTTTTTTCATGAATCCATGTTTAACAGAGTACCTTTTTTCCATCTGTCTTGTTCTTTTGATTGTCAGTCCTGTCATTTCTTCAAAAAATCGATTCTTATGATATGTAAATGACGCTGTAAGGAGCCCAGAGGGGCGTTATTCTTTCTCCACGGTGCCCAGGAACGCCCCTCTGAAGTGCCGGACCCAGCTAAATTTGAAAACTAATAACGCCTCCAAGACGTTTTGCGCGGGATTTGGGATGCCGGCGAAAGGAGGATCGGGGTGTTTGCAGCAGAGCGCGGCGCTGAGGAGGGGGGGGTGTTGAGCACTTAGCCGCGCCTCTGGGAGGCGATTTAGATGAACTTGTCTTGGAGGTGTTATTAGTTTTCAAATTTAGCCGGGCACGGCACTTCAGAGGGGCGTTCCTGGGCACCGTGGAGAAAGAATAACGCCCCTCTGGGCTCCTTACAGCGTCATTTACATATCATAAAAATCGATTTTTTTGAAGAAATGACAGGACTGACAATCAAAAGAACAAGACAGATGGAAAAAAGGTACTCTGTTAAACATGGATTCATGAAAAAAAAAATTGGGTAAATTGCTAGTGACAGATTCCCTTTAACAGGGCACCCCAAATAAGGAGACCTGCAGGCTGCAGCAGATATCCCATGTGACAGGTCACCCCCAGGAAACCCCTAGGCTCCATTCACACGTCCGCAATGTGTTTTGCGGATACACGGAGCCACGGATCCGCAAAACACGGAAAACGACAATGTGCGTTCCGCATTTTGCGGACCGTACATTGCCGGCACTAATAGAATATGCCTGTTCTTGTCCGCAATTGCGGACAAGAATAGGACATGTTCTATTTTTTGGCGGAAACGGAAGCACGGATGCGGAAGTGCGGATCCGCAAATGTGGATGCGGACAGCACATTCCGGCCCCATTGAAAATAAATAGGTCTGCACCCATTCCGCAAAATTGCGGAACGGATGCGGATCCATTTTGCGGACGTGTGAATGGACCCTAACAGTTTCTGTAGGTCATGTATAAATTTATTTAATGGGGGTGTGGCACGGGAGGAGCCAGGTCAGGAAGTGGGAGGGGCCATGGTGGGTAGTGGGCGGGGTTAAGGGGCCCAATTCAGATTTTTGCTATGGGGCCCAGTGATTTCTATGTACGCCTCTGACTCCCTCTGTATGTCTGAGTAAAACCAGTCCACCAGAATCCACCATTTCTTTTTGTCATCTACCTTGACTGAAGTATAATGTCCACAGCTTTGCGATCCGTAGAATAATGTGAGGATCGCATTAAGAAAATGGACGATATTTTCAATACAATGAATACACCCAAACAGGGTGATATGGAGCTAAGAGTCAAGATGACAGCACTGGAAAAACTTTTAACTAAGGAATTACACGTGTGGTGGGATTGTACATCCCTGAAACGATATCTGGACAAGAATATGGTACCGAGGGGACTACGTATTAAAAAGAAACCTACCACCGGGTATTCCGATCCTTTTGCAGCGCAATGGTACAACACTCTAAATGATTGCTCTTTGAAGCTGATGCAGCTCATTATTACACAGGAGGAAGTGTGTCTGAAGGAACTCCATGAGGAGATTAAAATTTCACAAGGTGACCTTAAACAATATGAGCAAGATGACAGTTTTCTCAATATGGACATTAAACTAAAAGAAAACCTGAATAAATTGGAGGACACAATCATTGATTACAAACAAAGCAAGTATAACAGAGATCTTCTGGACTATAGTACAGACACAGTATTCACTTGGTCTAATAGTAAAAATGGTGTTCCACGCTCAATTCTTAAGAAAATGAACCGCAATAAGGGGAGACGCAGTTCAATTGTTTCATTTAGCTCCACGGACATGGACTCGGCGGAGTCTGCTACAGATGAAACGAATGGTTCCGATATAGGGACCCCGCATAAATCGCATGATGATTCCACTCATAAGGAGCAGGCAAAAAACGCAGGGCGGGGAGAAATCACAGTAAAAAATCGGCGATATCCTACTCGCCGGAAATAGCTCATGATGACATTCAGGTAAAAAACCTATCCTCAGTGCCCATCTCCCCCATTCAGGCCAAATAGGCAAAACAATAATGAATGTAAATGCGGGTCAAATAGGTCGTACAATAATGAATGTGAACACAGGTTCAATAAATCAAACAATGTTGCAGACGGTTCCTACCTTAAGGGTACTTTCACACTTGCGGCAGGACGGATCCGACATGCTGTTCACCATGTCGGATCCGTCCTGCGGCTATTTCGCCGTGCCGCCCGACCGCCGCTCCGTCCCCATTGACTATAATGGGGACGGGGGCGGAGCTCCGGCGCAGCACGGCGGTGCACGGCGAAAGGCCGCCGGACTAAAATTACTGCATGTTAGGTTTTTTAGTCCGGCGGCTTTCGCCGTGCTGCACCAGAGCTCCGCCCCCGTCCCCATTATAGTCAATGGGGACGGAGCGGCGGTCCGGCGGCACGGCGAAATAGCCGCAGGACGGATCCGACATGGTGAACAGCATGTCGGATCCGTCCTGCTGCAAGTGTGAAAGTAGCCTAAGTGATACATCCATGCATTATCCAGTGTTTGACTTTAAGGAATTGATGTGTGTTTCATCTCTTCAGGAATCTTGTCAGAGGGCAGAGATCTCACAATTACAAAATGTCTCTGAAACATTCAGGGTATTAAATAAGGGTTTTTACCCAATACAATCTCGTTCTGTGGCCCTTGACAAATTCCAGGAGTTAATAGAGAAGGATCTGTGTACTCTAAAACAGAAAATCAGGTCCAAGCAAAAATTTTACAATCTCACCAGGGAGGAAATGAATGCTTTGCAGGCTTTACATGATATGCAGGAGATTGTGATCCGTAAGGCTGATAAGGGAAGAGCGGTGGTAATCTTAGACAGCAGTGTATATAAGGAACAAGTTCTAAATATGTTGAATGACAAGAACACCTATCTGCTGTTGGATTCCAATCCGCTCCTCCCTTATCAAGAGAAGCTTCACAACATTCTGTTGGAGGGTCAAAGATTGGGAATTTTATCCAAAAAAGAAGTGGAGTATATTTATGTGGAACATGCGACCACACCAATCTTTCACGCACTTCCAAAAGTGCATAAACCGGGTTCCCCGCTACCTATGCGTCCGATTGTGGCAGGCATCGGGTCCTATTCTGAGAGACTATCGGAATGGACCGATTCCCTGCTACAGCCACTGATACCTTTGATGCCTGGCTATTTGAAGGATAGTCGCACAGTGCTTCAGAATTTTTATAACTTTAAGTGAAGAATATATTTGGGTTGCGGCTGATATTACCGCACTATATACTTACATTCCTCAGGACTCAGCCATTGTGGCTCTTAAATGGTTTCTGACGCACTATAGCGACTATACTGTGGAACTGCAGTATTTCTTGTGCATATGTGTGGATTTTCTGATGAGACATAATTTCTTTATGTTCAATAGGAAATACTATCTCCAAATGTCGGGTGTTTCAATGGGGGCCAAACACTCACCATCTATTGCAAACATATACATGGCGTGGTGGGAGCGACATTTTCTGTTTCTTGATGACAACCCCTTTGCTGGCTCTATTAAATGGTATGGACGTTATATAGATGATATGCTGTGGGTTTGGCAGGGGAGGAGAATAGGGTGACCCAGTATCTTAATAACTGTACAGATTCCATCAAACTTACTTATATTAGCGATTTAGCTAAAATAGATTTTCTTGATTTACATTTGGAATCGGACCTCTCTGAGGGATTGGTCACTACCTGTACCTTTTAGAAAAAAGACATCTGGGAACACCATTCTTCTTGCCTCCTCCTGCCACCCACCGCATGTCATAAATAACATACCAAAGGGGGAAATGATTAGAGCTAGACGTAATTGCTCTACAGAGGGGTTATTCTTAAAAGAAACAGAAATTATTACACAGAGACTCCTGAGCAGAGGCTATACACTCCAGAACATTAATAAAGGTGTTGAGTTTGCCAGATAAAAAGATAGGGAATCTCTAATCTTGCTGAGGAGGACAAAAAACCTACTCTTTTTATTACTAACTAAAGTAGAGAATATCCACACATATGCAGAATTATCCGTAAACATCTCCCTGTCCTCAATTACGATGAGGAGTGGAGAGATGTGGTGTCTGCGGGTATCAGGTGTGTGGCGAAACCAACCTCGCCACGGTGTTTTGGAGGGGGCTGTTTGCCAGCCTCCTGCCCCAGGATTTTGGCCCATACTAACTTTGAAGGAGAAGACAGACCGGCCGCACAGCTTAAATCTGTGGAACTGTTTTGGGCAGGAAAGCCATGCTTGCGGCCGGCCAAATGTGACTTCCATGGAATTCGGGAACCCCTGCTCGGATCTGGGTGATTTTTGGATATGTTGCTCACCAGATCAGAGCTATCCATGGATGTATACATTATGGGGATATGTGGGGTTTTGGGGTGTTTTCTGTGTTTTGGGGAAAAATGTGTGTTTTCTGTCTGTGAGTGATTAAGTTAGCCCATTACGTTTGGTAATTGTATTTTGTTGATTGCGTCTCAGACAATGCCAGTATGTTAGTTAATTGGGTGTCAGACAATGCTCATTGTATTTTGTTGATTGCGTTACAGACAGAGGGAAGGGGATTTTGTGTACAATTGATGGGAAGGTTTGAATACTGTAAATGCATGTGATTGGCTGTTTTTACAAAACCCTGTGGGTGGTAACCTTGTTGGAAGATGTGTATAAATCAATGCTTGTGTGTTCAAATAAAGAGAGTTCCTGTTTTTATACCTTCATGAAGTTTTGGCTCATGTTTGGGGAATGGGATAACTACACTCTTGGGGATTGCTATATCACAATACTCCCCTGAGTATAAGCTGTTGTAAGAGCTTGTTCATGGTTCCTGCTCTCTGCATTTAGGAGAGGTTCACCCACTGGAGCCTGGAGCCTTGTCGTAGGTCCAGGGTGGGTAGGAGACGGCGAGACCTCCACCAAGCTTCGGCAGTTCGTGGGGTCTGCAGTGCTGACGGTGTCAAGTGGAGTGCTTGGAGTCCTCTGGAAGCACTAGGAGCATCTATCAATGGAGGTACCCGGTCGGGGTGCTAGGCGTTCCGTTACATTGGTGGCAAGAAGTGGGATGGCGTCCTAGTGTGAGGAGAAGCAGCTCGGAGACACCGTTCGTGGATTTACAAAATTGAGGGCAACGCTAGTATCCGTACAGCGCCCCTGGCTACAGCAATATGGATGCCGTTGGTTCCTGCACAGCATTCCATGAGGAAGATCACCCGGATTACAAGGATGCCGAGCGGAAAGGCGTATGGCACCAGGCCCTGGAGGACGTGCAGCGTCAGAGGGGTGAGAGTCTTCCCAGTGAGGAGCAGAGATTACGAATGCGATTGGCGCTGCGACTACCTCTACTGGGAGAGCAACCATTGACGGAGTGGGTGTCAGAGCTTGAGACACTGGTATGGCAGGAAACCTGGCTGGATGACGCTTACCAAGCACTATGGTGGGACACAGTACGACAGTCTCCATGGATGGAGGAGTACGCCAAGCCCGAAGGTGAGGAATATAATTGCCCTGGGTTATTGTGGGAGTCTTTTGAAGACATTGACTTTGGGAGCACAGAAGAATCTAGATTTTGGGACATTACTGACTACAGGGGGGACTTGCACAATTGGCCTACAACTAGTGGGGTGAGGGCAGATCTGAACTTTCTGGTCCAAAGGGAGTGGGAGCTGGAGCAAGATTATCAACAGTTGTTTTGCTTCATTCAAGCCCAGCGCAAGATACAAGACAGTTGGATACCAGGCCCAGACCTGCAGCCCTACTCCTGGCAAGTCACATCCCCTACTTCCTCACCAACTGTGGAGGTAGGGGACTTCATAGACTGGTACTGGGAGCAACCCCAGTCGGCAGGTGGAGATGGGACCGTAGTCACTCCACCGGCCCAACAAGGTGGCTGGGGAGGCGGCCCAGATCCCCAACTGCCACTGGGAGTCCAGGGGGAGGAGATGGTCGGTCCCTCACCCCTGCAACAACCAGCATCACGAGTAGTGGAGACAGTCGGTCTCACTCCCCAGCGGCAGTGTACTTTGAAGGGAGAGGAGACAACCGGTCTCTCTCCCCAACCACAGGGGGACAGCACCCCTAACTCCGATGGTGAAGATGGGACCGCATTCTCTGCACCAGGCCTACCGGGATGTTGGACGGCCCGTACAGATCCCCCACTAACCCTGCAGGAATGCCAGGAGGAGGAGGTAAACGATCCCTCCTCTCCACAGCTGATCCGCAACAAGGTCCTGGGGGCAGGATTCCCTGACCCCATCCCAGCGGAAGAGTTGGAATCTGGGCAGAGCACAGTCGGCCTCTGCCCTCCCCTATCCTCTTCTCCAGAGCCAGACTTCCCACAGGCTACCCCAGCGGAAGAGCTGGCATCTGGTCAGAGCGCAGTCGGCCTCTGCCCTCCCCTATCCTCTTCTCCAGAGCTGGACTTCCCACAGGCTACCCCAGCGGAAGAGCTGGCATCTGGGCAGAGCGCAGTCAGCCTCTGCCCTCCCCTATCCACTTCTCCAGAGCCGGACTTCCCACAGGCTACCCCAGCGGAAGAGCTGGCATCTGGGCAGAGCGCAGTCGGCCTCTGCCCTCCCCTATCCTCTTCTCCAGAGCCGGACTTCCCACAGGCTACCCCAGCCGAAGAGCTGGCATCTGGGCAGAGCGCAGTCAGCCTCTGCCCTCCCCTATCCTCTTCTCCAGAGCCGGACTTCCCACAGGCTACCCCAGCGGAAGAGCTGGCATCTGGGCAGAGCGCAGTCGGCCTCTGCTCTCCCCTAACCTCTTGTCCAGAGGCTGACTCCCCACTGGCTACCCCAGCGGAAGAGCTGGCATCTGGGCAGAGAGCAGTCGGCCTCTGCCCACCAAGTACCTACAGCTCCAAGCTAGAGAACCACAAGGAAGCAAGGAGTAGCAGATGCCCACTCAACAGCTGGGGACATACAGAACAGAGTCAGGGCCCAAAATTCAACAGGTCCAGTATTGGGTTGTGCATGGACTGCCAGACTAACTCAGGTACTGACCGGCGTGAGGTCAGGTATCTGGTTAGTCTTCCCTGGGAGGGGGAGATGTGTGGCGAAACCAACCTCGCCACGGTGTTTTGGAGGGGGCTGTTTGCCAGCCTCCTGCCCCAGGATTATGGCCCATACTAACTTTGAAGGAGAAGACAGATCGGCCCCATAGCTTAAATCTGTGGAACTGTTTTGGGCAGGAAAGCTATGCTTGTGGCCGGCCAAATGTGACTTCCATGGAATTCGGGAACCCCTGCTCGGATCTGGGTGATTTTTGGATATGTTGTTCACCCAGCTCAGAGCTATCCATGGATGTATACATTATGGGGATATGTGGGGTTTTGGGGTGTTTTCTGTGTTTTGGGGAAAAATGTGTGTTTTTTGTCTGTGAGTGATTAAGTTAGCCCATTACGTTTGGTAATTGTATTTTGTTGATTGCGTCTCAGACAATGCCAGTATGTTAGTTAATTGCGTCTCAGACAATGCTCATTGTATTTTGTTGATTGCGTTACAGACAGAGGGAAGGGGATTTTGTGTACAATTGATGGGAAAGTTTGAATACTGTAAATGCATGTGATTGGCTGTTTTTACAAAACCCTGTGGGTGGTAACCTTGTTGGAAGATGTGTATAAATCAATGCTTGTGTGTTCAAATAAAGAGAGTTCCTGTTTTTATACCTTCATGAAGTTTTGGCTCATGTTTGGGGAATGGGATAACTACACTCTTGGGGATTGCTATATCACAATACTCCCCTGAGTATAAGCTGTTGTAAGAGCTTGTTCATGGTTCCTGCTCTCTGCATTTAGGAGAGGTTCACCCACTGGAGCCTGGAGCCTTGTCGTAGGTCCAGGGTGGGTAGAAGACGGCGAGACCTCCACCAAGCTTCGGCGGTTCGTGGGGTCTGCAGTGCTGACGGTGTCAAGTGGAGTGCTTGGAGTCCTCTGGAAGCACTAGGAGCATCTATCAACGGAGGTACCCGGTCGGGGTGCTAGGCGTTCCGTTACAAGGTGTATATCCAAAAAAGCACCTACGGTGGGAAAAAAAACTCAGCCCCAGCCTGTTTATTGATACCATTCCTCGGGCATGTTCCTGGCCAAAAACTACTGGCAATTATAAATGTGGAAGTAAGAAATGCATATGCTGCCGATACATGTGTGTCACTAAGGAGGTTACATCTACAGTGAATAACAACAGATACACTCTAACACAATATATCAATTGTAATACGGAGTTTGTTGTGTATGTTATTACATGCAAAATTTGTAAAGTTCAATATGTTGGATGCACTGTAAATGAGCTGAAAATACGTATCAGAAAACATCTTAGAGATGTTCCTCATTTTCAGACTCGCAATGTATCGGCAGCGATTTTCCACTTCGCCACTGTTCACAGAGGTGACGCATCTGCGTTTTGTGCATAGGGGATTGAAGTGGTTTCATTGCCCATAAGAGGAGGGGACCGCAGACAAAAACCCCTTAGCAGGGAGACCTTTTGGATGTTTTCACTTGATACCTGCATGCCAAAGGGGTTAAATAGAAAACATGACCTCACTCTGCAATACAACTAAGATATGCTCATTATGTGTATGTATGCATCACCTGTGATACTGGATCTCCTCCCCTGGACCGCTGAATGGTTCCCATTCTAGGCTCCAGGTGCGGACATTTTGCTGATTAGAGGGGGTTGGACCTTGTGCTACATAAAAAGGAATGGTTTTTATATGTGTGTTATGTCTTGATGAAGGGCTGGATTCTGTAGCCCGAAACATGTCACTGTACACCCTTTTCCTGTGATTTTGGTGGATTTTATACGATGAGCCAATAAAGAACTATTTTTTACTCCACAAGGAGCTGGATTCTCTCTTTCTATTGGATATTCTATTAGGCCCAGTTCTGGCCTTTTTTCCCGACTTCGTGGATTAAAGTCAGAGGTGAGAGCTGCAGCCATTTCTATCATTGTTTTGAGTATCTCTTTGTTGTATTTTGTTATTAGTGGACCCTTGTGTGCATGACATCTGGTTTGTTAGGGATCTCCTTAGCAACTAGACGCCAGGTATAAGAGGTCAGTACGTAGGTACGTGCATACGTAGTGGCCTGAGGAAGAGCGATTACTCGTGCGCGAAACGGCCGTCGCCGCTTGCATGTGAATATGGCAATCTGCTACCTAGCTGCATATCCTGTATGATTAGTACCTAGTAGCACAAGTATCACAGCTTATAAATGCTTTTTCTAGCTAGCCAAGAGTCTTTTAATTCTTGTTTGAGGCATTTTCATACATTCTTCCTTGCAAAAGTCTTCCACTGCTCTTTTGAGGTCTAGCCACAGAATTTCAATGATGTTCAGATCAGGGAACTATAAAGGCCATAGTAAAACCTTCAGCGTATGCCTTTTGAGGTAGTCTATTGTGGATTTTGATGTGTGTTTATCCATTTGTAGAAGCCATCCTCTTTTCAACTTCAGCTTTTTTATAGTTTGTGTTACGTTTGCTTCTAGAATTTGCTGCAATTTCATTGAATCCATTCTTCCCTCTACCTGTGAAATGTTCCCTGTGACATTGGCTGCAACACAATCCCAAAGCATGATTGACCCACCTCCATGCTTAATGGTTGGAGAGGTGTTCTTTTTCACAAAATTCTGTGCTCTTTTTTCCCCAAACATACCTTGGTTCATTGTGGCCAGAGTTCTATTTTAATCTCATTGGCCCAAAGGACTTGGTTTCCAATATGCATCAGGCTTGTTTATATGTTCTTTTTCAGACTTCTGACACTGAATTTTGTGGTGAGGACACAAGAGAGGTTTTCTTCTGATGACTCTTCCATGAAGGCCATATTTGCGCGGGTGTCTCTGAACAATCAAACAATGTACCACAACTCCATTATGTCTGAAATCTTCCTGAAGGTATTTTGCAGTCAAGTGGGTGTTCTGATTAGCCTTTCTAGCAATCCTTTGAGCAGGTGTCTCAGAATTCTTTTTCGGCAACCTGAAAACCCTTTGCTATCATATTATAGCCTTCTCCTGGTTAGTTGGCCACAACCACTTTCGTTTTCAGATTGTTAGGCAGCTGCTTAGAAGAACCCATGGCTGCTTAGGATAAGGGTAGAGGAGTCTGGGCATTTATAAAATTTGTATCACCTGGCCTTTCCTATCAATGATTGCGAATGAGCCTTAACCCCAATAGGATATTTAAAGTCTGAGACCTTGGTCAAAGTTATCTGAGTGCTCCAATCTCCTTGAGTTCCCATACTTGCAAGGGACTCCTTTCCCTTTTTCACTCTAAAATTGCACAAAACTAGAGTAATACAATGATATTGCTTAAAATGTTAAAGAGTGTGTTTCATCTTCAACTTTATGCCTTTCAGAGATCACTTTATCTTCAACTTGCTTAACTGTCCACAGGGGTGCCAAAACTTTTGCAGGCCACTGTAGCTAAAAAATATAGTTATATGGCAAGACATTACATTATTACTAGATTATTATGCACACATGAAATAAAGAACATGACTTATATCTTTGTCCCTAAAAATCATTTTCTAAAAGATGGAATCTTTTTGGTGCTATGGGAAACTTAACCAGTTTACTTTTAATAAATCTATCTTTTTGATAAATCTATCCCAAAGCCTTAAATTGAAGTATGGTTAATAATTAAGTAAAATGAACAATACTGATGCTCATTAACCACTTGATTCGGTTCATAGGTTTTATTACTTAGAAATAAGTATAAACTGTGGAAGAGAAGTATTTTACGGCAATTACTATTCCAAGGAAATATATCCTATAAGGCTTTGAGGATGTACAGTAAGGTTCATTGGCTAGGGTCACCTTGCTAAATTGACCATGTGAAGCTGGTGCATTCTCACAATAAAATAAAATAGCAGGACCATGCTACATTCTTAATTATAGCCATAAGATTTTTACACACAGGGACATAGTGACAAAAGAAAACAAAGAAAATCACCAAAATAAAAAATAAAAAAGTTAGCATGAAAACAATTTAAATCATGCATGCTTTGCTGACCACATTTTTTAAGTTATAGGACAAATTTCATTATAATATGCACCCAAGTTGCGAGGCCAGATAACTAGAAATAATACTTTATACATACAGTATTTGTTAAGAATAGAACATCCTCTAAGTGACATGGCAACAGTGGGTGGTGGTACAGCACATGTAATCCCTGAGGAGGGGGGACGTCACTGGGGACACAGGTCAGTGTGAGTAAGAAGCACTGTAGTGGAACCTTTTATTCTCACGTTTATTGCATGTAGCTCTGATATTTACATTTCTAGGGACTTAAAATTTTGCTAACATAATCTCTTAGTGCTCGATTTCTCTCATCCTGGCTCAGATTTCAAAAATAGAAGCTCCAAGTAGGTTGCAATGTTGCTAATTAGCACTTGAAATGAATTGTGACACAGCTCCCAACTAGTTACAAAATAGGCATTGAGAGATGAGGCAGAGTGACAGTAAAATGAAAGGTATTGTGAGCCAGCTGTCATCTCTCTTTTCATTAACAAGGAAAAACGTCTGTAGCTTCTAAAATAATGTATTTAATGTATGAGGAGGGAGAGGGGCAACAATTCAGTCTAAGAGAAGGAATAAATGAAAAAAAGTAGAGACTTATAAAGCAGGAAGGAATATCAATGTGTATCAGAGGAAAAAATGGAAGCGTCACCTACCAGATGCCATATATGGCGTCTTCTTATGTAGCAAAGAGCTTTTGGGACATCAGGTCGGTGATTTTATTGTGATCTTGGCATCCTCTGTGGACAGCCATGCCAACATTTTTGCCGAAAACCTGCCAGCAGCCGCGTCCTCTCTCCTTCTCATACATCTCAGTAGGAGGCAGCGCTGATTATCGTGGAGTGGCTGTGCCGAGAAAGGACATGTCCAGCTACGCGATCCTTGGCGCTGCCTCCCATTGAGATGTATGGAAGTCAGAGAGGGCGCACCCACCAGCGGGTTTTCGCCCAAATTTCGGCACAGCTGTGCGCGCCAAAATTTCACTCAGAAAACTGCCATGTGAACGTCTTCTTAAAGTGGGTTTTGTTTGCCACCCTCTTATACTGTATCTGGTGTACAAGGCCATGAATTTTTCACTATTTGTACGAGTAATATAATGCTGTGAGTAGAGATATACTACAGATGGGGGGAGCAGAGATGAAAAACCTTTAAAGAAAATCCTTTTTCCTTGATTCTACTAAATACAAATCACTCTGATTCACTGTCAGTCTCTCTTTGCCACTTTTTCTGATGCCTTCTGTTATATTGGTCACATTGAATGGCTTCTTATCTTTCAGTTAAATAGACTAATAGATAAAGACACAGTCGCTTGAAGTTATTACTTATTAGAATTTTTATTATTATTTCAAATGATTGGCCTTAAAGGGATGCAACCTGTGCGGTCTGTTGCTACTTAAAGAAACACTTTCATTAGAAAGGGGTATTTTGTTGAAACTCAATGGGGGTCATTTATGACTAGATATACATCACTTCTATGGCGTATATCTGGCTTAGATTCTATTGCACGCCAGGTCTAAAAAAAATGGGGAGTGGCATGGCCGGTGAAGGGGACGAGCCGGTAGGTCCATCTCAGTCATAATTTTTTTTTGCCTGGTTTAGGTTTTATATTTATTTATTTTTCATTTTGGCAGTGCTAAACCATTTAATATTTTATACAAAATATTGTACAATATAGATATTCGTTTGCCAGTTTACTGCTGCTGTTAGGGGAAGATGTTATATGAAGGGTAATCCTCATAATAATAGTAGGTGTAGAATTGGGATAACAGTGTGGCAACTCTATTGTTCTCCTAAATACAGGCCTAGATAAAGATGCTCACAGAAAAGCATTGCACTTACCAGTATAATGTGAGATGTGTCCCTTCTGCTGCAGCTCTTTTTGTGTTACAGCTCAGGGGGCATGTCCTTTCTCAGGGGCATACCCTTTCTACTGCAGCTCTCTCACTGTCACAATTGAGAGGGTGTGTTGTTTCTCAGGGGACATGTCCTTTCAGTTGCAGCTCTCTCACTGTAACTGTCACAGATTCTAACAGTAAATATAAAATGAAAATTGCGGCACTCAGATACTGGATTATTGCTTACAAAACTTTTTTATTTTTTCATATTTTCAAGCATTAGCAGTGATTCATCCAAACAGCCCAATTAAGATCCTTGGTGCAAACAGTGGATTTAAGACCAGACGTTTCGGTCGTAACAGACCTTCATCAGTGGTCACATATTTTACTCACCCTTAATCCACTTGACCGCGGAGCCCAGCAGAGTGACGTCACCACAGGTCCTTTACCCAGGTCCTGAAGAAAGGAGACAGAAGGAGAAGCCGGGCTCCACGGTCAAGTGGATTAAGGTGAGTTTAATTATTATTATTATTATTTTTTAGCGCTATTTTACTATGCATTCTGTATTCAGAATGCTATTATTTTCCCTTATAACAATGTTATAAGGGGAAATAATAATGATCAGGTCTCCATCCCGATCGTCTCCTAGCAACCGTGCATGAAAATCGCACCGCATCCGCACTTGCTTGCGGATGCTTGCAATTTTCACGCAGCCCCATTCACTTCTATGGGGCCTGCGTTGCGTGAAAAACGCAGAATATAGAGAATGCTGCGATTTTCACGCAACGCACAAGTGATGCGTGAAAATCACCGCTCATGTGAACAGCCCCATAGAAATTAATGGGTCGGTATTCAGTGCGGGTGCAATGCGTTCACCTCACGCATTGCATCCGCGCGGAATACTCGCCCGTGTGAAAGGGGCCTTAGGGTGCTGGCACACAGTGCAGTTCTGACATTCAGGATGCAGTTTTCAATTGAGACAGTTTAGCAGCCCCATTAACCCCTGGTGTTCTGCATTGTGGGAATGATTTGAGTAATTTCAGTCAACTACAATGAAAAACTGTATCCTAACTGCATGTCAGAACTGCACTGTGTGCCAGCACCCTTATTGAATTAGGAAAAGAGGCATACAATTATTCTGAGGGAAACAGCCATAAACTTCAATGTATGTTTAGTAACTACAATATCCTTAAATGTAATACAAATATTCCTTCATACTATTCAGTACACTTACAAAATTAACCATTTTAGTGGTAAATTAGAATTTATTTAAATAACATTTTCTAAATGTGAACTGCAATACTGCTTAGGCTACGTGCACACGACCGTATGTGTTTTGCAGTCCACAAATTGCGGATCTGCAAAAAAAAAAAAAAAAAGGATGATGTTTGCGGATCCATTGTAAGGCCCCTTTCACACGGGCGAGATTTCCGCGCGGGTGCAATGCGTGACGTGAACGTGAGCGTTTTTTTTCACGCATCAGTTCTGCGTTGCGTGAAAAACGCAGCATGTTCTATATTTTGCGTTTTTCACGCAGCCCTGGCCCCATAGAAGTGAATGGGGCTTCAGTGAAAAACGCATTGCATCCGCAAGCAAGTGTGGGTGCGATGCGTTTTTCACTGATGGTTGCTAAGAGATGTTGTTTGTAAACCTTCAGTTTTTTATCACGCGCGTGAAAAACGCATCAAAACGCATTGCACCCGCGCGGAAAAAACTGAACAACTGAATATAATCGCAGACAAAACTGACTGAACTTACTTGCAAAGTGGTGCGAGTTTCACTGAACGCACCCTGAACGCATCCGGCCCCAATCCGCAACGCCCATGTGAAAGGGGCCTTACAATTCCTAAAACGGACAAGAATAGGACATGTTCTATTCTTTTTGCGGGGCTAAGGAACGAACATACTGATGCGGACAGCACACGGTGAATGGGTCCGCATCCTATCCACAAAAAAACGGAACAGAAACGAACAACATTCGTGTGCATGTAGCCTTAGAGAAAGGAATATGATTTGTTCCATACTGAACTCATTTGCTTTGAATTTTACATACCAAACGTGAAAAAATGTATCTTAGCTTTTAATGTAGCAGATTTTATGCCATGCTAAGTATAGTAATGCTCTTCAGCTATTCTGTAGGTTTCTTCCCATAGAGCTTACAAAGTGCACTAGATGTACTGTTCAAATCTATATGCTGTATATGCTTGCTAATGTGTTTTTATTTCAAGCATAATGACTTAATGGGGTTTTCTGGTTATACAAAAACTACCATCATTCAACCTTACTGCATTGTATGTCAGAAGATGATGTTCATGGTTCATGCCATCTTACATGCACTGCTCTTTTGAGGTTTATCTAGTTATTTTCAATGATGTTCAGATCATTGGACCGTGAGGGCCATGGTAAAACCTTCAGCTTGCGCCTTTTGAGGTAGTCTATTGTGGACTTTGAGGTGTGTTTAGGATCCTCTTTTGAATTTTTTCTACAGTTGGTGTTATGTTTGCTTCTAGTATTTGCTAGGATTTTATAAAATCCATTCTTTCCTCTACCCGTGAAATATTTCCTGTGACATTGGCTGCAGCACAACACCAAAGCATGATTGATCCCCCTTCATGCTTAATGGTTGGAGAGGTGTTTATTTTCTGTGCCCTTTATTTTCCAAACATACTTTTGCGCATTGTGGACAAAGAGTTTTATTTTAGCCTCATCAGTCACCAGGACTTGGATCCACCTGTATTTGTTATAAGCTTGGTTCTGGAGCTGTTTTTATGCAATAAGCTTGGTTCTGGAGCTGTTTGTATGTAATGGGCTTGGTTATGGTGCTATATTTATATACTGTTCTTGGTTCTGGTGCAGTATTTACAGTCAGGTCCATAAATATTGGGACATGGACACAATTCTAACATTTTTGGCTCTATACACCACCACTCCGTACGGAGTTTAGTTCTGGTGCAGTATTTATGTCATGAACTTGGTTTTGGTGCTGTATTTATGTAATGGGCTTGGTTCTGGAGCTGTTTTTATTTAATGTGCCTAGTTCTGGAGCTGTTTTTATCTAATGGACTTGGTTCTGGTGCTGTATTTATATAATAGGCTTGGTTCTGGTGTAGTATTTATTTAAGGAGTTTAGTTCTGGTGCAGTATTTATGTAATAAACTTGGTTCTGGTGCTGTATTTATCTAATGAGCTTGGTTCTGGTGCTGTATTTATATAATGGGCTTGGTTCTGGTGCTGTATTTATTTAATGAACTTGGTTATGATGCTATATTTGTGCCATAAATATCCCACATGAGAATAATCTTTTAAGCCTTCTTTATTTTCCATAAAGTTGTTCCATTTTAGATTTGATTTTAATAATTTTCTTTATTTAATACCATATCATTTTTGCAAAAGTTTGTGTGTGTGTGTGTGTGTATGGGGGGGCACCAAAAATACTTATCACATAAGGCGCCATATAACCTAAGGCCAGCCCTGAGCATCACTTATGTCTGTATCAACAGGCAATAGAGGTCTATCAACAATTTTTTTTATTATTGTAGATTTTGATTGTGAATTATTTTTTTGAAGATTGGGGAAATTCACATTAGAGCTCATGCACATTGTCGGGTATATAAAGCAAATGCTTTATATAAGTATAAAAAAAAATTACGGATCAAAAGAAAAATAGTTCAAACGATATTGACCCGTGAGATGGACATAAACATCTCAAAAAGAATTCAATCAAGAACCTGATTATTTTGTGCAATCAGTAAAACAGGGTACAAGCGTCTATGCAAAAATATAAATGGTTTATTATACAATAGTTAAAAATACAATCAAAATTTTAATCAACATAAATTTTAATAATATACAATGATATGCAGTACCCAGAATTCACCACTATATGGAACCAACAAAACACTACTCAACCAACCCAAGAATATTATGCAATACGGCTTTAAAATTGTGAGAGATATACAATCAATGGATTATGCGGAAAACTCAATCAAGAAAATAACAGATACGAGCCCTTTCTCTGCCCCAAAATGATGACCAAATCTCAGATAATTGTAGTATTGCAACAAAACTTATAAATTATTGGCTTGATATCAAACTAGGGAATATAAAGATTCCCAACAGAGAGTTTCTCCAATATTATCCCCTTTATTCAGTTATATGCATCGTAACTGAAATCAGAGAGAATACTGATGTAGCAACTAACGTTACACGTCCACAAATGAGCGGGTATCTGGCTAAGTATCAAGCCAGTTAATTTAGATCAATACTACATAAAACAAAAATATACATTACCCAAGGGTCAAGTGATGTGCAGAGTCTTGGGGCAGTCAGCTCTCAAGAGTTTTTCCCGATAATCCAAATCTTTCTCCAGAGATCTATAATCCAAATGTTGTTTTTTTTTCTCTCTTTCTCTTTTCTTTCTATTTTTGGGGCTGGTTTCTTAACCCAAAAGTTATCAGATGAATACACCCTTCTAGTTTGGAACTTTCCAATCATTGTTGGATGGGTGTGTGCATTGATAAGGAGCGTGACGTCATAATACTACCCAGAATCCACTTTTGCTACTGGTGTAGTATTAACTGCTTATATCTAGGTGGCGCTGTTGTATAAGCACTACGCATGATACCATTAAGGGTTAACTCATACATGCCTGATATTTTCAATACTACACACCTCTGACTTCTGGAGTCCTTGTCTTAGAGCCGAGGGACAAACTTTGATACATGAATGTATACTTTGAGGAACATCTAGACAATTCTCACACTGTGGAATTCATGTTCAGATAGGAAAAACAATAAAGCCTCAGAATCTGCAGGTGCCGTGTATCTTTTAACCGTCTAAATGTATAATATATTGTTACAATAACACTAGCTTTTGAACGGCACAGTAATCTTCTCATGGACTTACTTTGGTCTACATGAAAATCCATACAAAAGAGTGAATATAAATCAACATTGCTCTTAAAGGCAATGAATACCCATTAAAACTAAAATAATTAGATATAACTGTTTACACATCCACATCCAATCTGCATTTTTTGCGTGTTCGATGCGGACCTATTCACTTCAATGGAGCAGGAAAAAATGCGAAAGCACACCTGTGTGCTGTCCGCATCCATATCTCCATTCCACGGCCTGGAAACTAAATAGAATATGTCCTATTCTTGTCCATTTTACGGACAAGGATAGGACAGTTCTATAGCGGGCACTATGTTCAATTCTGCAAAATGCGGAATGCACACCCTGGTATCTGTGTTTTGCATATCCGCAATTTGGGGACCACAAAAACTGCAATGACCATCTGCATGACCCCCTAATAAGAAATTGAATTGTGTAGCTATAGCAGCACTCAAGGTAATGGCTACCACCTGTTGTGAGGTCATCTTCTCGGTCTTCTAACCTGTAGAAGGGCAGCTGCAATTTTAAGCAATTCATGTAGGATGAATAACATAAAAATTTGATTAATGTAGAAACAATTAACTTATGAAGGAGACTGCTTACTGGGCATGCGCTGTAAAGAGATTCTGAAGTACAGCGGACAGTGGCAGTGGATCACAGGAACAGCCATGGATCATCCATTCAAATTAGGACTACTGAGGTCCCTATCAGAGCCTTAGAGGGCAAGTTAATACAGTTTCAGCTCTGTGGACATGACATTTGGCAGAATTAAGGGGTTTGCTGAATGAACAGATCCAAAATGGTAATTATTGTAAATTACAGAATGTCTTATTATCACAATTCTAGTTGATTGGGAGAAACGTTTTAACTCCTGGACCACCTTAATTCTCATTTCCATCCAGATGCCTACATCTTAGCTGGAAACCATACTATCTACCTTTCTCCCCCAGTAGACACCAGATAACATGCATTTTACCTTTCCATCTAGGCAATATGATTTATTATTATTATTTATTTCAAATCCGCACGTGAAGCAAGAGAAAAAGATTGTACCTCATGCTCCTCAATTGATCCTGGGAACATAACCTTTAGTTCTCTTTCCATTTGGTGTTAAGGAATATCATTTCTCTCTACTTTATACCAGTAAATAAAGCACAATTTCCACTTTGCATCAACCTCAGGAAATGTACTATACCTTACCATTAGACACATTAATCTCTGTCATGCCAATGGATGGCAGGGAAAGTACATAACAGCAGAAAATATAACCTTTTACCCTGCGGGGTTGCAGGAAATGTAAGTTATCACCATCTTTGCATTAGACTTCAGGCAAATGAATCTATTGCCTCCTTCTAACAGGGCTCCAAAGAAAATAACTATATTCACCATTTAGGACCATTAGGAAATATAATGTTTTCTTCACCGCCATTCGTGAGAGAATATTACCTTCTTTCACTCCATATCAGACTTGTAAGCTATAAGATGCTGAATGAAGTCACTGGATATCATTGAACATTGCTTCTTCTATCCTAGCAACTTGTATGATGAGGTTGTGGTCAAAGAAACTTATGTTATAATGGTATGTCGAGCAATCACACCACATATATGATATACTCATAGATATATATTGTGTATATCCTGTGAACTGTACAATGCCCCTTCCTTGAAAGCAATTAGCTAGGGGGCCCAGACACACATTTTACACCCGGAAACAGAGGCTTCAAGCTGCTTCTCTCATATTCACTGAGTGGTTTCTCTTGTAGCCCTAATAATTTTGACAACCATATTTTATGATACAGTATATGCCTATTGATGAGTTTACTTTTTAAATGTTGACTTTATTTGAAAATAAATGATGATTGATAGACAGATAGACGACAGAATGATAGACAGCCCATCTGGCCAGGGCTTTTAATCAGAGTATAATATGGCTGGATTCTACGTTGTCATGAATTTTATAGGTTTAGACCCATGATGAATGATGAAAAATGTGCACAAATAGCTTCTAATTTGCATGTGTCTTTGTGTATAGAGCAGTATGCTGCTGCATATAGTGTTTGTTTGCTTTTGCATGTCAGCGATGGTAGCTTGCACCTGTTTGGAGGTGCTGATCTTACTTTGTTTTATTGATAGATAGATAGATAGATAGATAGATAGATAGATAGATAGATAGATAGATAGATAGATAGATAGATAGATAGATACAAAAAAAACAAAATACAACAGCAGCACAGTTAGAAAAAAGTAAATAGGGTGCAAATCCTCAGGAAAGGTAGGCGACCATTCCACTGTACAATATTTCCAGAAAATGAGGCAGCACTCTACATAAAAGTGAAAGGTGATGACCCAACTTATTCCCAGCCTGGGAATAAATTGGGTCATCACCTTTCACTTTTATCTGGAGTGCTGCCTCATTTTTTTGGAAATATTAGATAGATAGATAGATAGATAGATAGATAGATAGATAGATAGATAAAAGAATAGATAGATAGGTAAATAGATAGATAGTTAAATAGATTTGAATTTGAAAATAGATTTTAGTTCACCAACCACTCGGATTGAAAGTTGACAAAATTACAATCCTTAAAAAAAATTGTGGTACAAACCTGGCTTTTTAGAACATTCAAATCTGAACAATGGTATTGGCAAAATGGTGTTTATGGTCTAGTGCATGAAAACAAGACAGGACAGTACTCGGCTATGGTCAAGTACCATAGTTAAACAACTATTGTAGGGTTATAACGGGGTCAGTCCTTTCAGAAAGGATCTTTTTGGTTATAAGTGGTATGTGTGGCTCCCCACCATAGGATGGTGCAAGGAAACAGTCACAGATATAATTTAAACAAGGCATGCAGCAACCCACAGGAGGAGAGCTAGGAGGAGGGGAGTGATATGGTAGTTGTGACAATGAGAGGAGTGATGGTGGTTTATGAATGCTGTCGTTACTTCAAAGTTATCTGGGGCAATGCAGTGATTGGATGGCATACCCGTTCTTCCCTTGAGGCACACCCTAAGCCTCTTCCTGCCTGGTGATAGTTGGGGTGCCCTTGATGGCGAACCGTTGGCAGGTTGCAAGACAGGAGGGAAGATGTAGGGGCCAGCGGATAAATGGTGGAGTCAATGACCAGGTCCGTTTGGTTGGAATAAATAAAGTCTCTCTTTACTGAATATATAATGAGAGTGATAGCTCATATGACAGCAATAGGCACAGTTCTGGAGAATGTTACATAGTAGGCTTCTCCTAAATAGTTGTTTATAGGCAGAGGCAAATAAGGTAGTAGTCCACCCTGAGTGTCAATGTAGGTTCACTTTGCAATCTTCCTAAATAACCACAGGCATGGTGTTCCATTCACATTAAAAGGAACCCATTACACTGACTGTTTGAACTGCAGGTAGCATGTTGTTGAGAAGGAGGCATTGAGCAGATTGATAGTTTTGTGGGAATATATTCAGTATAACTTGTATTTTATTAATTTTAATTCCTGCTCATTCTGGACTTTGAAGTCATCGAGGAGGCCCTATCAGTGATTGACAGACTTCCCTCTAACACTGCGTATACAGAGACAGCTGTAAATCACTGATAGGACCACCTTCTTGACTTCAAAGCCAAGAAAGAGTAGGAATTTAATTGAATTAATTACAAGTTATGCTGAATCTTTTTACATAAAACTATATACCACTCAACTCAGCTCCTCCTGCTCCATAACATGGTGCCCATAGCATACATTGCATTTTCATTTTGCAGGTTCCCTTTAACTCTTTCTACAGTTCATAGTTGCAGGGTGAAGATCTTAGATCCAGATGGCCCATCCATCTCAAAATGTGGTGGGCGCCAAAGCCATATACCTGTTATGGTGGTATTCAGTGCCTGCAGTCGTAACGCTGTCTGGGGTGCGCAGTGATAAACCACAATACTAACTTAGGGTACATTCACACAACCATAAGTGTTTTGCGGTCTGCAAATTTCGGATCCCAAAAACACGGGTACCAGCCGTGAGTGTTCCATATTTTACGGCCCCACTGAAATTGATGCTGACGAAGAAATTCAGTAGTCTGAATGGACCACAAATCCTGGTGGCCAGTCCCCACTGCCTTCCTGTAGCAGGACAGCACCAGGCTGCAAGGCCTCTTTCTGCCTTCCTTAGGGCACACATCTCCCAGCTCTTAAAAGGCCAGTGTCCAATAGTTTCAAATCTCTGCCAGCCAATGGCTAGTCACCTTGAATTTGTAAGGTACCTTCCCCTAGTATGTGCTTTTCTGTTACACTGCCTGTGTACCAAATGTCCTTTTATCAACTCTGAATCTCCATTGCCTGCCCTGATTTCTCCCTGGCATGAATTCTGCCTTTCCTGAACTTGGTGGTTATAACAGTCTATCAGTCTATCAACAGGCTTAGTGGCTACATACTACAAGAGGGAACAAGCTTAGCGATTTTAAAGCCTCTCAATGAGGGTATGGTCTTTAACAGTGGCAATGGCCAAATAGAACAAAGTTCCTTAAAGAGGCTCTCTCTCTCACCCTGACTTGTGTAGCACCCAGTTGCTTTTCACTCTGGTCCCAGCCTCCTCAGATTGGCAGCAATGAAGATGGAAGTTCTGCATTAGTCACCATGACTATCCCACCTATTCTCCTGCGTGCACTGTGTAACGTGCCGCCCCGCCGGGGCCTATCGTGTCCCAGGTCTTTTGGAATGCCGATTGGTGTGGTGTTGTCCTAATAGTCTCTGTGTGTGTCACAGTGCTCCTACCTGGATACTGTAGATACCCAGGGTTTGGCTCCGAAGCAATAAAGTGGAGAATAATGGTGGAGGTGGAAAATAAGTCCAGACTTTATAACGTTCAACAGCTTTACTTGAAAAAACTTGCATCCAGTCAATATTCTGGCTTTTTCTTGGTTCCAGCAGGTTTTAGCATAAACTGGCAGGCAAACTTGAGTATTCTGCTTTATCTCTCTCTGCTGTGCTAAACTCAGCTCTATTCTGGAAGCTGGACTTTAGGACTGTTCTGGTATCTCTGGAGTGGGGTGCCTTTGGCTGTTGATCCTCTCAAAATATTCTGTCTGTAAATCGATAAGGAGTCATGGTGCTCCATGAGCTTCTTCCGTCTGGAGGGACTCCTTCTGCAGGCATTGGATACACATCTGTATCCAATGCCAGCTTGGCTTAGACTGACTAGACACTTCCTGCTGCCCCTCTCTTGGTAGGAAATGGGATTAGCCCAAATCTGCCCAAAAGGGGGAGAATGGAATGGTAAGTTCCATTCTTTCTAAAGAACTCTCTGCCATAAATCTGATGCCACCTGCTGGAGAACATAGTTACATAGCAATGGTTAGAAATGCACAATGTAGGAGGACCTGAAATCAATGCACAAATGACATTGTTGGTAGCAATTAAAGACATTAGCAGGGTATAGAAATGGTAATACCATTCTGGGGTATTACACACTGCACAACCACAAGCGCCAGACTACTTCATGCTGTGCTAAGGAAAGGCAGAATAAAACTGATTACAGGTTCCCCTTAACAATGATCATTCTGAAACTTTTCACACAACTAACAGAACAAATTGTAGTATGTTTGTAGATATTTCCATCTTGTCATGACATGGACCTTTTTTTTTCTTCCAGTCTTAGCTGGCACTAAAAACGAAAGGCATAGAGCGTGTTTGTTTTGCCTTAAATAGTCTGACAATATGCTTAAAAGTGTTGACATTTGCATAAATGAATTGCAGTATGACTGTTCTGTATATACTGGGATGATTCTGTAATCCTTTTTTAATTAGATGAATGTTAGAAGTACTCTGAACTGTACTCTGATGCCATACTGGCAAGGAATCAATCACCGTGACTCGGGTTTCCATGGAAACTAATAGCTGTGGCACCACTGTCTAAGTGGCAAATGATTGGTGGTGTACTCATAACACAGAAAAAGCAATAAGTTTTTATATCCTGTCCAGCAGCTGTACCAGTGAGTTAATTAAGAGCTAAGAGCACAAAATACATCTAAATCTGTGAAGAAATGAATTCTACAGTACAAATTATATTCCCATAATGTAAAGGAAAATTAATATGCAGCACAAAGCATAAACTGCCCGAACAAGCAACAGCAAGACACATTGGAAAAAGTAACTTAGAGGCTGTCAATACTAAAATTGCAGTATTCTTATCAGTATCCAGTACTTATGCAGAACTTTGTGTCAACTTAATGCATGCAAGTTGCATCTTGAAATGTTAAAGAGTAGAAGCGTACTGAGAAAGACAATGCCCAACTAGGATTTCATAAAGAAACTGGTAGAAAGTACAGTTTATCTACAGAAAACAAGATGTAAGTATATGCTTGAATCACAGCGAAAGCAAACGCCTGTGTCTGGGAACGTCAATATGGTTTTAGTGATAAGCTAGAAATTTTCTATTTATATATTACTCATAAAACCAGCTCCCATGTACATTCTGAGCAGACAAGATTTCCTTAGCAAAAACGAGACAACAACATAAATATAAAGGATATTAACTGTATGATGGACAAGAAATAGGGTAGTCAAACAGAAAGAATGATAGCATTAATGCAGGGAAAATTGGATCAGCTCATATTGCTTTTTCTGGAAAAAATATTATATTTTAAAGTGCAAGCTTGTGAAAGCTCAGTAATTAAATTCATACATATGTTTCATTAATGTGTACAAATATCTTCTCTATAAAACAGAAGTCTAATACCTGTGCCAGATTTTTAATAAACCTTGAAATCTACTCTCTATAATAATTTCAGAATCATGCTTAAATAAGGCTACTTTCACACTTGCGTTTTTACTGGATCCGGCAGGGCTCAGCAAAAACGCTTCCGTTACTGATAATACAACCATCTGTATCCGTTATGAACGGATCCAGTTGTATTATCTTTAACAAAGCAATGATAGATCCGTCATGAACTCCATTGAAAGTCAATGGGGGACGGATCAGTTTTCTATTGTGTCTGATTGTGTCAGAGTTAAACGGGGGTGGGGGGGAAATGGCAGTGCGTCTTATGGGGCGAATGCTGCCGTTTATACAGATACACCGCCGACCGCATGCTGCACAGCGCGGTCGGAGGTGTGATGCAAACAACAAATAGGACAAAATAGCAGAAAAAGTAAATGTGCATAACTATTCACCCCCCTAAAGTCAATACTTTGTAGAGCCACCTTTGGCAGCAATCACAGCTCAAAGTCGCTTTGGATAACTCTCTATGAGCTTGACACATCTTACCACTGGGATTTTTGCCCATTCCTCCTTGCAAAACTGCTCCAGCTCCTTCAAGCTGGATGGTTTGCAATTGTGAACAGCAATCTTTAAGTCTGATAACAGATTTTCTATTGGATTGAGATCTGGGCTTTGACTAGGCCATTCCAACACATTTACATGTTTCCCCTTAAACCACTCAAGTGTTGCTTTAGCAGTGTGTTTGGGGTATTTGTCCTACTGGAAGGTGAACGTCCATCCTAGCCTCAAAGCAGGAACAGAGTGGTTCAGCTTTTGCACAAGAATATCCCTGTATTTAGCACCATCCATCTTTCCATCAACCAGTTTCCCAGTCCCGGCTGCTGAAAAACATCCCCAGAGCATGATGTTGCCACCATGTGGGGGATGGTGTTCTTTGAGTGATGTGATGTGATGTGTTGGGTTTGCGCCAGACATAGCATTTTCTTTGATGGCTAAAAAGTTCAATTTTAGTCTCATCAGACCAGAGCACCTTCCTCCATACATTTTGGGAGTCTCCCACATGCCTTTTCGCAAACTCACATCGTGCCTTTTTGCTGAAAGTAATGGCTTTCTACTGACCACTCTGCCATAAAGCCCAACTCTATGGAGCATACGGCTTATTGTCGTCCTATGTACAGATACTCCAGTCTCTGCTGTGGAACTCTGCAGCTCCTCCAGGCTTACCTTAGGTCTCTGTGCTGCCTCTCTGATTAATGCCCTCCTTGCCCGGTCCATGAGTTTTGGTGGGCGGCCGTCTCTTGGCAGGTTTGCTGTTGTGCAATGTTCTTTCCATTTGGTTATGATAGATTTCATGGTGCTCCTGGGGATCATCAAAGATTTGGATATTTTTTTTATAACCTAACCCTGACTTGTAATTCTCAACAACATTGTCCCTTACTTGTTTGGAGAGTTCCTTGGTCTTAATGGCAGTGTTTGGTTAGTGATGCCTCTTGCTTAGGTGTTGCAGCCTCTGGGGCCTTTCAAAAAGGTGTGTATATGTAATGACAGATCATGTGACACTTAGATCGCACACACGTGGACATCATTTCACTTATTATGTGACTTCTGAAGGTAATTGGTTACACCAGAGCTTTTTATGGGCTTTTGTGAATACATATGCACATACCAATTTTCTGTTTTCAATTTCTAAACAATAGTTTTATTTATATATTTTTCTCATTAAACTTCACCAACTTAGGCCTCATGCACACGACAGTGAATAATGGCCGTATGACGGCCGTCTAAGTAACAGCCGTCACACGGCCATTCTTAGCACCAATTAAAGTCTATGGGGCAATTCACATGGCCGTTTTTTTAACGGCCAGTGAATAGCATCCATCCAAAAATAGGACATGTCCTATTTTGGGCCGTTTTCACGGTCAGATGGACCCATAGAAATCAATGGGACCGTTTTTAACGGCCGATTGACAGAAGTGAACCTGTCTAACGGATGTTAAAAATGGGTACACTTTACCCAGGCCATTTAGGGGTAAAAAAAAAAAATTTACCTCATCCACTTGCTCGTGGTGCGGCAGTCTCTTCTCTCTTCATTGAGCAGGACCATGCGTGGTGACGTAACCACGTGGGAGCGCGCAGTGACATCATTGCGCACCTTTGGCAGGTCCCATTCTGTGAAGAGTGAAGATACTACTGCAGCGCGAGCAAGTGGATAAGGTGAGGTTTTTTTTGTTTTTGTTTTCTGCTGTGGGACACTATGGGGGGATTTTTTAAACCATTGGCGACATTATAAAGTTGGGGGCGTTAAAAAAAAATCACACACTATGGGGACATTATTTAAGATGGGACCCTACTTTGGGGGTATTATTAAAGCTAGGGGAGGTAAAAAAAATTCACACACTATGGGGGACATTATTTTAGCTGGGGGCCTACATGGGGGCATTTTTAAAGCTGGGGGCACTATAAAAAAAAATATATACACCGTGGGGGACATTATTTTAGTTAGGGGCACTATGGAGGACATTATGGGCACCATGGGGTCATGATTATGGTTGGGGGCCAAAAAGGAGGACATTATTACTGCTAGGGGCCATAACTAATGTTTATGGGGCAGTATGGGGTCTAAACTACTGCTTAGGGACAGTAGGGGACCATAACTACTATTTTCCAAAACCAATATTAAATAGTTGTTATCTCTTTCATTTTTAACAGATCTGCTTTCGGACTACGACAGATTCGCTGGACTACATGAGAGTCATGTAGAGTTTACTGAATAAAATGGTCAAAGAGGGCTGTGGTTGGGGCCTGTTTATTTAAATAAAGATTTTTTTCATCGTGGTTTTATTTATTTCCATTTAATTTCAGTGGTAGTAATGGAGGTATTTAACAGATGCTTCTATAACTATCAATGGGTCTTATTGTCAGCCAATTGTATTCTTCCTCCCCAGAGCTGACATTAAACCCCCCTCCATTTTACCCCAGTACCCAAAGCCTCAGGGGTGCCGGGAAGAGCCGGGTTCAGAGGTGGAACCATTTTACATGATGGTTCTGCTCTTGAGGCGGCTGCGGGCTGGTATTTTTAGGGTGAGAAAGGGCCAAGATCCATGGAATTTCTCATCCTGATGTCAGCCCCCAGCTGTAAACGTTTGCTGGTTATGAAAAGGGGGGGACTCTATGTCATTTTTTATTTTTTTATTTGGGTGGTTAAAAAAAGTGTAATGTGTAATGAGTTATCACCAAAGTCTCGGTGAATAACTTCAGAAATCAATTATTAAAGGGGTTGTGCAATATCTAAAATATCCCCCCAAATGCCCGGTCCCCTTGTATGGACTATACTTACCTGCTCTCCGGCACTCTCGTCACTCCTGATCACTGCACAGCCGCCACTGCATCTACCCAGGAGGCCAAGACGGGGACGAGCCTCCCTAGCGTCATCTCTGCCTGCTATTGTCTGCGTCGCTGGATGTTTTGATCCAAGCAATGGGGAGATGCAGCAGCAGCCGTGCAGAGAACAGGAGCGATGCGTGTGCTAGGGAAATTTCGGACAACCCCTTTAATAAGGAGTTATCCGAAACTATAAAGTGCTCCCCCCACACGGAATATACTTGCCCTGCTTCTCTCACTGCTCCAGGTTCCTGCACTGCCTCTGCTGCTTCTCCCTCTGCACCTATGAAAACATCCAGTGTCGGGGGGAAGCAGCCAATGGCATACGGAAACGAGCCTCCCTAGCATCGTGGGTGATGCTAGGGAAACTCGTGCCTGTTCCTGTCTGCCATTGGCTGCTCCCCCTGGCACTGGATGTTTTCATCTGTGCAGGGGGAGAACTTGAAGCAGCAGCAGAGGTGCGGGGACCAGGAGCGGTGCAGGGAGCAGGGTAAGTATATTCCGTGTGAGGGGCCCAGCATATGGGGGGGGCAGTTTATAGTTTCGGATAACCCCTTTAACCAACAGCTCGAGGCTGACATTATCAGGATGAGAAGGTCCATGGTTCTTGGCCCCTTCTCACCCTAAAAATACCAGCCCGCAGCCGCCTCAAGAGCAGAACCATGATATAAAATTCATATAAAATGGTTCCACCTCTGACGGCAAGCCGGCACCCCTGAGGCTTTGGGTACCATGGTAATGTTGGGGGGGGGGGGTTAATGTCAGCTCTGGGATAGAAGAACACTGCTGGCAGACAAGAAGATCCAGTGATGAAATGGAAAAAATTAAAACCACATGAAAAAAATCTTTATTTAAAAAACACACCCGAACTACAGCCCTTTTTGACCATTATGCAATCAATTACACATGATGCGTTCATGCAGTCCAACGAATCCGTCGAAGTCCAAAAGCAGATCTGTGAAAAATGAAACAACAACAATTTAACATATACGTTAAAATTATAAACCTTTGCTTGCCTTTTTTATGATCTACTACTACCGTGTTCTCTTGTGCCTTTGGTACCACCACACATGCACCCTTGCCCACACACTATTTATGCCCCCTTTGCGCCCCCAGACACATACTATTATGCCTCTTAGCACACCTGCAGTAGTTTTGACTTATTTTTAAAAACATTTTGGCTACAATTTATACTTGCTTTGTAATGCTCTCCATAGCATCATCATCATCATGCCTCTGTACATTGATGTTGGATCAGTATCACGATCGCTATAAGAAAGATACAGCATGGGCAGACATTGCAGGCCAGATGTTCCCCGCTATTTCAGCAAAGGTAATAAGGCCAGAGAACATATTGGTAAGTATAGCAGTGAATTTCTTTTGCAGTAATGTACGCACTGTCGTGGTATAATGTCCCCTTTTTCCAGTTTTTTATTTAGAAATTCTTTAGATTTTTGCTCTAGTGAAAGATCTGTAATCAAGATGGGCATTCTGCCAAGATCAGTTTAAAAAGCATAAGCTTTAAGAACAGGGAAAGAGCGGAGATGCACCCAGCAAAAGGAGGCCTTATACATTTGCAAGGCAATTACAGTTTTTAACCCCTTAGCGCAGAACGCCGTACATGTACGGCGGGGGATGCATTGCCAAAATGCATGCCGCCGTACATGCACGGAGGGATGATCGGGCGGGCACCGGAGCAGTACGCGCCCAATCACTACAGGGGTCCGGCAGTCCCTGGTAGCCAGGCCCCTGCTGTATCCGCCGGCATCGCTGTTTGCAGAGATGCCGGCGGATTAACCCCTTCTATGCCGCGGTCCGCGCTGACTGCGACATAGAAGTGGTTTGCGGCAGGTGAGTTGTCTCCTAGGCAACCTGTTAGTGTATGACTCAGTGTCATACACTAACAGGCAATGCATTACAATACAGATGTATTGTAATGCATTGCAGAGGGGATCAGACCCCCAAAAGAGTGGGACAGAAATAAAGTTTAAATAAAAAAGTAAAAAAAAGTATTTTGAATAAAAAAATAAAGTTTCAAGTAAAAAAAAAAACATTCCCCTGATTTTCAAAAAAAATAAAAAAAATAATGAAAAAACGCACATATTAGGTATCGCCGCGTCCGTAACGAACGGCTCTATAAATATATCACATGATCCACCCCATCCGATAGACACCATAAAAAATAAAAAATAAAAACTGTGTAAAAAAAAGCCATTTTTGTCAACTTACATCACTAAAAGTGCAACACCAAGCAATCAAAAAGGCATATGCCCCCAATAATAGTACCAATCTAACCGTTACCTCATTCCGCAAAAAATAAGCCCCTACATAGGACAATCGCCCAAAAACAAAAAAAAAACTTACATAAATAAAAACAAAAGTATATATATTAGGTATCGCCGCGTCCGTATTAACCTGCTCTATAAAAATATCACATGAGCTAACCCCTCAGGTGAATACCATAAAATTTTTTAAAAAACAGTGTAAAAAAAAGCCATTTTTTGTCACCTTACATCACAAAAAGTGTAATAGCAAGCGATCAAAAAGTCATACACACCCCAAAATAGTGCCAATCAAACCGTCATCTCATCCCGCAAAAATCATACCCTACCCAAGATAATTGCCCAAAAACTGAAAAAACTATGGCTCTCACATTATGGATACACTAAAACATGATTTTTTTTAAATTTTATGAAATCATTGTGTAAAACTTACATAAATAAAAAAAGTATATATATTAGGTATCGCCGCGTCCGTATTAACCTGCTTTATAAAAGTATCACATGACCTAACCCCTCAGGTGAATACCGTAAAAAAAAAGTGTAAAAAAGCAATTTTTTGTCACCTTATATCACAAAAAGTGTAATAGCAAGCGATCAAAAAGTTATACGCACCCCAATATAGAGCCAATCAAACCGTCATCTCATCCCGAAAAAAATTAGCCCCTACACAAGAAAGTCGCCCAAAAAATAAATAAAACTATGGCTTTCAGAATGTGGAGACACTAAAGAATCTTTTTTTTTAAAATGCTTTGTTATGTAAAACTGAAACAAACAACCCAAAAAAGTAGTCATATTTGGTATTGTCGCGTCCGTGACAACCTGCTCTATAAAAATACCACATGATCTAACCTGTCAGATAAATGTTGTAAATAACAAAAAATAAAAACGGTGCCAAGACAGCTATTTCTTGCTACCTTGCCTCACAAAAAGTGTCATATAGAGCAACCAAAAATCATATGTACCCTAAAATAATACCAACAAAACTGCCACCCTATCCCGTAGTTTCTAAAATAGGGTCACTTTTTTGGAGTTTCTACCAGTCCAGCAAAATCTGCCTTCCAAAAACCGTATGGCATTCCTTTCCTTCTGCGCCCTGCCGTGTGCCCGTACAGCAGTTTACGACCATATATGGGGTGTTTCTGTAAACTACAGAATCAGAGCCATAAATATTGAGTTTTGTTTGGCTGTTAACCCTTGCTTTGTAACTGGAAAAAAATTATTAAAATGGAAAATCTGCCAAAAAAGTGAAATTTTGAAATTGTATCTCTATTTTCCATTAATTCTTGTGGAACACCTAAAGGGTTAACAAAGTTTGTAAAACCAGTTTTGAATATCTTGTGGGGTCTCGTTTTTTAGATGGGGTCACTTTTATGGAGTTTAGGGGATCATCAGGGGGGCTTCAAATGGGACATGGTGTAAATAATCCAGTCCAGCAAAATCTGTCTTCCAAAAACCACACGGCGCACCTTTCCCTCTACGCCCTACAGTGTACCCGTACAGTAGTTTACGGACACATATGGGGTGTTTCTGCAAATTACAGAATTAGGGCATTAAATATAGAGTTTTGTTTGGCTGTTAACCCTTGCTTTGTTACTGGAATAAATGGATTAAATGGAAAATTTGCATTCATCTCCATTTGCCAATAACTCTTGTGGAACACCTAAAGGGTAAACAAAGTTTGTAAAAACTGTTTTGAATACCTTGAGGGGTGAAGTTTCTAGATTGGTGTCATTTTTGGCTGGTTTCTATTATGTAAGCCTCACAAAGTGACTTCAGACCTGAACTGGTCCTTAAAAATTTCAAGATTAGCTTCTAAACATCTAAGCCTTTTTACGTCCCCAAAATATAAAATGTCATTCCCAAAATGATCCAAACAAAAAGTAGACATATGGTGAATGTAAAGTAATAACTATTTTTGGCGGTATTACTATGTATTATAGAAGTAAAAAAATTGAAACTTGGAAATTTGCTAATTTTTCAAAATTTTTGGTAAATTTGGTATTTTTTTATAAATAAAAATGATATTTTTTTTACTCCATTTTACCAGTGGCGCGGGATTTCGGCAGCGATGCGGTGGACCGTGCCATCAATCAAGAGGAGCGGGGCGGGCAGAACAGAGGACCTGAGCGGGATAAAGGGTGAGTGGATGGAGCCTCTAGGTGCTGATTTTATGCCCACATAGCACCTAGAGGCTCATTAGCATATTATAAAAGTGCTTATTTTACCAAAACAGCTGCAGGGAGAAAGCTAAAAAACATACTGTTATGTAGTGCTGACATTAGCACATCGCTAATGTTAGTTAGGCCTCATGCACACAACCGTTTTTTTTTTTACAGTCCGCAAAAACGGGGTCTGTAGGTCCGTGATCCGTGACCGTTTTTTCGTCCGTGGGTCTTCCTTGATTTTTGGAGGATCCACGGACATGAAAAAAAAGTCGTTTTGGTGTCCGCCAGGCCGTGCGGAGCTAAACGGATCCGTCCTGAATTACAATGCAAGTCAATGGGGACGGATCCGTTTGACATTGACACAATATGGTGCAATTGCAAACGGATCCGTCCCCCATTGACTTTCAATGTAAAGTCAGGAGTCCCTTTTATACCATCGGATCAGAGTTTTCTCCAATCTGATGGTATATTTTAACTTGAAGCGTCCCCATCACCATGGGAACGCCTCTATGTTAGAATATACTGTCGGATATGAGTTAGATCGTGAAACTCAAATCCGACAGTATATTCTAACACAGAGGCATTCCCATGATGGGGACGCTTCAGGTTAGAATATACTAAAAGAACTGTGTACATGACTGCCCCCTGCTGCCTGGCAGGTGCTGCCAGGCAGCAGGGGGCAGACCCCCCCCTGTTTTTAACTCATTGTTGGCCAGTGCGGTCGGCCCTCCCTCCCCCCTGTAGTTAACTCTTTGTTGTCCAGTGCGGCCGGCCCCCCTCCCCTGTAGTTAACTCATTGGTGGCCAGTTGGCTGGGAGCTCCTCATACTGGTAAGTGACAGGTCTGTGCGGCGCATTGCTTAATGATCTGTCACTTACCAGTAGGAGGAGCTCCCAGCCGGACACAGACATCGCAGCTCGCAGGTAAGTATAATGCTTCTACAAATTGCTAAGTAACCATGGCAACCGGGACTGCAGTAGCGTCCTGGTTGCCATGGTTACCGATCGGAGCCCCAGCGATTAAACTGGGACTCCGATCGGTACTCTCCGCTGCCACCAATGATAGGGGGGGAGATTTTAATTAGGAGGGGGAGGGAGGGGGGAGGGCCCACTGGCCACCAACGAGTTAACTACAGGGGAGGGGGGGGGCGCACTGGACAACAAAGAGTTAACTACAGGGGAGGGAGGGGGGCCCACTGGCCACCAATGTGTTAACTACAGGGGGCAGTCATGTACACAGTTCTTTTAGTATATTCTAACCTGAAGCGTCCCCATCACCATGGGAACGCCTCTGTGTTAGAATATACTGTCGGATCTGAGTTTTCACGAAGTGAAAACTCAGCTCTGAAAAAGCTTTTATGCAGACGGATCCGTCTGTATGAAAGTAACCTACGGCCACGGATCACGGACACGGATGCCAATCTTGTGTGCATCCGTGTTCTTTCACGGACCCATTGACATGAATGGGTCCGTGAACCGTTGTCCGTCAAAAAAATAGGACAGGTCCTATTTTTTTGACGGACAGGATACACGGATCACGGTCTCGGCTGCAAAATGGTGCATTTTCCGATTTTTCCACGGACCCATTGAAAGTCAATGGGTCCGCGAAAAAAAAACGGCACAACGGCCACGGATGCACACAACGGTCGTGTGCATGAGGCCTTAGCTACATAACAGTATTTCTGGTGGTAGAAACTCTTTAAGGTGAAAATGAGCCCGGTCCTTAAGGGGTTAAATCGTGTGATGATACGTGAGTATATTATTTTCTTATAAATGAATAGTGTTCATGTTTTGGGCAATGTTTAAAAACTGGAATTGGGCAAAAGAAAAGGGAGCAATGGTGCCCTCAATAGTGGCACAATACTGTAGTGAATAGGTACACAGCATACAGCTATAGTTGCTCTGAGAATATCAATAATTTGGATTTTTTGTTTCTACACACAGGACCAGTGACAATTTACAGGATTTACCATCAGAAATCCTACTGGAGGAGGAGGCAGAGGAAGTTGGGGGTGAACAAAGTTTGCTGCCACATCCAACACTGGAGCATGCTATTGAAGATCACCTCACCAGCACATGTGATGAAAGTGCCACAACGTCTCCTGCCATCGCTGTGCCTTATGCCTCAATGCGTCGTAAGAGTCGACTACCACCTTCTGCTATGGATGAGGATGCTACCAGGGCCCAAATTCATGAGCGGGTGCTGAATTATCTTGAGAAGTCCTCTTCTGAAGGATATGTAGAGGCCTTCTTAAGATCTCTGGCAGCCATTTTAAGGCGGGTCCTAGAGGTGGTAAGTTATCGGGCCCAAATGGTAGTTGCTACTGTACTGGAGGAATCTTTTTAATTCACATTACATTGCAGGTTCGTATCAGCGTTAGATAATTACGTTATACTGTTCCTTTATAACTGGGTTATAATGGAATATAATGGAATTTATCCCTCATGTATAACGGAACAAAACGGAACCGATATTTCTGCCCATAGACATGTATTAGGACGGAGTAAAATGCAATGCCTCTTAAAGGGTTCCATTTTGTATTCCATCCTTAAATTCCATTATATTCAGTTATAACCCAGTTATACCAGAATAGTATAACGGAATTACCTAACGCTGATGCGAACCTGCCCTTAAATATAAGGATGGTATGAAGAATTTGAAATAATATTTGAAAAGCATTTGTTTTCTTGTGTGCATATAATGTACAGTATTTCAGTATTCACTCAGTTACTATACAAACAGCAAGCAGCTTGTAAACACAACTTCCACAAGCAGATGTCTATTAAGATATGTCTAGTAAATAGTTACAGATGGCATATGCATTTGTTCCTGTAGACCAAACATGAATTCCAGTGTGGATTACATTATTAGATTTTGGTAGAGCTAATGACATAGTATTTTAAGCAAACAAAACAAATTTTTTTCAACAGTTATAACATGTGCCCTATTTTTATTTGAGCACTATATTAGAAGAAAATTGTAACTTGTGAAATAAATGGCAGTTGACTAAAAGGAAGTGATATTTATATTAAGATGAAAAATTTGAATTTATGTCAGAAAAAATTCAATCATGTGTATCTCCATTTATTACATAACTTCAACATCAACTATAATAACAATATAATGTCAATTTCCCAACCCGCATTAGGAATGGGTGTCATGATAGACATGACACCCACCTCCAAGGTTCTAGAAAACAGACCACCATTCGTAACTATAAAACAAATGTTAGATGCCATTGAAATAAAACAAGGGATATGATTCTTTGCTATGGGCACCACTTTCGTCTGCACCAATTTCTATACACGAGGCCATGTGTTAAAATGTCTACTTGTAATGTTAAAACAGAAACACAAAAGGAACAGCTGTCTACACAGTAACATAGTAACATAGTAAAAAGTTGGATTGGGCGTCACTCAATATCTGGCAAGCATACGCTGGAGTCAAAGATATATCAAAATAGAAACTTATATAGTTAATGAATAAAAAACAAATAAAAAACAACATCACTAATATAACATATTTCATAGTACACTAAAAAAAGTGCAATTAGCAGGATGGCTGTTCACCACAGTCTTGGATGGATGGTATCCTAGAAAATGTGACCCAATAAGTTAGGGTAAGTCAATTAGAGACAAGGTGTATGTCACAGTGGTGTCTACTTGGTTAGACTAAGCATTAGGATCATGTGTTCGCATATACTAAGGACCAGAAAGAGTTAGATGTTACTCTATTGGTATAGTACTTTACCACTCCTGCGTCTGTTATCACCGGCGTGCCGTGCAAGCAGACCGGTGATAACAGACGCAGGAGTGGTAAAGTACTATACCAATAGAGTACCATCTAACTCTTTCTGGTCCTTAGTATATGCGAAGCGAACACATGATCCTAATGCTTAGTCTAACCAAGTGGACACCACTGTGATATACACCATGTCTCTAATTGACTTACCCTAACTTATTGGGTCACATTTTCTAGGATACCATCCATCCAAGACTGTGGGGAACAGCCATCCTGCTAATTGCACTTTTTTTTGTGTACTATGAAATATGTTATATTAGTGATGTTGTTTTTTATTTATTTTTTATTCATTAACTATATAAAGTTTCTATTTTGATATATCTTTGACTCCAGCGTATGCTTGCCAGATATTGAGTGACCCCCAATCCAACTTTTTCCTTCTCTTTCTACTACATCAGCATTCGGGAGTGCTGTGGGGTAGTGCACCTTTCCAGAAGTGGAACAGCGAGTGAGCCACCACCTTTTGCAATTTTAACATAGTAACATAGTTTATAAGGCTGAAAAAAGACATTTGTCTATCCAGTTCAGGCTGTTATCCTGCAAGATGATCCAGAGGAAGGCAAAAAAAAAAACTGTGAGGTAGAAGCCAATATTCTTTACTTTTGGGGAAAAAAATCCTTCCCGACACCAATCAGGCAATCAGATAACTCCCTGGATCAACGACCCCTCTCTAGTAGCTATAGCCTGCAATATTATTACACTCCAGAAATACATGCAGGCCCATCTTGAACTTTTAGTGAACTCACCATTAGTGATGAGCAGCAGGTGCCATATTCGATTTCGACGAAATTTGCGAATATTCGCTTGAATATTCGTCTGTCACGGATGGTGTACAGGAAACAAGACAATACCATATAAACAATGTCTCTCCGGATCCACAACTAAGGAACAAAGGGAGACCCCTGCAATAGACCTGCCGCTCTCCCTCACTGCTCAGCCTATGCGAACACCCCAAAGGTGAATGGCCGCATATCCACGTTCCTCGGCTATCTATTACCTGAAGACCCTACAATAGTGAAGGGACACGACCACCGGCTCCCTACACTGACACGGAGGGAGTCAGGGTCACCTGGATCCAGAAAAGACAAAATCATAAATACATAAACAGCACTTATCTTGCAGACGACTGAGGACTGAGGACTGGGAACTGGGAACTGGGAACAGCATGCACACACACTCCAGGAAGTTGTATCAGCCGCACACTACTGCATTATGGGGAGGAACTTAAAGGGTAGCAATCAGTCCAACTGCATGACAGCTGAGATAGACTAACGAGATGAGAAACTAAACCAAAACAAAGAAATTCAAGGAGGAGGATCTGAGAAGCTCCTGTGAGCGCTTCTCAGCTGTCTGGCTGTGACAGTACCCCTCCCTCTAGGAGTGGACTCCGGACACTCAGAGCCCACCTTCTCAGGATGGGACCTATGGAAAGCCCTGATGAGACGAGAGGCCTTAATGTCCGTCACTGGGACCCACATCCTCTCCTCAGGACCATAACCCTCCCAATGAACGAGGTACTGGAGGGAACCGCGGACAAGACGAGAATCCCCAATCCTAGAGACCTGAAATTCAAGATTTCCATCAACCATAATCGGAGGAGGAGGCAAAGGCGAGGGTACAATAGGTTGAACATAAGGTTTCAATAAGGACTTATGAAAAACATTATGAATCTTCCAAGTCTGAGGAAGATCAAGACGGTAGGCAACAGGATTGATGACAGACAGGATCTTGTAAGGCCCAATAAACCTAGGACCCAACTTCCAGGAGGGAACCTTCAATTTGATATTCTTGGTAGACAACCACACCAGATCACCAACATTCAGGTCCGGACCAGGCACACGTCTCTTATCCGCCACACGCTTATATCTCTCACTCATGCTCTTTAGATTATCCTGAATCTTTTGCCAAATAGATGACAAAGACGAGGAGAATCTGTCCTCATCAGGCAAACCAGAAGAGCCCTCTCCCGAGAAAGTCCCAAACTGCGGATGGAACCCATATGCACCAAAAAATGGTGACTTATCAGAGGACTCCTGACGACGGTTATTTAAAGCAAACTCAGCAAGGGACAAAAAAGAACACCAATCCTCCTGATTCTCCGCCACAAAACAGCGCAGATATGTCTCCAGATTCTGATTGACGCGCTCTGTCTGGCCATTCGACTGCGGATGGAAAGCAGAAGAGAATGACAACCGAACCCCCAAGCGAGAACAGAAAGCCTTCCAGAATCTGGAAACAAACTGTGTGCCCCTATCAGAGACTATGTCTGAAGGAATCCCATGCAATTTGACAATGTGGTCAATAAATGCCTGCGCCAGCGTCTTAGCATTGGGCAAACCAGGAAAAGGGATAAAATGCACCATTTTGCTAAAACGGTCCACCACCACCAGAATCACAGACTTCCCCGAGGAACGAGGCAAGTCCGTTATGAAGTCCATGGACAGATGTGTCCAAGGACGGGAAGGAATGGGCAAAGGAAGGAGAGGACCTGATGGCCGTGAATGAGGGACCTTGGCACGAGCGCAAGTCTCGCAAGCTGCCACAAAACCCTCAACCGACTTACGAAGCGCAGGCCACCAGAATCTCCGAGCGATGAGATCCAGTGTGGCTCTTGCCCCCGGGTGCCCAGAAAGGACCGTGTCGTGGTGTTCTTTAAAAATCTTGTGTCTCAAAGCGAGAGGCACAAACAACCTCCCAGGAGGACAAAGATCAGGAGCTTCTGACTGGGCTGCCTGCACCTCTGCCTCCAATTCAGGAAAAAGAGCAGAGACCACCACACCTTCAGCCAAAATGGGACCCGGGTCTTCAAAATTCCCACCTCCCGGAAAACAACGTGACAGGGCATCTGCCTTCACATTCTTAACCCCAGGGCGGAACGTAACAACAAAATTAAACCTTGAAAAGAACAAAGACCATCTGGCCTGTCTCGGGTTCAGACGCTTGGCCAGATTTTTATGGTCAGTAAACACGGTAATAGGGTGTCTGGCTCCCTCTAGCCAATGGCGCCATTCCTCAAAAGCCAACTTGATGGCCAACAATTCCCTATCTCCCACATCATAATTTCTCTCTGCAGAGGAGAGTTTCTTTGAGAAAAGGGCACACGGTTGCCATTTGGCAGGAGAGGAACCCTGAGACAAGACCGCACCCACCCCTACCTCAGAAGCATCAACCTCAACTATAAAGGGTAACGAAATATCAGGTTGTACTAGGATGGGAGCGGAAGCAAAACTGTCCTTGATATTAGAAAAGGCCTTACGTGCCTCTACCGACCAGGAAGAAAAATCTACCCCTTTCTGGTCATATCAGTGAGTGGTTTAACAACAGAGGAATAATTCAAAATAAATTTCCTGTAATAATTGGCAAAGCCCAAAAAACGCATCAGTGCCTTCTGATTCTCAGGAAGCTCCCACTCAAGCACAGCGCGGACCTTCTCGGGGTCCATGCGAAAACCAGAAGCGGAGACAAGAAACCCCAGAAATTGGATTTCTGGAACCGCAAACACACATTTTTCCAGTTTCGCGTATAATTTATTCTCCCGCAGGATGAGCAAGACCTGACGTAAGTGTTCCTTATGAGTCTTGAAATCAGGAGAAAAAATCAAAATGTCATCCAAATACACTAATACAAATTTTCCCATTAAATGATAAAAAATGCTGTTGACGAAATGCTGAAAAACGGCTGGGGCATTCATCAAACCAAAAGGCATAACCAAATTCTCAAAATGGCCCTCAGGGGTATTGAAAGCCGTCTTCCATTCGTCTCCTTCTCTGACCCTAACCAGGTTGTATGCCCCTCTTAGGTCTAATTTGGAAAAGACTTTAGCCCCAACAACCTGGTTAAACAGGTCCAGGATCAGAGGAAGCGGATAAGGATCACGAATAGTGATACTGTTCAGCTCCCTGAAATCCAGACAAGGTTTTAAAGAACCATCTTTTTTCTTAACAAAGAAAAAACCAGCGGCAACAGGTGACTTTGAGGGTCGTATGTGTCCTTTTCTCAGACTCTCAGAGATATAAGCCCGCATAGCGACCCTCTCAGGTTGGGAGAGATTGTATAAACGAGATTTAGGCAGCTTGGCGCCTGGGATGAGATTAATAGGGCAATCATACTCCCTGTGCGGAGGTAAACCCTGAACTCCACTCTCAGAGAAGACATCCAAAAATTCAGAGAGGAAAGGTGGTACAGTCTTAGTAGAAACCTCAGAAACAGATGTTATGAGGCAATTCTTTCTGCAAAAGTTACTCCAACCATTTATTTGCCTCGCTTGCCAATCAATGGTGGGGTTATGTTTAGTGAGCCAGGGTAGCCCCAACACTAGAGGAGTAGGCAAACCGCTAAGGACGAAACATGACACATCCTCAACATGAGCATCACTCACAATTAAACGGATATTGTGAACTATGCCCTTTAATGATTTCTGAGAAAGTGGAGCTGAATCAATAGCAAAAACAGGAATATCCTTTCCCAAAGTGCATACCTGGAAACCATGAGTTATTGCAAATTGATTATCAATGAGGTTGACAGCTGCTCCACTATCCACAAAAATCTCACAAAAAATGCTCTTGCTCTCTAGCGCCACCCTAGCAGGCAGGACAAAACGGGAACTACAAGCAAACGGAAAACCTTCAATTTCCGCCTCAACCCTGCCAATAGTAACAGACGGAACATTTTTAAAAGATTTTTTCCTTTTTGTCTCTTTATTACTCCCAGAAAACTGCCTGAATCTCCTAGAGGGACAAACATTTGCCAGATGATTTATACCTCCACAACAAAAACAAACCCTCCCCTGCGGGCTGAATCTTCTATTGTCAGAGGCAATCAACCCCAGCTGCATGGACTCCTGCTCAGAAGGGGCTGACAGCGACTGAGACCCCTGTGCACAGAATGAGACCGCTGCACTGTCCCGGGACTGAGTATGACAGGAAGGAGAGATCTCTCCTCTCTCTCTAAGACGCCTGTCAATACGAACAGCCTGAGACATAGCAGAATCCAAGGAGGTAGGTCTTTCATGAAAGGCAAATGCATCTTTCAATCCCTCTGAAAGACCATAGCAAAATTGACTTCGGAGTGCAGCATCATTCCAACCCGTATCTGCTGCCCATCTCCGAAATTCTGAACAGTATATCTCTGCGGATTGTTTACCCGGGCATAACAGACGTAGTCTAGACTCAGCCAGAGCAATACGATCCGGATCATCATATATCTGACCCAGGGCTAAAAAGAATTCATCCACTGAACGAAGGGGCCGTGCCCCCTCCGGCAGCGAAAAGGCCCAGGACTGAGCGTTACCCCTGAGCAGCGATATAATGATCCCCACCCTCCGTTCTTCATCACCATAAGAATGGGGAAGAAGGCGAAAATGGAGTTTGCAAGCCTCTCTAAAACGCACAAAATTCTCACTACCCCCGGAGAACGTATCCGGGACCGAGATCTTAGGCTCAGCACAAACTCCATGAACGCAAGCTGAACCGGTCACTTGAAACTGAGAAAAAGTCTTACGGAGATCAGCTACCTCCAAAGAAAGACCCTGAAAGCGTTCAGCCAAAAGTGAAACCGGATCCATGCTTGAGACGGTTTTGGCGGCTGATAATGTCACGGATGGTGTACAGGAAACAAGACAATACCATATAAACAATGTCTCTCCGGATCCACAACTAAGGAACAAAGGGAGACCCCTGCAATAGACCTGCCGCTCTCCCTCACTGCTCAGCCTATGCGAACACCCCAAAGGTGAATGGCCGCATATCCACGTTCCTCGGCTATCTATTACCTGAAGACCCTACAATAGTGAAGGGACACGACCACCGGCTCCCTACACTGACACGGAGGGAGTCAGGGTCACCTGGATTCAGAAAAGACAAAATCATAAATACATAAACAGTACTTATCTTGCAGACGACTGACGACTGAGGACTGGGAACTGGGAACAGCATGCACACACACTCCAGGAAGTTGTATCAGCCGCACACTACTGCATTATGGGGAGGAACTTAAAGGGTAGCAATCAGTCCAACTGCATGACAGCTGAGATAGACTAACGAGATGAGAAACTAAACCAAAACAAAGAAATTCAAGGAGGAGGATCTGAGAAGCTCCTGTGAGCGCTTCTCAGCTGTCTGGCTGTGACATCGTCTCATATTCGTCTAAATCGAATATTCGTCATTATTCTAGTTATCGCGATTAATATGCGATTTAAATAATCGCGTATTGTGATTTTAACTTAAGGTAACTTTCCTATTGGTTTGATATCTAGAATTAGCGAAGATGACGAATATGACAAATGTATTCGTCATATTCATCAAAACGAAGATAACGAAGTATTCTCCATCTTCGTTTAGCTCCATATTCGTCATTCGACATTGCGATTACTTCAAGTTATATTAATCGAATTGCGTTTTCAACTTAGCACTGCTATATTCCATATTTGTTAACTTCATTAATTCTAGCAAGCTGACCCATTAGAAACACAGCTCTAAGTTGAAATCACAATGCGATTAATATAACTTGAAGTAATCGCATTGTGATTTCAACTTAGAGCTGTGTTTCTATTGGGTCAGCTTGCTAGAATTAACGAAGTTAACGAATATGGAATATAGCAGTGCTAAGTTGAAATCGCAATTCGATTAAAATAACTTGAATTAATCGCATTGAAATTTCAACTTAGACCTGGTTTACTATGGTTGGCTTGGTAGAATTAGCAAAGATAACGAATATGACGAATGTATTTGTCATATTCTTCAAAACAAAGATAACGAAGTATTCTCCATCTTCGTTTTAGCTCCATATTCGTCACCTTCGCTAATTCTAGCAATCAAATAGGAAAGTTGACTAGTGACAGCTAAGTTTTTAATTCGCTATGCGATAATATTACTTAGCTTTTTTTTTAAATAGATCAAATAATTATAATACTTGATAATTATTATAATTATTCTATTTATTTAAAAAAAAGCAAAGTAATATAATCGCATAGCGAATTAAACACAGCTGTCTCTATAGTCAACTTTCCTATTTGATTTCTAGAATTAGCTAAGTTTACGAATATGGAGCTAAAACGAAGATGGAGAATACTTCGTTATCTTCATTTTGAGGAATATGACGAATACATTCGTCATATTCGTCATCTTCGCTAATTCTACCAAGCCAACCATAGTAAACCAGGTCTAAGTTGAAATCGCAATGCGATTACTTCAAGTTATATTAATCACATTGCGATTTTAACTTAATTCTCACATCCGACAGTATATTCTAGTATGGAGGCGTTCCCATGGTGATGGGGACTCTCCATGAGCACGGAAGTCGGCAGAAGCGGCAACGGGCACTGACTGGAGCAGCCAGGAAGCCAGGAATCCTCAGGACAGGTAAGAACTACTTTTAGGAAGTGGGAAAGAAGTGCCGATATTCGCTAAAAAAATTCGCTATTCGAATATTCGCGCTCAACACTACTCACTAGCACCACCGCCTCAGGCAGAGAGTTCCATAGTCTCACTGCTCTTACCATAAAGAATCCTCTTCTATGTTTGTGTACAAACCTTCTTTCCTCCAGGCGCAGAGGATGTTCCCAGTCACAGTCCTGGGGATAAATAGATGATGAGAGAGATCTCTGTACTGATCCCTGATATATGTAGAACCTTTTGTTCTGATTTTCTCTTATATCTTGTTTTTTAATCTGAATTTTTGACATGAAGTTTGGATGATCTATACGAGTGTATTACTGTAGTGCAGCAGCGGCATGAAGCGCACGGCATCATAGCAACCAATGACGCTGTGCGCTCTTGCTGTCAGCAGAATGCCAGGCCGGGATACTACGGACCGCTCACGTCCGTGTTTCATGGCTGTGTGCATTCGGCCATACTTGCAGAACCTAGATGCCATTCAAAGGGCCTAAATAAATATTTTCATGTTTGTTTCATATATTGATGAGAGAAATAGTGTGTACAGTTAACAGTGCCTGAAAATATAGTAAATGGTTTACAATGTGCCCAGATAAATGCTTTTGTTTTTTAGGGTTATATTATACTAGAAGATCGTGCAGATCGTTTGTTAGCAATGATCTGGCTTTGTAATACTGCCACCAATTACGGTACTGTCACGGCTGAGGATGGGGGAAATCCTCAGCCGTGAGGTGAGGGAAGATGTCCAGTCGCTACTCGCCAGGAACACAGAATCAGGGCGCAGGTCACCTCCTGTTGCGTCCCTAACGCTGACCCTGTCTCCTACCTGCATGGGCCGACCTTGATGGTAGGAGGACCTATGCGCAGGAACCTCGGATCCCTGACTTACCCTCCGACCGGTCCCTGGGCTAAGGAGCAGGGTAAGACAACCCACTCCTCCTAGGCACGGAGGAGCAGGAGTCTCACTGGCCAAGCAGCATGAAGAAGGGGGTACATAAACAGGACTATGGATAAGAGAGGTGTACCAAACAGTTCCACACAAACCTGTCTCAGCCTTGCTGACTGGAACCCGTGCTAAGGAAAGGCTGTCCACACAGACAAAGGTAAACAGCACACACATGAAGACACACAGGGACCAGGACATCCATAGCTGCACAAAAACCAAAGACACAAGACATCAACAACACATCACGGTATTAGAACTTATGACCGGAAGGGTGGCCCTTACAAGAAGATGGAAATCACAGGAGGCTGCAACAGCAAAGCATGACTGAAGCAACCTACTGAGCCATGCTAAAGTGAAAGGCTTTATAGGCCAAAGAGGCCACACCCAACGGTCAGACACACCCAGTGACATCACACACACTGGGAAGGGAGTTAACCCTTCCAGCACCACAGGAAAGGGAAAACACCAACTTAAAGGGAAAGTGTCCAACACAACAAACACACCGTGGTTGTTGCCGCAGGCAACGACATGGGTGGCAACTGTGTCCTGGGAGTCAGCCCAAGGCCGGGACACTGCCACCACATGTACACAACGACAAACGTTGCCACGGGCAACCACAGTGCAGGAAAGGTGTCCGTGCACACCACACACTACACAGAGTGCACACAGACAAACGACAGTGCATACAAACACAAACTCCAAAGGGACCGCACACATACCTGTTGTCCGCGGCAACCGCACCTGAGGCAAACAACATCAAGCCTCAAGCTGCGGTTGAAACAACAATCCAAACCGCGGGCAACTGTATGCGGCTCCCAAGGAGTCACGACCAAAACCGCGGTCGTGACAGGTACCTGATGAACAATCTTCATCAGGCAATCCAGAGTTTCAAGCATGCTTAAAAATCATTGTTTGCGGTTGGCAGATTGTGCTGTCTAATCCTGATCTGCTGCTGGCAAAGAATTATTGAGTATACTACTCCATACTGTGGAGGAGATCGCAGCATGTAATAGCAGAGGTCTTCTTCACTGACAAGCAGGCGATTGCCAGGAAGAAAAGCTTCCTTCTCGACAAACGCCTGCCTGATTATGTAATGTAATATAAGAGTTAGGCCTCTTTCAGACGGGCGTCCCAGATTGGCTCTGGATACGTTGCGTGTGCATTGCGGGAAACCCGTGCGAGTGCGCACGCAATTTCAGTCAGTTTTGACTGCGATTGCATTGCGTGGTTAAGTTTTTTCTGCGCGAGTGCAATGCATTTTTTACTACACCCAGACCCGAACCCGGACTTCTTCACTGAAGTTCGGGTTTGGGTTAGTTGTAGTGTAGATTTTATTATTTTCCCTTATAACATGGTTATAAAGGAAGATAATAGCATTCTTAATACAGAATGCTTACTAAAATGTTGCTTGAGGGGTTAAAATATAAAAAATAAATTAACTCACCTCATCCTCTTGTTCGCAACCAGCATCGTCTTCTTTGTTCATCTTTCAGGACCTGCAAAAGGACCTTTGATGAATGAAGATAGAATATTCAGCAGGACCTGCGCTGTGGTGAGCGAGATTACGTCATCAAAGGTCCTTTTAGTAAGCATTCTGTATTAAGAATGCTATTATTTTCCTTTATAACCATGTTAAAGGGAAAATAATACAGTAAATTGACTTTTATCAATTTACTTACATCATCTCCTAGCAACCATGTGTGAAAATCGCAGCGCATCTGCACTTGCTTGCGGATGCTTGCGATTTTCACGCATCCCCATTCATTTCTATGCGGCCTGCGTTGCGTGAAAAACGCAGAATATAGAACATGCTGCGATTTTCACGCAACGCACAAGTGATGCGTGAAAATCACTGCTCATGTGCACAGCCCCATTGAAGTGAATGGGTCCAGATTCAGTGCGGGTGCAATGCGTTCACCTTACGCATTGCACCCGCGCGGAATTGTCTTCCGTGTGAAAGGGGCCTTAGAGTGCACAGATAGTGCCTTACACTGCCCAGATAATCAGGAAATGCGTATTTGAAGGCCAAAACTTCTGTTTGGCTATGAAATGATATTTGAGCTCTTTTTCTGTGATAAATGGAACTTTAGCTTTGTCATTTTTATTTTAGTAGTTTATTTGCTTTTATTTTTTATACAGAGGAAAGGGAAAACTAGTCTGTTTTTCACATGTTTTTGTTTTTTGTTAATAGCATGTAGCTAAATTATTTTTTTAAGTATATCTGTAATAATTGTTTTGATATATGGGACCTTTGAGTTATGATGGGAATGGGGCTAGAAGCTACAGTGTGGGAAGTGTTTTTTTTTATTACTTTTTATCTATTTTTCTTTTAATTTAACAGTTTGTGCCCCTTCCATAAGATCACACAAGGGACATTTTTGGTCTGGGTATGTTAAGACCAAATATCTCATGCAGATACCAAGCCTCTAGTGATAACATGATTTCTAGGACTGGAGCAGGAAGCGGCATTATTGCTTCCTGAACTCTATATACAGCGATCATTGAATGCTGTATGCAGTGATAGGGATGGTTAAACAAGTCCCTGCCATCTCTATGGGGAACCCTGCTGTCACTTACATCGGGCTCCCTGCTTCTGCAGTTGCATGCTAATTGTTCAGAAAGCGTCAGTGCAAAAATATGTACTGACTGCCCTGATTTATATAGTCATCGCATAGATGGTAAGAATTAAAAGTGTCCAGACAATTTCAACATACTCTAATTAATGCACAAACCATCCACTAGAAGTCATTCAGTGCTCAAATAATACATCCCAAGTCCAAATGTGTGTAGTAGTTTTGTCCTCTGGAGACAAAGACATAGCTAAAGTACCGTATATGTCTGTGTATGATAATGCTACGGTGAAGTCCTCTGATAGGACAATGTAAGAAAACAATGTAATTTCCATATCTGCCAGTCGGCCAGAATGCAGGCACTAGGCTTGGATTTAATACCTCAATACCTGGAATCGAATAGATCCAAAGTTCATATAACATTGATTCCACAAGAGTCATACTGGTGGCCAAATTACTGTTTGCAGTCTAGTGCCTTTTGGGTCATGCTGTATTATGTATAAGTATAAATTCAAATAATATTTGTGATACCATTTTAATATACTGTAAGCATGCATTCAAGGGGTTATCTTCGAATCAATGTAAAAAAATAAAAAACAGACATTATATAGTACATAGAAAAAAATGTGGGGGATTGAGTCAGCACAACCTGTATGTAGGTGCATATCACTATGGCGAAATACATATACAAATGGAAAATACAAATGTGATAGCACTCTGCATCCAGCATTCTGCCCTGCCTCCATGCTGGATGAGGCATTGGTGTACATTTTGGCCAAAGCGTAATAAGCCACTCACCACGTCAAGGTCGCCTCTATTGAGTGTTCCCTAACACTAGTTCCTACCCGTTTATGGGCCATGACAGCCACACAAAGTCCAGGGAATGCAGGTCAGCGTGCACGCCAAGCACACTCTGCTTTTAACCCCGTCCGGTGCCATTACAGTTTTCATCGGATCCAGGGATACAAGTACCAACATGCACGCTGAGCCCACCATATACTTCGCCTGGAGCCAAATGGCTACTGGTAGGTTCTATATAAGCAGACTCAGTATTATACTGACTTTAAAACCAGCCTCCAGGACAGATTGACTGGTCAGGTGTGCAGAGTGCGATCACATTTGTATTTACCGATTATATAGTACATGAATGACAATCTCTAACAAATCTATAACCAGCCCTGTACCTCACATGGATCCAGGTATCTCCCCATTCATTGCTCCAATCGCTTTGCCAGATTTATTTCAAGCTGGCTGCGCAGGGGGTATGTCCTTTCTCAGGAGAGGTGTCCATTTCATTAAAGCTATCTCCCTGTAACTGTCCCGGCTTCGAACAGTGGATATAGCTGATAGCAGTATATCCATGCTCATCCAGCTCAGTAGGTCAAGTGTACAGATTTATTTCAACATGGTAGCTCAGTAAGGGTGTATTTTCTGCTGTAGCTTTCTTCTCGTAAAGGTCCTTTTACACAGACCGATCATTGGTTCAATTATGAGTATGTCTAGAAATACAAATTCCCAATAACTGCCCTGTATAAAGTTGCTGGCAATCTCATCTCCTCTGATGACCAGGCATTTATCAGGCATGTTTGGTTTGTTCCCTAATCACTTGTTACCTCGTCGTGTGGAAAAATGTAATTACTATCACAGCTTCTAACATTAGGTACTGTTGGTGGCAGTTGAAAAAAGGAACAGAGCATGTGCGACCACATCAGCATTGTTACTGAGGTGGACAGAGAAATAAAGAAATGAATAAAACAGCAGATGGCACTATGCAGATACGTTTTATTGAATAACAGTGGCTATAATACATTTTTAATTACATGCATTTACAAAAATATTCAGATCCAGGTGATTGTTTCAAAAATGTAGAATATTTTTTATGGGACAACCCCTTTAAGAAAATGAGTTCCAGAATTGGCATGTTATGGAAAATACTAGTATTTATTATAACTGAATGATGTGTCAAGGCAAGAGTGCTGACAGGTCCTCTTTAACTGCACTTTTACAAGGTCATATTTTGCTAAGGCATGATAATGGCATTTTCAAATATCATTCTTACACCTCCTCATATTTGTTCTTCAAGTTAAGCCTTTTTAAATGATATAATGATATGAAATTTCCACCAGGCAGTGGATATTAGTTTTACAGTACATCTATATAATCTTCTTTCAGCACCAGCTAAAGAAAATCCTAAAACAGAAGATCAATAATATTAGCTTTCTAAAGAAGTTTTATATCATGTTGTTACCAAGGGCATAGAAGTCCCTCCGGAGACTTTAAATGTAACATAAATGAGCACAAAGCAGAAGGGAGCTGGTGATAAAAGCAGATCTTTCATCAAAGCTTGCAAGAGGGAATATTACAGCTTTATATACACTGAATATATTTGGAAAATATTGGATAAAGATAATGCATTTTGCTTCTTAGCTTCCAACATTATACAATACAATACATACAATAAAGTTAAAGAGGTAAATGAGGTAATTATGGGCATTTAGCTAGTGTAGCTATGGATCTCTGTTTACTTTTACGACTACCTGAATAGCATGGATTTTACAAGATGACTGACTTGTGCATTAGGTTTACTGCAGCACGCTGACATGGTAGCATTATACTCTACAACTGTAGAGGGGCAATAATCGGAAACCTGAACCTTACAAGCAGCAATGAATGGAACTAAATGGGGCTGATTAACATATTTGTCAGCCTATAAGACGTACCATCCCATAAGATGCGCCTAGGTTTTAGAGGAGGACGATACGAAAAAAATATTTTTCATTAGACCTCAGATCAAACCAGCAATCAGACACCCAATGTTAATCGCCTCCGGACCGCCTAACGCAGGATCGCGTTCCGGAGGCACCAGCCCTGCGCAGAGTCACGCATATATGCGTCATCTCGCGAGACGCGAGAATTCGCTCAAAGCCGGCCCGCGCATGCGCATCGCGGGCCGGCAAAAGTTAGAGGGGGGTCATGTCATCAGCTTGCCAGCCAATGATCGTGGCTGGCAAGCTGATGGTTTTTTAAAAATCGAATCAGAAGCCAGTTAACACATTATATTAGTAAATATGATCTGTTAAATGGCTTCTCTGCTCCTCTGCTGGTCCTTTTCGTCGGTTGGTTCCAGCAGAGGAGCAGACATCACAGTGAGTACCCACCAACACTACACTTAGCCCAAGATCACCCCCCATCACCCCAATTAACCCCTTGATCACCCCTTGATCGCCCCTGTCAATCACCTAGTGAAAGGAAAAAAGTGATCAGTGTAAACTGTCACTTTTTTTTCCCACTGGTATTGACTGATAGGTTTTAGGATAGTTTAGGTCCCTTGGTTAGGTAGTTTAGCGTCAGTTAGCGCCCAGCCCACCGCACCGCAGTCACTGATTCGCTGATTAGCGTATCGCTAATCAGCATTTGTACTTTTATAGTATCTGTAAGTGATCAAAACTGATCACAGTCAGATCTATAATAGTATTAGTGTCACCTTAGCTCGCCCTCCACCCAAAACGCAGTGTTTGCCCGATCAGGCCTGATCGGTCGCCCACACGTGCGTTCACCCACGCCCCCGCCCAGCCGCAGTGGCAAAAAATATATATTTTTTTTATCACTGCACAATCACTTTCCAAGCGCTGCGGCGATAAAAAAATCAGTTTTGATATTTTTTATCAATCGCAGCGGCCTCCGGTACTTGTCTAGCCTCCCCTTTGTAAGACAGGCTTGCTTTTTTTCTTGGGTAGTCTCAGGGAATACCCCTAAATTTAGTAGTCCAAATGTCAAACAGGGGGTATTCTTCTGAAGAGGCCTACAGGCTTCTGACCCAGTCGGATAAGGAATGGGAACCCTCATCTGACGAATCTAGCGGGTCAGAATATGAACCTGTAGAAAGCAGTGGCAGTCTGACCCAAAGTTCGGACGAGGAGGTTGAGGTCCCTGATAGCACCAGCGTACCCGGCCCCGTGTCGCTAGACCACAGGTTGCGCAGGATCCGCTTCAAGAGCAGCAGAGTGGGGCTGGCGCTGTCGGATCACGTGGTGAGGTATACACCAGCAGCGCAGCCCTCCCTGGACCTAGTACCAGCACTGCCGTACAACATGGTGAAGTGGCGAGCACCAGAAGGGCAGTTGAAGCTGGTACAGTGGAACGTGCAATAGTTACCCCGTCGCAGCCACCACACAGACAGGCCCGAAGACCCCCTAGAGTCCCTGAGGTGCTGGCAAATCCTGATTGGCAGTCCCCAACTTCAGCCGCACCTGTAGTTCCCCCTTTCACAGCCCAGTCTGGAGTTCGGGTTGAGACAGCTCAGATCGGTTCGGCCCTGGGATTTTTTGAGCTGTTTTTGACTGCGGAGCTCTTGGACTTAGTCGTGGCAGAAACAAATCGGTATGCCACTCAATTTATATCCGCCAACCCGGGAAGCTTTTATGCCCAGCCTTTCCGGTGGAAACCAGTCCAAGTTTCCGAATTAAATTTTTTTCTGGGCCTTCTCCTGAACATGGGTCTAACCAAAAAGCATGAATTGCGGTCATATTGGTCCACGAACCCAATTCATCACATGCCCAAGTTCTCTGCTGCTATGTCCAGGGCACGATTTGAGGCCATCCTGCGTTTCCTGCACTTTAGCGACAACACCACCTCCCGTCCCAGAGGCCACCCAGCTTTTGACCGGCTCCACAAAATTCGGCCCCTCATAGACCACTTTAACCAGAAATTTGCAGATTTGTATACCCCTGAGCAAAACATCTGCGTAGACAAGTCCCTAATACATTTTACCGGGCTCCTTGGCTTCAAACAATACATCTTAAGCAAGCGCGCCTGGTATGGGGTCAAATTGTATAAGCTCTGTGAAAGGGCCACAGGCTATACCCACAAATTTCGGATCTATGAGGGAAAAGATAAGACCCTGGTGCCGGTCGGTTGCCCTGACTACCTGGGGAGCAGTGGGAAGACAGTCTGGGACTTGGTGTCACCCTTATTTGGCAATCTTTATGTGGACAATTTCTACACAAGTGTGCCCCTCTTCAGGCATTTGTTCCTAGAACAGATTGGCTGCTGTGGCACCGCGCGAACTAGTCGCGTGGGCTACCCCCAACGGCTCGTTACCACCCGTCTTGCAAGGGGGGAGAGGGCTGCCTTGTGTAACGAAGAACTGCTCGCGGTGAAATGGAGAGACAAGCGTGACGTTTACATGCTCTCCTCCATCACGCAGACACGACAATACAAATTGAGCGAGCAACCCGTGTCATTGAAAAGCCCCTCTGTGTCCACGACTATAATTTGCTCATGGGAGGGGTGGACTTCAATGACCAGATGTTGTCTCCGTATTTAGTTTCCCGACGCACCAGACGCTGGTATAAGAAGAGTGTCCTGTATATTTAATTCAATTGGCTGCATATAATAGTTTTGTTCTCTACAGTAGGGCTGGGAGAACACGATCCTTCCTCAATTTCAGGAAGAGATCATCGAGAACCTCCTGTATCAGAAGGTTCCATGGCCCCATCCACCAGTGTAGTTAGCCGTCTACACGAGCGACATTTCCCCAGTGTCGTTGCTGGTACCTCAACCCAACCGTCACCCCGAAAAAGATGTTGTGTCTGTAGCAGGAGTGGAATAAGGCGTGACACCCGCTATTTCTGTCCTGACTGCCCTGACCACCCTGCCCTATGCTTTGGAGAGTGTTTCCGGAAGTACCACACACAGGTACACTTAGCATAGGGATTGCATCTCACAGGACAGGCACACAGGGCTATTAGGGCCCTTTCTCTCACAGCTGCTGCAAACCTCTCCTTTTACCTGGGATAAAGTGCATAATGTACTTCGCCACATCTTTGGGCGATTTGCGCTTTGCACATTGTCCCATGGGGAAGGAGAGGTTTGTCCTATAAAAGAAAAAAAAAAAAAAAAAACACCAGTAAGCAAAAAAGTTAACTTTCAGTTCAAAAGTTAAATAAAGTTTATATGTTCTGTTCAAAAGTTATTATAAAGTTAATAAAATTTATTGCGTTGCGGCCTGGTTTTTTTTTTTTTTTTTACCTTCCAGGTGGACCAACCGATCGACTAGCTGCAGCACTGATGTGCATTCTGACAGAAGCATTGCGCTGCTGTCAGATTACACACAAGTCGGTGTATGCGGCGCTGCAAGATGAGATTTCTCCTCTGCAGTAAAAGATACGTTTGCCGAGGCATATGAGCTGAGGAGGGGGCGGTGTTCATATGCTTTGGCAAACACTTTGTATATATATATATAAAAAAAAATAAAAAATCCCGGCAATGATTTATTCATCCACATCGATTGATGTAAATGGAGAAATCTGGTTTGCCAGGGCATACGGGCTAAGTGGGTATGGATGTTGGGCGGAGCTCCTATGTCCTGGCAGACGCCTTTCCCCTCCTTTTTTTTTTTGGGCAGAGATTTTTTCATCCACATTGATCGATGCGAATGAAGAAATCTGTGCCGTTCATTTTTTCTTTCAGCACAGAGGCTGAACGGAAAAAATAAATCTCATTACCCGTATGCTCAATATAAGGAGAATAGCAGAAACTCCTAATGCTGGCCATACATGTAATGATTGCAGAGACCCTCAAATGCCAGGGCAGTACAAACACCCCACAAATAACACCATTTTGGAAAGAAGACACCCCAAGGTATTCGCTGAGGGGCATATTGAGTCCATGAAGGATGAAATTTTTGTCTCAAGTTAGCAGAAAGGGAGACTTTGTGAGAAAAAAACAAAAAAAATCCATTTCCGCTAACTTGTGCCAAAAGAAATTTTTTTCTATGAACTCGCCATGCCCCTCATTGAATACCTTGGGGTGTCTTCTTTCCAAAATGGGGTCACATGTGGGGTATTTATACTGCCCTGGCTTTTTAGGGGCCCTAAAGCGTGAGAAGAAATCTGGGATCCAAATGTCTAAAAATGCCCTCCTAAAAGGAATTTGGGCACCTTTGCGCATCTAGGCTGCAAAAAAGTGTCACACATGTGGTATCGCCGTACTCAGGAGAAGTTGGGGGAATTTGTTTTGGGGTGTCATTTTACATATACCCATGCTGGGTGAGAGAAATATCTTGGTCAAATGCCAACTTTGTATAAAAAAAATGGGAAAAGTTGTCTTTTGCTGAGATATTTCTCTCACCCAGCATGGGTATATGTAAAATGACACCCCAAAACACATTCCCCAACTTCTCCTGAGTACGGCAATACCACATGTGTGACACTTTTTTGCAGCCTAGGTGGGCAAAGGGGCCCACATTCCAAAGAGCACCTTTCGGATTTCACAGGGCATTTTTTAGAGATTTTGATTTCAAACTACTTCTCACGCATCTGGGCCCCTAAAATGCCAGGGCAGTGTAACTACCCCACAAGTGACCCTATTTTGGAAAGAAGACACCCCAAGGTATTCCGTGAGTGGCATGGCGAGTTCCTAGAATTTTTTATTTTTTGTCACAAGTTAGCGGAAAATGATGATTTTTTTTTTTTCTTACAAAGTCTCATATTCCACTAACTTGTGACAAAAAATAAAAACTTCCATGAACTCACTATGCCCATCACGAAATACCTTGGGATGTCTTCTTTCCAAAATGGGGTCACTTGTGGGGTAGTTATACTGCCCTGGCATTCTAGGGGCCCTAATGTGTGGTAAGTAGTTTGAAATCAAAATGTGTAAAAAATGGCCGGTGAAATCCTAAAGGTGCTCTTTGGAATGTGGGCCCCTTTGCCCACGTAGGCTGCAAAAAAGTGTCACACATGTGGTATTGCCGTACTCAGGAGAAGTTGGGCAATGTGTTTTGGAATGTCATTTTACATATACCCATGCTGGGTGAGAGAAATATCTTGGCAAAAGACAACTTTTTCCATTTTCCTATACAAAGTTGGCATTTGACCAAGATATTTATCTCACCCAGCATGGGTATATGTAAAATGACACCCCAAAATACATTGCCCAACTTCTCCTGAGTACGGCAATACCACATGTGTGAAACTTTTTTGCAGCCTAGGTGGGCAAAGGGGCCCACATTCCAAAGAGCACCTTGAGGATTTCACAGGTCATTTTTTACACATTTTGATTTCAAACTACTTACTACACATTAGGGCCCCTAGAATGCCAGGGCAGTATAACTACCCCACAAGTGACCCCATTTTGGAAAGAAGACACCCCAAAGTATTTCGTGATGGGCATAGTGAGTTCATGGAAGTTTTTATTTTTTGTCACAAGTTAGTGGTATATGAGACATTGTAAGAAAAATAAATAAAAATAATCATCATTTTCCGCTAACTTGTGACAAAAAAACCTTGGGGTGTCTTCTTTCCAAAATGGGGTCACTTGTGGGGTAGTTATACTGCCCTGGCATTCTAGGGGCCCTAATGTGTGGTAAGTTGTTTGAAATCAAAATGTGTAAAAAATGACCTGTGAAATCCTAAAGGTGCTCTTTGGAATGTGGGCCCCTTTGCCCACCTAGGCTGCAAAAAAGTGTCACACATCTGGTATTGCCGTACTCAGGAGAAGTTGGGGATGTTTTTGGGGTGTCATTTTTACATATACCCATGCTGGGTTGAGAGAAATATCTTGGTCAAATGCCAACTTTGTATAAAAAAAATGGGAAAAGTTGTCTTTTGCCAAGATATTTCTCTCACCCAGCATGGGTATATGTAAAATGAAACCCCAAAACACATTGCCCAACTCTCCTGAGTACGGCAATACCACATGTGTGACACTTTTTTGCAGCCTAGGTGGGCAAAGGGGCCCACATTCCAAAGAGCACCTTTCGGATTTCACCGGCCATTTTTTACAGATTTTGATTTCAAACTACTTCGCACGCATTTGGGCCCCTAAAATGCCAGGGCAGTATAACTTCCCCACAAGTGACCCCATTTTGGAAAGAAGAGACCCCAAGGTACTTCGTGATGGGCATAGTAAGTTCATGGAAGTTTTTATTTTTTGTCACAAGTTAGTGGAATATGAGACTTTGTAAGAAAAAAACAAAAATAAAATCATCATTTTCTGCTAACTTGTGACAAAAAAATAAAAAGGTCTATGAACTCACTATGCCCATCAGCGAATACCTTAGGGTGTCTACTTTCCCAAAATGGGGTAATTTGTGGGGTGTTTGTACTGTCTGGCCATTGTAGAACCTCAGGAAACATGACAGGTGCTCAGAAAGTCAGAGCTGCTTCAAAAAGCGGAAATTCACATTTTTGTACCATAGTTTGTAAACGCTATAACTTTTACCCAAACCATTTTTTTTTACCCAAACATTTTTTTTTATCAAAGACATGTAGAACAATAAATTTTGAGAAAAATTTATATATGAATGTCGTTTTTTTTGCAAAATTTTACAACTGAAAGTGAAAAATTTCATTTTTTTGCAAAAAATTGTTAAATTTCGATTAATAACAAAAAAAGTTAAAATGTCAGCAGCAATGAAATACCACCAAATGAAAGCTCTATTAGTGAGAAGAAAAGGAGGTAAAATTCATTTGGGTGGTAAGTTGCATGACCGAGCAATAAATGGTGAAAGTAGTGTAGTGCAGAAGTGTAAAAAGTGGCCTGGTCATTAAGGGTGTTTAAGCTAAGGGGGCTGAGGTGGGTAATCAGACCTCAATTCCCAGTCCCAATCAGTTCCCAGCCCCAATCAGACCCCCAATGTGAATGACCCTCAATCAGACCACAGATCAGACCCCCAATATTAATAACACCCCGGAAAGACCTCAGATCAGACGCACAATCAGACCTCAGCTCAGACCCCAATGTGAATGACCCCCAATCAGACCTTAGATAAGAGACTCAATATAAATACGACCCCCAGTCAGACCTGAGATGAGACCCCCATACCTCAGATGAGACCCCCATGCCTTAGATCAGACCCCCATGCCTCAATTCAGACACCCATGCCTCATATCAGCCACAGCCTCATTTAATCAGCCCCACCCTCTTTTATTCAGCCCTCAGCCTCTTTTATTCTGCCCAAAGCCTCTTTTATTCAGCCCCCAGCCTCTTTTATTCATCCCTCAGTCTCTCTTATTCAGCCCCCAGCCTCTTCTCTTCAGTGCTTTCTGCTATAGCTGTGATCTTACTACAGATACTAGAAATGAGCAAATTTCCTGAAACAAATTTTGGGTCAGATTTGATCGATTCATCTGTAAGATCCAATTTGGTTTTGGTCCAAATTGTAAGTGCCCCAAATTTGCTAAAAAGCTGTGTATGACACTCTGAAGTCTCCTAAATTGCATTCCAACTCATTTAAAGCTCTTTAATGCCCAGGCAGCATTAGCAATTTCAAAGTGACAGAAGGTAGCTGGTGGAATCAAACAACTGTTAAAAAACACTGCACACACAGATTATTTATGCTTATTAAAGGGCATCTGTCAGCAGATTTGTACCTATAAAACTTGCTGACCTGGTACATGTGTGCTTGGCAGCTGAAGGCATCTGTGCTGGTGCCATGTTCATATGTGCCCACGTTGCTGAGAAAAATGATGTTTTAATATATGCAAATTATCCTCTATGTCACAAACCAGCGGGTGTGAACCCACTGTGCCACATGTCCTACCTCCTCCAAGGGTGTTAACTAAGTGAGCCCCTCGTTCTTCAGAGTTCCCCTGATGGTGGAGATAGACTTTCCCATGGGGAAAACCAGGTCGCTACCTCTTGAGGAGGATTGGAACACAAGACAGCTGGTTCAGGCGGACTAGGAGGTACCTGAGCAAGGTACCAGAGGTACAGACGTAGTCAGCAGGCCGAATCATAACCAGGAGCAACAGTGCAGAATTGAAGGATGAGGCAGAGGCGAAGTCAAACAAGCAATAGGTCAGGTCAGGCGACACAGGTACAGGTCAGGCAATCCGGATCGGCAACAGGAGAGTCAAGGCAAACAGGCAGGGATCAAACATGTAGCGGAGTCCAGAAACACAACCACAAGTCAGGTACACAGGAACACAAGTAGAGATATCAGCAACCTTAGCAGACACAAGGACCCTGAGTGCTGAGGCATCTGTGAAGGTGGCTGAGCCACTTATATACATGCAGGAGGGCTAATTTTGGTCAGCGAGGTCACATTATCTAACCCATGAAGCACAGGAAGTGACGTACGCCGTCCCTTAAGGAAGAATTGAAGGAAACAAGCAGCAAGCATGCTGTGGCCAGGGCTGAAATAAAACTTTGGAGCGGATCCCAAAACAAACAGTACCTACAAGGACAGAGCCCAAAACTGCAGCGGTGAATGGAAAAGTACTGGCAGCAGATCACCGCTGAACAGAGTGGACCGCTGCGGGTAAGCCAGGGGGGAACAGCGGTGCACAGCAGCCGCTGTTACACTCATAGGCGCAACTGGGCGTGTTATACCTAGAGAATGAACGGGGGGGTCCGGAGATGCCCTCCTGGCCAGGGCCCATGGGGCGGGGGCGAAATGTGCCATTGGGGGGGTGAGAAGATGTCCTCCCTGCCAGGCCCATGGGGTGTGGGAGAAATGTGCCATGGGGGGGGGGGGAGATGTCCTCCTGCCAGGCCCCATGGAGGGAGAGAAATTGTGCATGGGGGGGGGGGGGGGGTAAGATGTGCTGCCATTGGGGTGGTAAGATGTGTTGCTGCCAGGCCCATGGAGGGGGAGAAATGTGCCATTAGTGGGGGTAAGATGTGCTGCGCTGCCAGGCCCATGGAGGGGGAGAAATGTTCCATTGGGGGGGGGGGGTAAGATGTGCTGCTGCACTGCATGGCCCATGGGGAGGGGGAGACATTATTAGGTGGCACTATGAGGGCACTTCTGGCTGGCATATTATTGGTGGGCACTATAGGGGCAATCCACTGAGGCCACAAAGAAGGGGGATGTTATATGGAGGGCTCTGTACAGTGGAATTTTATACTGGCACACATTATGGTGGGTACTATGGGGAAGGGGGAAGAGGAGTACTATGGGGTCATCTCCGGGGGGCACTAAAAAGGGGTATTTTATGCTTGCAAATTATGGGGGACACTAAGGGCATCTACTGGGGCACTATATATGGGGCATTTTTATACTGGTACATTATGGGGGCACTAGGAGGAAGGGGGGAGGAGCACTATAGGGCATTTACTGGGGGAACTATATAGGGGTATTTTATACTGGCACATTATGGGGGACACTAAGGGAACATTAGCTCAACTGGGGGCATTACAAGGGGGTATTTTTTGCACTGTCTATTATAAGGAGAATCATTACTACTGGGGGGGCATTATGGTGGGCTTCATTACTCCCCCATGGTATGCCCCCCTAGTAGCAGTACCAGCCTCTCCCTGCTCTGCTATCCCTCTGCCCCTTCTCAAAATCCTTATTATAAAATCTTTCTCATTAGGATAAAACACATCAGCTCCACCAAGCCCCCCAGCCAAAGTGTTGAAGTGGTGTCCGAGATCCCCAAGGGCCAAGCCAAGTAATTGTAAGTTTTCATGTGAAAAATATTTATGTTATACACTTATAGCATACCCTGTGCCACACAATATACAGTATACCTCTATACTGTGTAGTCTGTTCTATAAGCACCACATTGTTTTCTGTCTGCCACCACAATTTTTAAAAAATATGACAAGTGCCCTTTTTTTTTACTTAAGCCCCTACTCTTCAAAATGTCGGTGCACATCCCTGGCGCACAGGCATGAGGGCTGAGGCGCTCTGAGACATCACGCTGTGCGCAGCCTTCACAGCACAGCTGACAGCAGGATCATCACGTAGGAGGAGAGGAGCGGCGGCGTCCAGGAGCAGGAGAGGGTAAGTGGTTTTTAGGCTGATGGAGAGGCACTGACTGGGGGGGCCTGGGGGCTGATGGAAAGGCACTGACTGGGAGACCTGGGGACTGATAGAGAGGCACTGACTGGGGGGCCTGGGGGCTGATGGAGAGGCACTGGGGGGCTGCTGGTGAGAGGCACTGGGGGGCTGATGGAGAGGCACTGGGTGCTGATGGAGAGGCACTGGGGGCTAGTGAGAGGCACTGGGGACTGATAGAGAGGCACTGGGGACTGGTGAGAGGCACTAGGGGGCTGATGGAGAGGCACTGGGGGCAGATGGAGAGGCACTGGGGGTTGGTGAGAGGCACTGGGGGTTGGTGAGAGCACTGGGGCTGATGGAAAGGCAATGGGGGCTGATGGAGAGGCACTGGGGGCTGGTGAGAGGCACTGGGGCTTGAGATGGAGAGGCACTGGGCTGATGGAGAGGCTACTGGGGGCTGCTATGAGGCTACTAGGGGCTTCTATGAGGCATGGGGCTCTTATCTGAGGTCTGATTGGGGGTCATTTATATTGGGGTCTGAGCTGAGGTGTGATCTGAGGTCTTATTGGGGTCTTATTAACATTGGGGATCTTATTGGGGCTGTTAGCTGAGGTCTGATTAACATTGGGGTTATGATTGGTGGTCGGACCTGAGATGTAATGAAAAATATTTATTTTTCCGGAGCAGCTTGGAGAAAAAAGGCCTCACAGTCTCCCACACTCCTTCTGTCCGGCCAAGCCACCCAGCACCCCTGAGGCCAAGCCTGTCAGCACCCCTGAGGCCAAGCCAGCCAACACCCCTGAGGCCAGCCAGACAGCACCCCTGAGGCCAAAGCCAGCCAGCACCCCTGAGGCCAAGCCTGTCAGCACCCCTGAGGCCAAGCCTGTCAGCACCCCTGAGGCCAAGCCTGCCAGCACCCCTGAGACCAAGCCAGCCAGCACCCCTGAGTCTTCAGAACTGTAAGTAAATTATATATAAGGGGAGCTTATAATATGAAAGAGACGAATTATGCCTGAACAGACATATAGTGCAAATTCCAGTTTTTGTTTACGTTTTATGTTGCGCTGAATTTTCTGTGAAATATATACAGTACAGACCAAAAGTTTGGACACACCTTCTCATTCAAAGAGTTTTCTTTATTTTCATGACTATGAAAATTGTAGATTCACACTGAAGGCATCAAAACTATGAATTAACACATGTGGAATTATATACATAACAAACAAGTGTGAAACAACTGAAAATATGTCATATTCTAGGTTCTACAAAGTAGCCACCTTTTGCTTTGATTACTGCTTTGCACACTCTTGCATTCTCTTGATGAGCTTCAGAGGTAGTGCCCTGAAATGGTTTTCACTTCATAGGTGTGCCCTGTCAGGTTAATAAGTGGGATTTCTTGCCTATAAATGGGGTTGGGACCATCAGTGGCGTTGAGGAGAAGTCAGGTGGATACACAGCTGATAGTCCTACTGAATAGACTGTTAGAATTTGTATTATGGCAAGAAAAAAAGCAGCTAAGTAAAGAAAAACGAGTGGCCATCATTACTTTAAGAAATGAAGGTCAGTCAGTCAGCCGAAAAATTGTGAAAACTTTGAAAGTAAGGGCTATTTGACCATGAAGGAGAGTGATGGGGTGCTGCGCCAGATTACCTGGCCTCCACAGTCACCGGACCTGAACCCAATCGAGATGGTTTGGGGTGAGCTGGACCGCAGAGTGAAGTCAAAAGGGCCAACATGTGCTAAGCATCTCTGGGAACTCCTTCAAGACTGTTGGAAGACCATTTCAGGGGACTACCTCTTGAAGCTCATCAAGAGAATGCCAAGAGTGTGCAAAGCAGTAATCAAAGTAAAAGGTGGCTACTTTGAAGAACCTAGAATATGACATATTTTCAGTTGTTTCACACTTGTTTGTTATGTATATAATTCCACATGTGTTAATTCATAGTTTTGATGCCTTCATAGTCATGAAAATAAGAAAAAACATCTTTTGAATGAGAAGGTGTGTCCAAACTTTTGGTCTGTACTGTATATATATTTTTGTCTGGGTGGCAGTGGATCTTGGGTGAGTTCCCACACATTTTTTTCCCAGGACTTGACCCCTGATCAAAGTGCAGGGAGTGCAGCAGTTGCAGTGAGAGCAGAGCGTCTAGATCTAAAGGCAACGCTTCTTTGCTCCTAGAGGCTTATTTGCCTTCAGTTGCTTTCAGCTGCCAAGTGCACAAGCAACAGGTCAGCCAGTTTCATAGTTACAAGTCTGCTGACAGATGCCCTTTAAAATTAAAAAGTGGTCTAAAATGATCCCTTTTTTGGTGCAGATGGTGCCTGCCATTGTTGCTACACATATAGTGGTATAGTCTGTGATTGCAGGCAGTGGCACACTATCAGCACCAGGATTTAAATTTTAATAAAATAAAATAAACTAGAGGTGGCACGAATCCAATTTTTTTAGAATCCGAATCCGAAAAGGTTCTCGAATCTCTCGAATCTTTCGAATCTCGAATCCTACGAATCCTGTACATAAGGATTGTGTGAACGGTGTAAGAAACAAAGTGATCCAAACTCAATATTCTTTCAATATAAAAAAATAAAGAGTCCTTACTTTTTTAACAAATTATTCGGATTTGGATTCGAAAAAAATTGGAAATACAGGGTAATACAGCGCACATACCTCTTACATCCAGTGATGTCTCTTTGACGTAGATGTTCTCTTTCCTAATCTTCTCCTTTCAGACCTTCAGATCAGACATCCAGTTTTCAGCCATTTTTCGTCTCTGCAGTTTGACAAAAAAAAAATCTTAGTTTACTACTTTTCCATCCCATAGTGTCCCCCAATAATGTGCCAGTAAAAATGGACCCCCATAATGCCCCCAATAATTTGCCAGTAAGTGTCCCCATAGATGCCCCCCCATGTGCCAGTATCAAGTGCCAAACCCCTCCTATTTGCCAGTATCAAGTGCCTCTCTCCTTACCCCCCCATGTCCCAGTATCATAGCGCCATCTCGCCCCCCCAAAGTGCCAGTATCAAGTGCCTCTCTCCTTCCCCCCACTATGTGCCAGTATCATAGTGCCATCTCCCCCCCAATGTGCCAGTATCAAGTGCCTCTCTCCTTAACACCCACCTCCCCATGTGCCAGTATCATAGTGCCATCTCCCCCCCAATGTGCCAGTATTAAGTGCCTCTCTCCATCCCACCCCCCCCACCCCATATGCCAGTATCATAGTGCCAACCTCCCCCATGTGCCAGTATCATAGTGCCACCCCCCCCCCAATGTGCCAGTATCATAGTGCCATCTCCCCTCCAATGTGCCAGTATCATAGTGCCATCTCCCCTCCCAATGTGCCAGTATCAAGTGCCTCTCTCCTTCCCACCCCCCCTCCCCATGTGCCAGTATCAAGTGCCTCCTGCTCCCCCCATGTGGCAGTAACAGTCCGGTATTTAAAAAAAAAAAACACTTCTACTTACCTCCATGTCAGCGATGCGATGCAGGCCTCTTCTGGCCTGTGTCCCGCACTGTATGTCCATATATGAAGTCAGTGCTTGTGAATTTCAGAAAAGTTTCTGCTGGGACTCAAACCCACGACCTTCTGCATTAGAGGCAAGGCACCTAACCACACAGCTGCAAAAGCTGCATAGCCACTGCCTAAAATACTGTAGACTCTGTCATAGCTTTGATAGCCAGTGTACATCAATACACATGACAGCTTCCCCAGCACACTCAGCTTTGCTATATCTCTATATGACAGCTGCCCCAGCACACTCAGCACTGCTACATCTATACACATAACAGCTGCCCCAGCACACCCAGCTCTGCTACATCTATACACATGAGAGCTGCCCCAGCACACTCAGCCCTGCTATATCGCTATATGATAGCTGCCCCAGCACACCCAGCATTACTACATCTATACACATGACAGCTGCCCCAGCACACTCAGCTCTGCTATATACTTAATAAAGATATAGCAGAGTTGAGTGTGCTGGGGCAGCTGTCATGTGTATAGATGTAGCAGGCTGAGTGTGCTGGGGGAGCTGTCATATATATATATATATATATATAGAGAGAGAGAGATATAGCAGAGCTGAGTGTGCTTGGGCAGCTGTCATGTGTATAGATGTAGCAGAGCTGGGTGTGCTGGGGCATCTATCATAAATAGAGATATAGCAGAGCTGAGGGTGATGGGGCAGCTGTCATATAGAGATATAGCAGAGCTGGGTGTGTTGGGGCAGCTGTCATGTGTATAGATGTACACTGGCTATAACAGCTAACAGAGTCTACAGTAGAAGTCTCATATTTTTTCAGTCAGTCAGTCGCTATGCAGCTCTTATAGCTGTGTGGGTAAGTGCCTTGCCTCTGATACAGAAAGTTGTGGGTTTGAGTCCCAGCAGACACTCATCTCCCTCTCCTGCTGCAGCACAGGCAAGGCATCTGTATCGCTGACCTTGGACAATTAACGTCTTAGATGCTTGGGTCAAATATGACCACAACATCTGAGAGGGCTAAAACCTGTAAGTGTCTGCTTCTGGTTAAGGAATGCCTCCCTGTTCAAGGCTTCCAGACTCATTACAGGCCAGCAGGTGGCTGCACTGAATTGTAATATAGTGATTTCTGTATAGAATAGTGGAGCAAATGCCATTGTTCTATGCAAATTGAAATCTGATGATTGCAAGTTGGGGTCCAGCTAAGAACCTAACAAAAAGTTAAAGAAAATATAAGAATTCAAATCACCCCTTTCCCCAAAATAAAAATAAACAATTAGAAAAATAACATCATGGGCATCTCCACATGCGAAAATGTCCTTACTATTAAAATATTTTTAAAAAACGTATCCCATATGTAAATGGAAAAAAATAAAAATAAAATGGCTGTTTTGTTGATTTTTCATCACTTTGCTTTCCCAAAAAAATGAATTAAAAGTCATCAAAAAGTCATCCACACCCCAAAATGGTATCAGCCAAAACTAAAGATCATCCCACAAAAAATAAGCCCTCGCACATCTCCGTAGACATAATTATAAAAAAAGTTATGAGGCCAGAATACGGTGTTGACACAAAAAAATTTATAAAACAAAAAAGTTTTTTTTTCAGTATTAAAACGCAAGAAAAACTATACAAGTGTGGTATCACTGTAATCATACTGACCTGGAGAATTAGGTGCACAAGTCAAAACCTGTAACCCCATTTGGAATTTTTTTCCAGCTTCCCGCTACATTTTATGCCATATTAAATGGTGGCATTTAAACGAGCAGAAAAAGAGCCCTCATGTGAGCAGAAAAATAAACAAGATATGGCTCCGGGAAGGCAGGGAGAGAAAAATTAAAATGCAAAAATGGAAAATAGCTGTGTAGCGAAGGGGTTAAACTTTTTTTTAAATGTTTTAAAAATTATCATTATTACTAATATTGTATCATGGCTTTATGAACTACTCTGTGCATTTGAGGAGTTGAGAATTATTTCAGAGCCAAAACTTTTATATCATGCATGCAGAAAACAAAGAAATCCACAATATATTAAAATTGTATTTATGTGCATGCAAAAATAGACATGTTGTCATTCCATATTCTGAATATATCTATGACACTCTGAATAATTGAATTAGAAGAGTGTAAACAACTTAGAAGCACACTGTTACATCTGCTGCAAAATCAGCAGATATACTGTATCCTTGCCAGGCAACTGTACGGTATCTTTGGAGTATCAGGGTGACTGACAGCTAGGAAAAAGTTGGCTCAGTTTAAATGCAAAGACAATGCCAGTGAAGATAATGTCAGCATGGAGGGGAGAGGATGTCTAGTCCTTCTACTTGAGTGTTCAGCCTGCTGCCAATGTGCTGTATCAGCTATAGCACACATAGGAGGAGCACAAGGGCAGCAAGGTGCACACTTCGATTCACGCTGAAAAAGTACACAGTTACACCATAGGCTGGAAAGGGAGTGTGTTTGTCCTGCTTTGATCTTGTTTGTCAGTGGAGCTTAACTGTAGAACTCGGCAAAGAATCCAGAGTTTTTAAGAAGCCGCAGCAGTTGGTCTTTTATGTTTCCCAGAAAACAAATCTGGAAGGGAAAAACCACCATAAGGTTTGCGAGGCTGTGCTGCTGTAACTTGGTAAAACACCAACTATTTCTTGAAAAAGATAATGCTATCACAATATCCTCCTTGATAGCATAAGTTCATTTCCATAAATGTCACCACAATGTTCCGTATGTCTATGATTGCAAATACAAATCGGAAACATTTGCTATCAGCTGTCATATTGAATGCATACAATATAGTATATTCTTGAAGAACAAATGTAATACACAAAATATAGCAAAAAATAAAAATACAAAATTAGTTGCGAAACAGTATATGTATGTATGAATCTTTTTTTATTTTATTTTTTTGCCATCTTTGGCCACTCACTAATAAACTGCATACTTATTATGACAGCTAAAATTCTCCCTATCCCATCCACAATGTTGCTATGCCAAACACAATGCATTATGACAGCCATAATGCCTCCATGGCAGGCACAATAGCGGCTATGACAGTCACAATGTGCCCATGCTAGTGCCATGCCATCATCACCCTCTATTCCTGCCACACCACTCCTATTCCAGCTACAATGCCCTCCACAAGGATAACAATGCCTTGATGCAACCCCGGTGCTCTTAATAACAGCTACAATGTCTCCATGACAGCCATGATTCCCCCATGAAAGTCAAAATATAATTCTTCTCCAAAAGCCCAGCTAATTACCATATCTCCTGACACAATGCAATGAGCTAGAATATAAAATATTAATAATCATAATAAATTTCCTAAAGATCTTTTCTGACACTGGAGGGGAGACTATAAAAAATAAAATAGAAGAGCAACAAAAATGAATTAAATAAAAAAGATACTAGTTAAGTTATTAGGCTTATCTTGCACATGCGATACAAAATAACCCCTCATTCACACAGTCAGTGTTTGGTCAGTGTTTCGTCAGTGAAAAGGAGTGAAAACCAGGAGTGGTGACTACACAGACATAAGGTATAAGGGAAAGATCTGCACCTGTTCTGTGTTTAGAGCCGCACCTGGTTTTGGCTCAAAATCAATGATGGAAATCACTGATAGTGTTGAGCACGAATAATCGAATAGCAAATTTTTATTGCGAATATCGCCACTTCGAGAATATATATTCGTTATATCCAATATTCAGCATTTTTTTCCATCTGAACACGATTCCTCTCTGCTTCTTGCTTGTGGGCCAATGAGAAGGAAACAATTTCAAGTTCTTAACAATAAAGTAATCTGCAGTCAGACCTGCTAAAATGTGAAGTTGCACGTAGTGAGAAAAAATATTCTAATCCCTGCTGTGTGCTTTTTTTCAACCAACAATGTAACAGCAGTATTTAACGGTTTTAGTGGACTGTCAGAAATGCAGCGCAGGCTGTAAATGTACTATCTAGCACAAAAAAATTTGAATTTGTCAAACAGCAATGTAACAGCAGTATTTACTGGTTTTATTGGACTGCCAGAAATGCAGCGCAGGCCGAAGAATTTACTTTCTAGCACAGAAAATGGGAATTTGTCAACCGACAATGTAACAGCAGTATTTACTGGTTTTATTTGACTGTCAGATATGCAATGCCGGTGTCAGAAAGAGAAAAAAATGCTTTAGATCACACAAATATGTGACAGACTAATGTAATTGAATTATTTTCACTGGCAGGTATGCACTGCTGGCCACAGGGGTACTTGACCGCCAAAAAAAAGGGAATTTGTCCCCCTGGAATCTAACAGATGGATTTAGTGAATAGATTTTCCCTGTCAGATATTCAGCACAGGGGTACTTCACAGAAAAAAATGTGAATATGTCCTCCCCCCCGGGGCACTGAAGTCACAGACGGATTACCTACAGTCAGGTCCATAAATATTGGGACATCGACACAATTGTACAATTTTTGGCTCTATACACCACCACAATGGATTTGAAATGAAACGAACAAGATGTGCTTTAACTGCAGACTGTCAGCTTTAATTTAAGGGGAATTTACATCCAAATCAGGTGAACTGTGTAGGAATTACAACAGTTTTCATATGTGCCTCCCACTTGTTAAGAAACTAAAAGTAATGGGACAATTGGCTTCTCAGCTGTTCCATGGCCAGGTGTGTGTTATTCCCTCATTATCCCAATTACAATGAGCAGATAAAAGGTCCAGAGTTCATTTCAAGTGTCCTATTTTGCATTTGGAATCTGTTGCTGTCAATTCTCAAGATGAGATCCAAAGAGCTGTCACTATCAGTGAAGCAAGCCATCATTAGGCTGAAAAAACAAAACAAACCCATCAGAGAGATAGCAAAAACATTAGGCATGGCCAAAACAACTGTTTGGAACATTCTTAAAAAGAAGGAACGCATCGGTGAGCTCAGCAACACCAATGGACCCAGAAGACCACGGAAAACAACTGTGGTGGATTACCAAAGAATTATTTCTGTGGTGAAGAAAACACCCTTCACAACAGTTGGCCAGATCAAGAACACTCTCCAGGAGGTAGGTGTATGTGTGTCAAAGTCAACAATCAAGAGAAGACTTCACCAGAGTGAATACAGAGGGTTCATCACAAGATGTAAACCACTGGTGAGCCTCAAAAACAGGAAGGCCAGATTAGAGTTTGCCAAACGACATCTAAAAAAGCCTTCACAGTTCTGGAACAACATCCTATGGACAGATGAGACCAAGATCAATTTGTACCAGATTGATGAGAAGAGAAGAGTATGAAGAAAGAAAGGAACTGCTCATGATCCTAAGCATACCACCTCATCAGTGAAGTATGGTGGTGGTGGTGTCATGGCATGGGCATGTATGGCTGCCAATAGAACTGGTTCTCTTGTATTTATTGATGATGTGACTGCTGACAAAAGCAGCAGGATGAATTCTGAAGTGTTTCGGGCAATATTATCTGCTCATATTCAGCGAAATGCTTCAGAACTCATTGGACGGCGCTTCACAGTGCAGATGGACAATGACCCAAAGCATACTGCAAAAGCAACCAAATAGTTTTTTTAAGGGAAAGAAGTGGAATGTTATGCAATGGCCAAGTCAATCACCTGACCTGAATCAGATTGAGCATGCATTTCATTTGCTGAAGACAAAACTGAAGGGAAAATGCCCCAAGAACAAGCAGGAACTGAAGACAGTTGCAGTAGCGACCTGGCAGAGCACCAGGGATGAAACCCAGCATCTGGTGATGCCTATGCGTTCCAGACTTCAGGATGTAATTGACTGGAAAGGATTTGGAACCGAGTATTAAAAAGTGAAAGTTTGATTTATGATTATTATTCTGCCCCATTACTTTTGGTCCCTTAACAAGTGGGAGGCACATATGCAAACTGTTGTAATTCCTACACCGTTCACCTGATTTGGATGTAAATACCCTCAAATTAAAGCTGACAGTCTGCAGTTAAAGCACATCTTGATCGTTTCATTTCAAGTCCATTGTGGTGGTGTATAGAGCCAAAAATGTTAGCATTGCGTCAAAGTCCCAATATTTATGGACCTGACTGTATATTATTTTCCCTTCCCCTGGCACATATGCAGTACAGGTGTCCTTAAAAAAATACCTAGATGTTTCCCACTGAGCTACCAGAACAGGATTAAAGTAATGTCCCTGGCACACATGCAGTTGCAAGTGCACTGCACTTGCAAAAATGGTCGCCGACGCCCACCTAACAAACAGACTGATTAAAGCTTATTTCTCTGTGGCACTGGGCTCAGGGGTACAAAAATGTAGCATAGCACCCACAAAAATAATCGCTGTAGTTTGCAGATTTAACACCAAGTACACCAGAATTGTTTCCTAATCTCTCCCTCACAACAGCTGCAGCCTATCCCTACACTAGTAAGAGCAGAGTGAAGTGCAGCGCTACGTGACTCCAGCTTATATAGAGGCTCGGTCACATGCTCCACTGGCCAATCACAGCCATGCCATTAGTATGCATGGCTGTGATGGCTTCTAAGGGCACACGAGTTAAACGCTTGTTGATTGGCTGGCCTGAAGCCTTTCAACAAGCACCATTAAATCGCCGAACACCGAACTCAAACACGAACATTTACGTAAATGTTTGGGTTCCGGTCCGGGTACCAAAAACCCTAAAGTTCGGTACGAACCCAAACTTTACAGTTCGGGTTTTCTCAAACTTAGTTATGAGCTCTACAGTAGACTGGATATTCAGAATCAGCTCTGGAAGATGGGAGCATGTTCGCTTCATTCAACTCCATAGGGCTGCCAAAAATAGCTGAGCATTTGCACTTGGCTATTTCCTACTGTCCCAGTTGAATGCAGTTGAATGGAGCGGTAGCATGCATGTTTGTCTGCTGCTCCACTCAAATGGATGAAAATGGACCACCGTTCTAGTGTTCTGTGGATAGGGGATAGGTTGCTGTAATTGGACAACCTCTTCAAAGGGGTGATGCTACCTCATCCAATTGTTAAAAATGGTTTGGACAGAAAAGCTTATTTCAGAATAAAATATTTGAGATGGTTTCAATGTAAAAAAAAAGACTGAAGTGCACCTTCCAACGGCCATTAAAACTGGGTACGCTATGAAAATAAATTCCCCACAGGTACATATGGGAACACTTGCTCTTGCCCTGCACTGAAGGCAACAGGACCTGATGCTCCCAGCATTGTAACATCACATTATCACTCTGTAAGTGTCTGGTCCTGCAGCCTCCAGTGTGGAGCAAGTGTTTTGATGCATGCCTGTGATGAGGAGAGTATTTTTTTTTCTATTTGTTGGCACCACTGGGTGAGGGGGCATTATATATATTCTGGGGGTACTATGGAGGTCATTATATGTCCTGGGGGCACTACAATAGGGTAATATTTATACTGGTGGCACTATGGTGACTACTATGTGTACTGAGGGCACTACAGAGGGTCATTATTTATATTGGGAGGATTATAGGAGGCATAATATATATTGAGGACCCTATGGGGGGGGGGCATAAGATATACGGAGGGGACTGCAGCGGTTAGGGTTAAAAAAATAAAAATAAACTATGAAATTCATCTGTTTTTAATGCCCACCAAACGGGTATTAAAACTGGTTGGATGGCCAGCAAATGGATGCACACACGGATGCAAAATTGCCTTTTCTTATCACTGTCATGTGAATTTACCCTTAAAGGCTATGTACACCTTTGGGGGCAATATTTTTTATTATTGTATTGTACTTATTTGGAGCTAAAATAATTTTTTCAATTGGTCCTTATTGAAAATATGGAATCCTTTTTTGTTCACATAGCTGAAATGCTGTAGTAGCAGCCTGTGGATTTTCTGTCTTTTCTGTCATCTGGGGAGCAGACGGACTCCTTATCGCTGCTCTCTGACAATATAAACACTCATTAAAGCTCCATCCTTATCTTACTCATAAGAATGTGGCTTAAAGGAAATGTGTCACCAAAAATGTTATCTGCCAGTTAAAAAGAGATAGTAGCACACTTTTTTTCTAATGTCTTTTTATTTTCTGATTGCAGATTTTTTTATTATATTTTCTGAACATGATTATAGGGGCAGCCATCTTGCCTGATCTGTTCTTAACAGCATTTACACAGCATTAAAATAATCACTTTATGGCAGCCCCATGGTCCATAGACACAATGGAGAGGAGAGCACCTCACTGACTTCTATGGGAGAGTTTTCTAGACATGCTCTGTGACATGTGCAGAGGTCATTGTACAAGGGAAGAATAAATAGGGGTACTTTCACACTTGCGTTAAACTTTTCCGGTATTGAGTTCTGTCCTCAGTTCTGATCAGTTCTGATCAGTTTTATCCTAATGCATTCTGAAAGGAGAGCAATCCGTTCAGTATGCATCAGGATGTCTTCAGTTCAGTCACTGTACTTTTTTTGGATGGAGAAAATACTGCAGCATGCTGCGGTATTTTCTCCGTCCAAAGTTCCGGAACACTTGCCGGAATGCTGGATGCGGCATTATTTTCCTTTGAAATGCATTAATGCCGGATCCGGCCCCGAATGTGTTCCGGAAAAACGGATCCGCAGACCTATAAAAATGTGAAAAATATAAATACCGGATCCGGTATTGCAATGCATTTGTGAGACAGATCCGCATCCGGATCCGTCTACAAATGGTATCCGTTTGCATACAGATTGCCGGGTCCGGCAGGCAGTTCCAGCGACAGAACTGCCTGCCGGTATCCAACAACGCCAGTGTGAAAGTACCCTAAGCTTTACAATCACCTATTGTGAATGGAGGATCCTGTACAAGGCTACTTTCACACTCGCGTTTGGTGCGGATCCGTCATGGATCTGCACAAACGCTTCCGTTTACATAATACAACTGCATGCATCCGTTCAGAACGGATCCATTTGTATTATCTCTAACATAGCCAACACGTTTTCTATTGTGCCATATTGTGTCAATGAAAACGGATCCGTCCCCATTGACTTGCATTGTGTGTCAGGACGGATCCGTTTGCCTCCACATCATCAGGCGGACACCAAACCGATGCAAGCAGCGTTTTGGAGTCCGCCTCCAGAGCGAAATGGAGGCGAAACGGAGGCAAACTGATGCATTCTGAATGGATCCTTATCCATTCAGAATGCATTAGGGCATAACTGATCTGTTTTGGACCACTTGTGAGAGCCCTGAAACAGATCTCACAAACGGAAACCAAAACGCCAGTGTGAAAATAGCCTTACAGTATCTGTACACAGAGGTGATATCATTACAGGCAGGATTAGAAAGAGTTTACTGCAGTAAAGTAATCTGTACAAACCAAGAAGTGGCGCCGATTATTGGACATATTGGCCAGTGGGAAAACTGCAGGGTTTTTGGTTATGTTACATAGTAAGGCTACTTTCACACTTGCGTTCGGAGCGGATCCGTCTGGTGTCTGTACAGACGGATCCGCTCCTATAATGCAAACGCTTGCATCCGTTCAGAATGGATCCGTTTGCATAACTGTTTTTTTCAGATCAGATTTTTCACTTCGTGAAAACTCAGATCCGACAGTATATACACAGAGGTGTTCCCATGGTGATGGGGACGCTTCAAGTTAGAATATACTAAAAGAACTGTGTACATGACTGCCCCCTGCTGCCTGGCAGGTGCTGCCAGGCAGCAGGGGGCAGATCCCTCCCTCCCCCCCCCTGTTTTTAACTCATTGGTGGCCAGTGCGGCCGCCCCTCCTCCCCCCTGTTTTTAACTCATTGGTGGCCAGTGCGGCCGCCCCCCCCCCCCCCTGTTTTTAACTCATTGGTGGCCAGTGCGGCCTCACATCTCCCCCCCTAGTTAAAATCACGTTCCGAATCCCCATTATTGGTGGCCAGTGCGGCCTCACATCTCCCCCCCCTAGTTAAAATCACGTTCCGACTCCCCATATATGGTGGCCAGTGCGGCCTCACATCTCCCCCCCCTAGTTAAAATCACGTTCCGAATCCCCCATCATTGGTGGCCAGTGCGGCCTCACATATCCCCCCCCCTAGTTAAAATCACGCTCCGAATCCCCCATCATTGGTGGCCAGTGCGGCCTCACATCTCCCCCCCCTAGTTAAAATCACGTTCCGAATCCCCCAGCATTGGTGGCCAGTGCGGCCTCACATCTCCCCCCCCAGTTAAAATCACGTTCCCCCATCATTGGTGGCAGCGGAGAGTTCCGATCGGAGTCCCAGTTTAATCGCTGGGACTCCGATCGGTAACCATGGCAACCAGGACGCTACTGCAGTCCTGGTTGCCATGGTTACTTAGCAATTTTAGAAGCATTATACTTACCTGCGATGTCTGTGACCGGCCGGGCGCTCCTCCTACTGGTAAGTGACAGGTCTGTGCTCGGAACGTGATTTTAACTAGGGGGGGGGGAGATGTGAGGCCGCACTGGCCACCAATGATGGGGGATTCGGAACGTGATTTTAACTAGTGGGGGGAGATGTGAGGCCGCACTGGCCACCAATGATGGGGGATTCGGAACGTGATTTTAACTAGGGAAGGGGGGGAGAGGTAAGGCCGCACTTGCCACCAATGAGTTAAAAACAGGGGGGGAGGGGGGGGGTCAGCAGGGGTCAGTCATGTACACAGTTCTTTTAGTATATTCTAACTTGAAGCGTCCCCATCACCATGGGAACGCCTCTGTGTTAGAATATACTGTCGGATCTGAGTTTCACGATCTAACTCAAATCCGATGGTATATTCTAACATAGAGGCGTTCCCATGGTGATGGGGACGCTTCAAGTTAAAATATACCATCGGATTGAAGAAAACTCAGATCCGATGGCATATTAATAGGGACTCCTGACTTTACATTGAAAGTGGGGGACGGATCCGTCTGAAATTGCACCATATTGTGTCAACGTCAAACGGATCCGTCCCCATTGACTTGCATTGTAAGTTTTGACGGATCCGTTTGGCTCCGCACGGCCAGGCGGACACGAAAACGCTGCAAGCTGCGTTCGGGTGTCCGCCTGCTGAGCGGAACGGAGGCCGAACGGTGCCAAACTGATGCATTCTGAGCGGATCCGCATCCACTCAGAATGCATTGGGGCAGTACGGATCCGTTCGGGGCCGCTTGTGAGAGCCTTCAAACGGAACTCACAAGCGGAACCCCGAACGCAAGTGTGAAAGTAGCCTAACATAGTGATAGGGCCGGTGCTACCATAAGGCAGACTAAGCGGCTGCCTTAGGGCGCACCCTGGGGGAGGGCGGAAAAATGTGACATGGAGGGGGAGAAATGTGACATGGAGGGCTGATGTGACATAAGGGGGTGATTTGACATGGAGGGGGAGAAATGTGACATGGGGGGCTGATGACTGACATGGGGGCATGATGGCTTACATGGGGGCATGATGGCTTACATGGGGGCATGATGGATGGGGGCTAATGGCTGACATGGCGGCATAATGGCTGACATGGGGGGGGCTGATGGATGGGGGCTGATGTCTGACATAAGGGTCTGATCTGAGGTCTGATTAACATTGGGGGTCTGATTGGGGCTGTGAGAAAAGATCTGATTAACATTGGGGGTCTGATTGATGGTCTGACCTGAGGTGTAATGGAAAATATTTTTTTTCTTATTATCCTCCTCTAAAACCTAGGTGTGTCTTAGAGGGCGAAAAATACGATCCTCAAACCAGCGATTGTCTGAAGCAGAGAGAAGATACCAGGACCACACAGAGAAGAAGCCAGCTGCTGAAGACGGGACCAGGGCCAGGTGAGCTGCGAGGGGGGGCGCCAAAATGTAGCTTCGCTTGTGTTGGCAAAAATCCTTGCACCGGCCCTGCATAGTAACATAGTACATAAGGCCGAAAAAAGACATTTGTCCATCCAGTTCGGCCTGTTATCCTGCAAGTTGATCCAGAGGAAGGCAAAAAAAAACTGTGAGGTAGAAGCCAATTTTCCCCACTTTAGGGGAATAAAAAATTCCTTCCCGACTCCAATCAGGCAATCAGAATAACTCCCTGGATCAACAACCCCTCTCTAGTAGCCATAGCCTGTAATATTATTACGCTCCAGAAATACATCCACCGCCCCTCTTGAATTCCTTTATTGTACTCACCATCACCACCTCCTCAGGCAGAGTTCCATAGTCTCACTGCTCTTACCGTAAAGAATCCTTTTCTATGTTTGTGTACAAACCTTCTTTCCTCCAGACGTAGAGGATGTCCCCTCGTCACAGTTCTGGGGATAAATAGATGATGGGATAGATCTCTGTACTGACCCCTGATACATTTATACATATTAATTAGATCTCCCCTCAGTCGTCTTTTTTCTAAAGTGAATAACCCTAATTTTGATAATCTTTCAGGGTACTGTAGTTGCCCCATTCCAGTTATTACTTTAGTTGCCCTCCTCTGGACCTCTCCAGCTCTGCTATGTCTGCCTTGTTCACTGGAGCCCAGAACTGTACACAGTACTCCATGTGTGGTCTAACTAGCGATTTGTAAAATGGTAGGACTATGTTCTTATCACGGGCATCTATGCCCCTTCTGATGCAACCCATTATCTTATTGGCCTTGGCAGCAGCTGCCTGACACTGGTTTTTGCCTCTTAGTTTGCTGTTTATTAAAATTCCTAGATAATTTTCCATGTCAGTGTTACCGAGTGTTTTATATTAGTATGTACGGGTGACCTTGCATTATTCCTTCCCATGTGCATAACCTTACCATTTGTCAGTGTTTTAAACCTCATCTGCCACTTCTCTGCCCAAGCCTCCAATCTATCCAGATCCCTCTGTAGTAGTATACTGTCCTCTTCAGTGTTAATTACTTTACACAGTTTAGTGTCATCTGCGAAAATTGATACTTTACTATGCAAGCCTTCTGCAAGATCATTAATAAATATATTGAATAGAATAGGGCCCAATACTGACCCCTGAGGTACACCACTAGTGACAGTGACCCAATCTGAGTGTGTACCGTTAATAACCACCCTCTGTTTTCTATCATTGAGCCAGTTACTTACCCACATACAGACGTTTTCTCCCAGTCCGAGCATTCTCATTTTATATACTAACCTTTTATGTGGTACAGTGTCAAATGCTTTGGAGAAGTCCAGATATACGACATCCATTGATTCGCCACTGTCAAGTCTAGAACTTACCTCCTCATAGAAACTGATTAAATTAGTTTGGCATGACCGATCCCTCACGAAGCCATGCTGATATGGCGTTATTTGCTTATTTCAGTTGAGATGCTCTAAGATAGCATCTCTCAGAAAACCTTCAAACAGTTTACACACAACAGATGTTAAACTTACCGGCCTATAGTTTCCAGGCTCTGTTTTTGGACCCTTTTTGAATATTGGCACCACATTTGCCATGCGCCAATCCTGTGGGACATTCCCTGTCAGTATAGAGTCTGCAAATATCAGAAATAAGGGTCTGGCTATGACATTACTTAATTCCCTTAGGATACGGGGGTGTATGCCATCCGGTCCTGGCGATTTGTCTATTTTAATCTTTTTAAGTCGCTGATGTACTTCTTCCTGGGTCTGACAGGACTCTTTTAATGGGGAATTTATTTTTACAGTCTGCATTTCATCTGACAGTTTATTTTCCTCAGTGAATACACTGGAGAAAAAAAATATTTAACAGTTTTGCTTTCTCCTTGTCGCTCTCTGCGACTCCCCCCTCATTACTCTTTAAAGGGCTGACACCTTCAGATTTATACTTTTTAACATTTATATAATTGAAGAACATTTTAGGGTTAGTTTTACTCTCTTTGGCAATTAATCTCTCGGTCTCTAGTTTGGCCGCTTTTATTTGTTTTTTACATGTTCTATTTTTTTCCTTATAGTTTTTCAGTGCTTCCATGCTACCATCCTGTTTTAGTGATTTATATGCTTTCTTTTTGTCATTTATTGCTTTCTTTACAGTTCTATTTATTAGTGATGAGCGGCAGGGGTCATATTCGAATTCGCGATATCTTGCGAATATTTTGTAGAATATTCGTAGAAAATTTGCAAATTCGAAAATTCGCAATTTATTTTTTTTTTACTCAAAAAATCGGGAAGGTAATGACTGTGTAATATGCGAATTTTCGGATTCAAATTTTTTATTGCGAATTTTTCAACTTACAACTATTAGACAAAGAAGATTATATCACTACATTAGCTAAATTGCTCTATTCGATTTTTTTAGAATATTCTCTATATTGCTATAACTTTGTTTTTTTTTAATATTCGTAATATTCTAAAACAAGAATATATAGCAATATAGCGAATATTCAAAAAAAACGAATATAGAGCAAAATTCGCAAACACTACTACTCCTAAAGTCAAGTATATTGCAGCCTTCTTATTGGACCACAAGCTAGAAGCAGTGAGGGATCATGTGTACTGATAAAAAAAAAATAATAATCGAAAAAAATAATTCTGAAAAAATTCGAATATTCGAAATTTCGAATATATATAACTATATTCGAAATTTTCGCGAATTTTCGAAGTACCTATATTCGCGATAAAAATTCAAAATTCGAATATTCGTGATCAACACTACTATTTATCCACATTGGTTTATTTTTGTTCCCTAACCTTTTATTCCCATATGGTATGTACATCTCACAATGAGATTTTAGGATGTTTTTAAAGATATCCCATTTTGTGGCTGTATTTTTATTTTTGAGGACTTTGTCCCAGTTAGTTAGACCTATGGCTAAATTTAGCTTTTTTGAAGTTTGGTTAATACTAAGTCCAGTATGGCCATCCCTCTAGTCGGGTCCTGAACCAGTTGGGAGAGGTAATTGTCTTTGGTTATTGCCAAGAACCTGTTTCCCTTATGAGATATACAAGATTCAGTTTCCCAATCTATATCTGAATAGTTGAAGTCCCCCATACTAACCACCTCATTATTATTTGCCGCCTTGTCTATCTCGTTTAGTAGTAGATTTTCTGTGGACTCTGGTATATTAGGTGGTTTATAGTAAACTATTATTAGTAATTTATTGTTGTTTTTAGCTCCATGTATCTCTACCCACAGTGACTCCACATGTTCATGTCCCTCACTTATATCTTCAGCGAGTGTGGGCTTTAGACAAGACTTTACATAAAGGCAAACCCCTCCCCCTCTCCGGTTTTGACGATCCTTTCTAAACAGACTGTAACCCTGTACAGTAACTGCCCAGTCATAGCTATCATCCAGCCATGTCTCAGTTATTCCCACTATGTCATAGTTCTCCTCACACATCATTAATTCCAGCTCCCCAGTTTTATTAGTCAGGCTTCTGGCATTAGCATACATACATTTGAGAGGTTTATGTATATTTTTTACCCTACACCTTTCCTTCTGAACTGTTTTAGTCCCTCCTTCCATTCCTCCCCCAGTCCCACTATCTTGCCCCCGGTCTCTTTCTGCACTACCTTCCCCTCCTATAGTGTAATTACCCTCCCCCAGTCCCTAGTTTAAACACTCCTCCAACCTTCTAGCCATCTTTCTCCCCAGCACAGATGCCCCTTCCCCATTGAGGTGCAGCCCGTCCCTACGATAGAGCCTGTAGCCGATAGAGAAGTCGGCCCAGTTCTCCAGAAACCCAAACCACTCCTTCCTACACCAGTTCTTGAGCCACTTGTTAATCTCCCTAATCTTCCGCTGCCTTTCTTGTGTGGCTTGTGGTACAGGCAGTATTTCGGAAAATACTACCTTTGAGGTCCTTGCCCTAAGCTTTTGACCTAAATCCCTGAAATCATTTTTAAGGACTCTCCACCTACCTCTAACTTTGTCATTGGTTCCGATATGGACCATGACCGCTGGATCTTCTCCAGCCCCTCCCAGTAATCTGTCAACCCGATCCGCGATGTTTCGAACTCTAGCGCCAGGAAGATAGCACCCTGTTCGGCGATCACGGTCTTTGTGACAGATTTCCCTATCTGTTCCCCATAACATAAAAAAGTGATTTAAAGAGCAGGTCATTTTCTGATGACACGTTCCCTTTAAATAAATGTTTATGACCTCTCAGTAGTTTAAAGATAAAAGTTATTAGATGACCAGCAGCGCAAAGTGAAAGTGAAAGAAAGACCAATTGAAAATATGATTTTTTGCCAAAAATGTGTCAAATGTAATCATAAACAAAAATAGCCTCCGAAGATGTACGTAGCCTTTAAGGTATGGCCACACCATCAGGTTTCTGCAAACAGTTTTGAAAAACAAAATCAGGAGTGGATCATAAACCAAGAGAAAGTATAAAGGACTTTTATCAAGTTGCTGCTGGTTTTGGCTTCCAAAAGTGCATGCAGAAACATGACGGTGTGGTCATACCCTTATAGAAGGAAGACCTACTCTCGGCCATACTCATGTCTTGTAACACTATGACAATTTTTCTTGCATTGTGAATTGAGGAATAGAAGAAGATGGATTTAAGTGGTGAGTGCTGTGATCTTTATTTTAATTAAGGTACTTATAGGGGGAAGACTGCTCCTTGCAACTGCATCCTTCCCTACACTTGCTACACATCTCCTGTGGTAATGTGCAAGAAAACCTGCAGTTTTTTTCTAACTTTACATCTCGTATGGACAAGCTCAGAGAGAAACAGTAAATAAGGAGTAGCGAATGGAGGGATCACTCCATGGCTCAGTTTACATTGCAACATTGCTCCAGGGAAAAACAGTTCTGAGTTGTTCTGCTCCTGATCTGCATATGTCACTCTTGCTTCTGACGGTGCAGTGCAGCTCCTGGTCTTCTGCGCATGCCTGAGGTGAGCTCTTCTATGTGCCCTGAGTCTCTGCATGAAGAAAACCAACAGGACCTTACACAGTAGCTAATCAGACTACAAATGCACTTCCTTCTTAGCAGTGCACAGCAGAAGTCCAGAACCAAGGGTAACCAAACATTAAACAGACCCCCACCCATTCCCCCCATGGAGTTTAAGAAGTAATTATTCTTTTGAACAATGCATTTTTCTTAAAAAGTTTACTATTTAAGATTTTTAAATGGGTACATTAAGAAGCAACCTGAGTCAATTCCACTGTATGTGCAGCATAGTAGCTCCGTGGTAAAAACTGTTTAGATGAAGCCCCTGGTTAAGGTTCCAGGTTTAAATCCAACCAATGGCAACATCTGCATGGAGTTTGTGTGTTCTCCCTGCATTCCTTTGGTTGCTTTCCACACTCCAGAAACCCACTGATAGGTTACTTTGGAATGTAGATTAAGAACTCTAATACAAACTGTGAAGTGGTGTTCAAATTCACCATCTTTGCTCCAAAAATACACTCCTCAACATTGAAACTGCAACACCAAAAAGGATAAGCCATATAATTCTGAAAATCACAGGATTGATAGACATGCTAAGGATATGCAAATGTTAAAAAATTGGAAACAAAATATTCAAAACATCTTGATTTATTCAGTATCGAGTATGAGTGCCATGCACAGAAATACACACCCTTCGGACATCTGCACACAAGTGCGGTTGAACTCATATAAGATCTGCATTAATTTCCGTGCAGATTTATATGCATTTCTGCAGCATACAGTATCACCAAAATCTGCAATTTCTAATTGTGCATTTTGGTGCAGATTTTTGCCGCAGATCTCAACCTTCAGTTTAAAATTGTAAAATCGCAAACATAATTGACATGCTGTAGATTTTGAACTCTGCAATGCAGTTCAATTTCCACACGGAAACAATCCGCAAAGTGTATATGAGATTAGTGTAATCTCATAAACTTTGCTGGTACTGTAATACGCTGTGTTTTTCTACACAGAATATCTACCGTACATTATAACATCCTACACCATAACCCCAGAAGTAGGGATGCTATAACGTTCTCTTGTGAAGGCCTCTTTATGGCATTGCCTAAGTGGTCTCAAGATTATCATTGTGTCCAAGACAAAAGCAGGACTTATTATTGAAGAGGATAAACCTCCATTTTAGCCTCCATTGCTGTCTTGCTGTGTCATGCCTTCTGATGGTTTTTGTAGACACTGTTTGCCACCTTAGGCTTCAGATGTAATGTCTAATTTCACTTGCAGCACAGAATGGATCACTATGCACCATTTTTCTATTCAGGCGATCTGTCTATGCAGAGGTTCCCTTTTATGCACTTCTTGCTGTCATTCCAGTTCATCATTGTTCTCCCAACCACTGGGACACAGAATGTTGAACAGTGCTGACATCTCGGCCTAGGCGCTGGAGTGATAACCCAAGGTCTCTCAGTTTAAAATAAAATGGCCGCCTTCCTATTAGCACACACAAAACCTGTCCTAATCACACAGGAGGGCAAGTTACTTCACCACAATGAGCCATAGTGCTGCCTCATCCTCCTCTCTGCTCTGCTTGTCAGAATCATGATCCTGAATACAGGTGAGAGGAGAGTGGGGGTAATCAGCAGCAGCACTTGTTTGCAGTCTCTATTACCACAGTCTGTCCTGTCCATCCTCTCTGTACTTCATGTCTCATCATGTACTAAATTCCCCAGAGATTCAGCTAAAGTTCTTATCATCTGTATTCAGGATCATAATCCCTGACAAGTAGAGAGGAGGATGAGGCAGCTCTTTACCTCATTGTTGTGAAGTAACTTGTCCTCCTGTGTGATCAGGACAGGTTTTGTGTGAACTAATAGGACAGCGGCCATTTTGTTTTCCCTGATGATTGCTCCCCAGACAAAACGAGCCATTATAAATAATGAAAGGTATTTGGGAATATATTTATAATAACGTAACATTTAAGTATTTTAATTTTCTTAATTACCGGAGAACCCCTTTAATATGATATGTGATGGAGCATACTGCAATTTTAAATGGGAGCTATATTACAGATCCTTGTACTAAGACAAACAAGGGTTCCACATTTAAAAAAACATATACATATTTAATAAAGTTATTAATCTTCCATTGACAATAGTCATCATCTCTAAATTTAGAGAAATATAATTCGGCATGCTTTAAATATTTTAGTAGTACAAGCCTAACATTCTCTACAAGCCTAGTTTTACTCAGCTGTAATACACCAGCATTTTAACACTCAGATCATTCATGTTGGTGTTTAACAGGGCAAATCCCAAGTGCTGTCACGGGGTTCCGAAGGTGCACTCGGTCCCCCATTGCCCGCAGAACTGTTGCTTAGCTTTTGGAATGAGGTTCTGTGTTTGACCTCATTCCCAGGGCGGCTTTACTAGCTGGGTGGCTCCTTGCTCCTAAGTCTGCCTTGAGCGCCGAGCTGATCACTCGGTGCTCAACTAGTTGGTCTGTCGGTCATGTGACGCTGGCCACGTCACATGACCCTCACTCCCCACTATAAATACAGGCAGCCTGCTGGCTACAGGTTGCCTGTTAATTTCTAGGTTCCTGGCTATTTGTTGGACTGCTGAATACTTACCTGATCCTGTTCCTTGACCATCCTTTTGCCTGATCCTCCTGTACTGCGCATCCGTCCTGGTATTGTGACCTCGGCTCCCACCTGACTACTCTCTTAGGACTCCTCTTGTACTTCTCTGCTCCCCCGGCTTCTCCTGACAATTCTCTGCTTGCTCCATTTGTACTTTGCAGCTTTCCTGGTATTGACTCGGTCCGTTCACATCCTGTTGTTTGTCTGTCTGTCATCCCTGCACTTACTCCAAGTTAGGGATTGCCGTCCAGTTGTCCCCTGTCATTAGGACTCACGAGGCAAGTAGGCAGGGCCAGGGGTAAGGGTGGAGCGCAGTGGTCACTTCCCTCCCCCCTGTGTGTGTGTGTACGCGACCGTTACAGATTAACAGGCCCAATAACCACTGTATTATGAATCCTCTGGTGACCCTGACTGACTATGTCTCTAATCTGACGCAGATGGTGCAGGAGTTAGGGGAGAAACTCAGCTCTTTTGAGTTAGGGCAAGGCTCTTCCACTCCTCAGGCCTCCAGTCTGCATTTTGAGCCCCAGATTAAGCTCCCAGAAACCATTTCTGGAGACCGGAAGAAGTTTCTCTCTTTTAAGGAGAGTTGCAAACTTTACTTCCGTTTGCGCCCCGTGTCCTCTGGCCCCGAGAGTCAACGCGTGGGCATTATCATTTCCCGATTACAGGGTGATCCCCAGGACTGGGCGTTCTCTTTACCTGCTGGTGCCAGTTGTTTATATTCTGTGGAGGGGTTCTTTCAGGCCCTAGGTACCCTCTATGATGAACCAGACAGGGCTCTAGTAGCCGAGACGGCTCTAAAGGCACTGGTTCAGGGCAATTACCAGCGGAGGATTATTGCACCCAATTCAGAAGGTGGTGTGTCCCTTCAGGATGGAACGAACCAGCCCTGAAGAGTCAGTTCAGGTCAGGTCTGTCTGATAAATTAAAGGATCTTCTGGTCAGTTATCAACTTCCAGAGACCTTAGAGGAGATGATGACCCTTGTTGTCCGACTTGACCGACGGGTTAGAGAGAGACGACAGGAACAACAGTTCTCTTCCCAGATGGTGGTCCAGCCAGAGGCCTATCCCAGAGACAATGCTGAGGTCTCCACCGAGGAACCCATGCAGGTTGGCATGACCCGAGGGAATCTTCGCCGCAGACGTGGAGAATGCTTTTACTGTGGAGATTCTGACCATTGGATCAACCAGTGTCCTAAGAAGGTCCTCTCTGTCAAGTCTCCTAGGGCAAGGCAACCTAAAGACCAGGTACACCCTGAATTTTCTAAATGTAAGCTTTCGGTACCCATTACGATTTCTCTGGGAGTAGATAAATGGCCGGGTATGGCCTTTATTGATTCTGGCTCAGCGGCTAGCTTTATTGACTCTGAGTATGCTGTTAGATTGGGTATTCCTATGTTTGCCTTACCAACTCCTATCCATGTCATGGCTATTGATGCTACTCCTCTTATTGGTGGTACGGTGAGCTTATGTACCTCGGAGATTTCTCTAACCGTGGGTGTGTGCCACTCAGAGAGATGTTCGCTTCTAGTCCTGGAGAACCTACCTGCTGAGGTGGTACTAGGGTTGCCTTGGCTCCGACTACATAACCCCACTATAGATTGGTCCAATGGGGAGTTGGTTAGATGGGGGCCTAAGTGTGACTCGTGCCTGTCCGTGGTACAGGCTGGGGTCTCAGTAAAGTCTGATACTTTACCCTCTGTTGTTAGAGAATATTCTGATGTATTCTCATCACCAACCCCGGAGGTTCTACCCCTCCATAGACCTTATGATTGTACCATAGAGCTAGTAGAGGGGGCCAAGTTTCCTAAAGGACGAATTTATAATCTTTCTATGCCCGAACGCAAGGCCATGGAAGATTATATTAAGGAGAGCCTTGGTATAGGGCATATTAGACCTTCTGTCTCTCCTATGGGGGCGGGTTTTTTCTTCGTTAAGAAAAAAGATGGTGGTCTTAGGCCATGTATCGATTACCGGAGATTAAATAAAATCACTGTCCAGAATAGATACTCCCTCCCATTGATTCCGGATTTATTTAACCAGGTCCTGGGGGCAACCTGGTTTTCCAAAATTGACCTGAAAGGGGCATACAATCTAATCCGAATCAAGGAGGGAGACGAATGGAGGACGGCGTTCAATACTCCGGTAGGACACTTTGAATATCAGGTGATGCCTTTTGGACTCAGCAATGCCCCAGCTGTGTTCCAAAACTTCATGAATGACATTCTTAGGGAGTTCTTAGGTAAATTTGTTATTGTCTATCTTGACGACATTTTGATATTCTCTCCTGACTTCGAATCCCATGTGTCTCATGTTAGAGAAGTACAAGAGGAGTCCTAAGAGAGTAGTCAGGTGGGAGCCGAGGTCACAATACCAGGACGGATGCGCAGTACAGGAGGATCAGGCAAAAGGATGGTCAAGGAACAGGATCAGGTAAGTATTCAGCAGTCCAACAAATAGCCAGGAACCTAGAAATTAACAGGCAACCTGTAGCCAGCAGGCTGCCTGTATTTATAGTGGGGAGTGAGGGTCATGTGACGTGGCCAGCGTCACATGACCGACAGACCAACCAGTCGAGCACCGAGTGACTTAGGAGCAAGGAGCCACCCAGCTAGTAAAGCCGCCCTGGGAATGAGGTCAAACACAGAACCTCATTCCAAAAGCTAAGCAACAGTTCTGCGGGCAATGGGGGACCGAGTGCACCTTCGGAACCCCGTGACAAGTGCCCACATTTACTAGTGGACTCCTAAAGACTGGAACCCCGGAAACTATTTACGATTATTTAGTCGAGTATGGCAGTATTATTTGGAGATTTAATTGCAAGACAATGTGTGAACTTTATGATGGCAGTAGTATGCAAGGTAGTATTATTGAAATGCTGCATAATTATTTTTGCGCTATATTGTGGAATTTATACACAAGCGGTATATAGCATTATCATTTTATTACTATTTGGTGGTATTGTATAAGCTGGGATTTTGAGAACAAATGTCTAAAAATGGCAAATATGGATTCTTTATTGTCTCAGGTCCTACTTTATTCTATGATAATCTAGTGGTTTTTCACCATACCCTAGGTCTTACTGTCAAGAAAAGACCTGAATGCAGTTTGTTTTACTAAGTTTTTATATTATTAAATAAATGTCCATGGTAAACAGGTAATGTAAGATTTGCAGTCCATGTCTGCCACCCACCTGCTATTCCCTGGAGTGTGGAGGGTGCCTGAGCTTTAGGTGCCTGGTGAAAAGGTGCTTGATAGTCTAGTGATGTGATGGCTAACCTCCAGCCCTCCAGCTGTGGTAAAACTACCACTCCTAAGAAAAACATTTGCTTGGCTGTTCTCCAGAGAAATGAATAGAGCATGCTGGGAGTCGTAGTTTCACCACAGTTGGAGTGCCAGAGGTTCGCCATCACTGGCCTAGTGCTATTGCGATGTACCTGTGTTTTTCCTGTGCTATTACTTGCCTGTATTTCTGCAGTGTTTCAAGTGTCTGCCATCCTAACTGTGCGCCCCTACACTGTCAAGTCCAAGTTCAGTTCAGTTTGTGTTTAAGTTAACCCAGTTTGTCTACCCTGTCTGTGCTTCAATCTGGTCCCCACCCTCCCTTCCTCATGTTTACCTTTTCACTACTCTATCCACAAATCTTTCCTGGATCTCTAAAAAACAATATTCAGGTCTTGATGACTGTTCAGACTATACATGAGATTTACCTTTTGTTTTTGGTCAGTTTTCTGCACCCTCAGTTACTTACACCAGTGTTCAGTTGCTAACTACACTGGGATTATCCCAGGAGGTAGCAGTCTGGATGCTTTCCTGCAGCAAAGTCCAGATCCCTGCATAGGGGTTAAAGGGTAAATACCAGGGGAGCTCCAGAATAATGCCATTAGGGTTTAGCACAAAACCAAACCAGTTAGTTGGCACAGTGGGTTCATACTCAATGATCCGTAGATATTTTACATTTCCATAACACACACCAATTGTAACAAAGCTAACTAGGAATAATGTAACTTGTTGCTCTGCTGAATTAAATATGTCTTATTGCATGCACATGGATTTCTGCAGCTTCATTGAGAACATTGTGTTTTCCAGCAGCATGAAGGGCATTGCACTGAGTCTGTGATGGCAATAGGCCAGCATGAGCATTGTCCAATTAACAACGTATTTGCTAACTTAGTATGAAATGTATGTAGCTTCATTAAAGTAATCTTCTACCATTTGCAGGGGTTCATAATTAGAAACAGTTTATGGCTTTGAAATAGAATATAATCTGTGTTGATTTCATCTGTTCAGGTGACAGTGATTATGAAAAATAGTAGTGGCTGTTTTTGTCAGGCACCTGCATACACAACATATCAGTATCAGATTTTTTTTTTTTTTACAGAGTGCACCTGATGGCACACAATGAATTCTAAGTTCTTCTTATCCTTAATGGAAATGCAGACTTTTTTGGTGCATTGGTTGTTTTAGATGCTTTTGTAAAGCAAGTTATCTTTCCAACTACTTGTAATTGCTTCAGTACATCTTACATAAAAAAATGAAGCAGCTAGCTGGAAATTTGTTGCATAAGCTAATGGTGGTCTAGCTTTGAAAATTAGAGGGGGGGGGGGGATTTATCAAACTGGTGTAAAGTAGAACTGGCTTTGCTGCCCATAGCAACCAATAAGATTCCACCTTTCATTTTTCGCAGCTCCTTTGGAAAATGAAAGGTGGAATCTGATTGGTTGCTATGGGTAACTAAGCCAGTTCTACTTTACACCAGTTCAATAAATTTCCCCCTAGATTTGTTAAATCTGTAAAATCACTAGTAAGTTAGTTTTGGGGAAAAATGATTGCTGACTAACTTGTTCTCTCCATGTCAACTCTAGGTGTAAGTTATATGTACAGACAGCATGGTAGTCCTCAGATTAGTACAACGAAAGCCACTCCATACTGTTCAAGATGCAATCACTAATTTTTATTCTGCTCAGAGAAACAGTAGCTGATCACATATTTACTTCATCCAATGGATATATTTCAAATATTTAAGCATCCAAAATAATAATAGATGAATGATATTTCCGTCCAACAGGATCTTGCTCAAGTCATATCTGGATGTGAAGGAGAATAGGCTCACGTATCTGCATGCTAGGAAAGATGAAGGATGGGGCGCTTCATCCTTCCTAACATATATAAGGATATTCTCCTTCTCATCCAGATTAACTTGAGTAAGGTCCTGTTGTGTAGAAACATCATTCATATATTATAATTCTGGATGCTAAAAGGCTATGTACACCTTCAGGGGCACTTTTTATGATTGCATTTGACTCATTTTGGGCTAAAAATATTTTTTTCAGTTGGTCTTTATAAAAAATATTGAGCCATTCTGTCGCAAAGGGTTAACTTTCACTTTGTGCTGGTCATCTAATACATCTTATCTCTAAATTACTAAATGAATGTTTATAAGGTCAGAAATAAGTAGACTGTCAGCTAAGGCTACTTTCACACTCGCGTTTTGGCTTTCCGTTTGGGAGATCCATCATGGGCTGTCACAAGCGGTCCAAAATGGTTAAGTTTTACCCTAATGCATTCTGAATGGAAAAGGATCCGCTCAGAATGCATCAGTTTGCCTCCGTTCAGTCTCCATTCCGCTCTGGAGGCGGACACCAAAAAGCTGCTTGCAGCGTTTTGCTGTCCGCTTGACGAAACTGAGCCAAACCGATCCGTCCTGGCACACAATGTAAGTCAATGGGAACTGATCCGTTTTCTCTGACACAATCTGGCACAATAGAAAACGGATCCGTCTCTTATTGACTTTCAATGGAGTTTTTGACTGATCCGTCTTATTTATGTTACAGATAATACAAACGGATCCATTCATGATGGATGCATTCAGGTGTATTATTGTAACTGATCCGTTTTTGCAGATCCATGACGGATCTGCCCAAAACGCGAGTGTGAAAGTAGCCTAAGCTGCCTGACAGAACTGAGTGAAAATTCAGATTCTGCTACTAGAGAAACTCAAGGCTGCACAAAGACAGTGGTTCAGAATGTTTAATAAAGACCAATAGAAAAAAAATTCACTCAAAATGAGTACAATGCAATAATAAAGGTGTACATAGCTTTTAAATATTTGAAATATATCCATTGGATGAAGTACTGTACATATGTGATTAGCTACTGTTTCTCTGAGGAGAATACAAATTAGTGATTATTTGCATCCTGAACGGTATGCTGTGGCTTTCGTGGTACTGTACTGAGGATTGGAGAATGTCTTAGATAAGTGCCTGCACAAGATATAACTCCTCATAGCAAAAGTATAGTAACAGAAAACTTGTCACTCATAGATATGCTCAAACAGGTAATTTATTATAGGCAGAAGTTATGATGTATGGTTACAGACTATCTTCAAGCAATCAGATTGCAGGATGGAAGAAGACAAGTCAGGCATAAAATGAGTACATAGCTCTATGAAATTCAGCCTCTATTGCCATAGAATGGGCACATTTCATAGCACAGTATATATTTTTCTTATGCTAGACTGGTTTTGGTTCATCTAGCATTATGGCATTACAAGCTGGTGACTGAATGGATTTGTGTTACTTGTTCTAGGTACAAAGACCTCTAAAATAGAGGGTAAAGATCATTTAAATTCTTAGGTTTTCATGTTTGTCCTCACAGATGACAATAAAATATAATGATTTGATTATTAGTGGAGTATTCTCTCCCTGTTCAGTGCAAAGATGGAGTTCCTTGGGCATACCTGAGGAAATAAATGGCTCACCCATCTTCTATACAGAACATTTGCCTGCCATTTTTTATTTGCTGTATCATTGCATACACTGGATATATATTAATATAGTTTAGGCAAATTATTTGTGAATCAACCAATAAGAAACAGATCCTGATAGGAAGTGATTGTCTACAAAGTCAGCTCCAAACGGGGTTCTCATCCTATGGACCTTTAGGGCCCATGCTGGAGTCTGGGCCTAGAGGAGGATAGTGTTTAGGGGGGTTAATCAAACCTTGGACTAAAGTTAATCTCCATGGTAAGATTTTAAGAGCTCAGAATTTTACCATTAGGATGGCTTAAAAATGTAAATTTTCTGCAGTGAGCATTATTGGACAGTCAGCTCACAGATTCACTGTAGTCTTCTGAGATGTCTGTTTCACATGTGAAAACATAATACAGTTGAAAAACATTTTAAAAGAGCAGTATTTTTATATGCACACACTAAAATCCTTATACTATAATGATGATGTTCCTTGGGCATAATCACAGCATTGGCAAATATAGAAGAAGGTAGGTATGACAAGGTGAATGAATGTTGACTATTTTTGTTGTCAAACACCCACCCCCCCCAACAATGGTGGCTTTGTGGTATCCAGTACTGTACATGGGTACACAAACTTGTATATGACTATATGACAACAGTATTACTTTGCTGTTTCTCATAAAAACACAGTTGCAAGAAAAAGTATGTGAACCCTTTGGAATTATATGGATTTCTGCACAAATTGGTCATAAAATGTGATCTGATCTTCATCTAAGTCACAACAATAGACAAACACAGTCTGCTTAAACTAATAACACACAAAGAATTAAATGTTACCATGTTTTTATTGAACACACCATGTAAACATTCACAGTGCAGGTGGAAAAAGTAAGTGAACCCTTGGATTTAATAACTGGTTGAACCTCCTTTGGCAGCAATAACTTCAACCAAACGTTTCCTGTAGTTGCAGATAAGACATGCACAACAGTCAGGAGTAATTCTTGACCATTTCTCTTTACAGAACTGTTTCAGTTCAGCAATATTCTTTGGATGTCTGGTGTGAATCGCTTTCTTGAGGTCATGCCACAGCATCTCAATCGGGTTGAGGTCAGGACTCTGACTGGGCCACTCCAGAAGGCGTATTTTCTTCTGTTTAAGAGATTCTGTTGTTGATTTACTTCTATGCTTTGGGTCGTTGTCCTGTTGCAACACCCATCTTCTGTTGAGCTTCAGCTGGTGGACAAATGGCCTTAAGTTCTCCTGCAAAATGTTTTGATAAACTTGGGAATTAATTTTTCCTTCGATGATAGCAATCCGTCCAGGCCCTGATGGAGCAAAGCAGCCCCAAACCATGATGCCCCCACCACCATACTTCACAGTTGGGATGAGGTTTTGATGTTGGTGTGCTGTGCCTCTTTTTCTCCACACATAGTGTTGTGTGTTTCTTCCAAACAACTCAACTTTGGTTTCATCTGTCCACAGAATGTTTTGCCAGTACTGCTGTGGAACATCCAGGTGCTCTTGTGCAAACTGTAAACGTGCAGCAATGTTTTTCTTTTGGACAGCAGTGGCTTCTTCTGTGGTATCCTCCCATGAAATCCATTCTTGTTTTGGTGTTTTACGTATCGTAGATTTTCTAACAGGGAAGTTAGCATATTCCAGAGACTTTTGTAAGTCTTTAGCTGACACTCTAGGATTTTTCTTCACCTCATTGAGCAGTCTGCGCTGTGCTTTTACAGTCATCTTTACAGGACGGCCACTCCTAGGGAGAGTAGCAGCAGTGCTGAACTTTCTCCATTTATAAACAATTTGTCTTACTGTGGACTGATGAACAGCAAGGCTTTTGTAGATACTTTTTCCAGCTTTATGCAAGTCAACAATTCTTAATCATAGGTCTTCTGAGAGTTCTTTTGTGTGAGGCATCATTCATATCAGACAATGCTTCTTGTGAAATGCAAACCCAGAACTGGTGTGTGTTTTTTTTTAGGGCAGGGAAGCTGTAACCAACACCTCCAGTGTCATCTCATTGATTGGACTACAGTTGGCTGACACCTCACTCCAATTAGCTCTTGGAGATGTCATTAGTCTAGGGGCTCACATACTTTTTCAATCTGCACTGTAAATGTTTACATGGTGTGTTCAATAAAAACATGATAACACTTTGTGTGTTATTAGTTTAAGCAGACTGTGATTGTCTATTGTTGTGACTTAGATGAAGATCAGATCACATTTTATGACCAATTTGTGCAGAAATCCATATCATTCCAAAGGGTTCACATACTTTTTCTTGTAACTGTAGTTCTACTGCTGTTTTCGTCACTACAGTTCAAGTTAGTGACCTGTAACTTTGCAATAGGATCTTATATCCCATGGTGTCCATTTATTTGGTGTGAATATGTAGATGCATAAAAGGACCTCAAGCCTTATTCAAGCCTCAATATAAAGTCAGTAACATGTCATTTTTTATACTGGTGTTTTCTTCTGTGGCATTTGGGCTCTGTCAGGCACCAGGGTGTGGTTGTGACTGTAAATGTGAAATCTACCTCAAATGTTTTTATTAGAAAATATTGTTCAAAATTTTTTGCCAAAGTGTAAAGGTTCACTGGGTTTTTAAAAAATGTTGATATGTCATAGAGACATGTAAAAAAATTTTTTTCTGAATGCTTTGTCCCCCCGGTCACTAGAACATGTGGAGAGAAGCTGTCGCATAGAATGCTCTCTCTCTCATCACTGCACAAGACATAATAGGGGCTGTTAGTACATCCAGTGATATACTCAATTGGCTAACTGTAGATATGGTCCAAGAGAAGTTAAATAGGGTAAATGTGAACAAAGCTTCGGGTCCAGATGGATTACACCCAAGAGTGCTTAGAGATCAGTTCAGTCATTGCTGTGCCCCTGTTTATACTTTTTAAGGATTCTCTAGGGACTAGTACAGTGCCAAGTGATTGGCGCAAGGCAAATGTGGTGCCCATATTCAAAAAAGGATCTAGGTCCTCCACAGGTAATTATAGACCAGTTAGTTTAACTTCTGTTGTGGGGAAAATGTTTGAAGGACTCTTAAGGGACTATATACAGGAGTATGTGACGGTAAATAATATTATAAGTGCTAACCAGCATGGGTTTACCAAGGACAGAAGTTGTCAGACTAATCTGATTTGTTTTTATGAGGAGGTGAGTAGTAGCCTGGATAGAGGGGAGGCTGTGGATGTAGTGTTTCTGGATTTTGCAAAGGCTTTTGATACTGTCCCTCATAGACGCTTAATAAGTAAGGTAAGGTCTATTGGCTTGGAAAGTATAGTTTGTAATTGGATTGAAAACTGGCTGAAGGACCGTGTCCAGAGAGTTGTGGTCAATGATTCCTAGTCAGAATGGTCCCAGGTTATAAGTGGAGTACCCCAAGGTTCAGTGCTGGGCTCTTTATTATTTAATTGATTTATTAATGATATGGACGACGGGATTAATAGCACCATATCTATTTTTGCAGATGACACTAAGCGGAAGATGTCCACAAACTACAAGCTGACTTAATCATTATAAGTAATTGGGCATCAACTTGGCAAATGAGGTTCAATGTGGACAAATGTAAAGTTATGCATCTTGGTAGTAATAATCTCTGTGCTTCATATGTCCTAGGTCAATGGTGGCGAACCTATGGCACGGGTGCCAGAGGCAGCACTCCGAGCCCTCTCTGTGGGCACCCGCCCCTGGAAAAAGTCTACAGTGTACAAATATGCCTTAGACTTCTCCTGGCATTCATCAGAGCAGGGCGCACTATGAACAGCACAGGCAGGGCACTGAATGTAGGCAGGCTATTATAGATAAGTGATAAAGTACATGGAATATATACTATAGGACTGTAGTATTCTGGTTAAATTGCCGTGTTGGCACTTTGCAATAAATAAGAGGGTTTTGGGTTGCAGTTTGGGCACTCAGTTTCTAAAAGGTTCGACATCACTGTCCTAGGTGATGTAGCACTGGGAGAGTCACTTATAGAGGATTTGAGTGTCCTTGTGGATGGTAGATTAAATTACAGCATACAATGTCAATCAGCTGCTTCTAAGGCCACCAGGATATTGTCATGCATTAAATGAGGCATGGACTCGCGGGGCAGGGATGTAATACTACCACTTTACAAAGCGCTGGTGCGGCCTCATCTGGAATATGCAGTCTAGTTCTGGGCACCAGTACAAAAAAAGGATTCACTGCAGCTGGAAAAAGTACAGAGGAGAGCGACTAAAATGATAAGGGGCATCGAGGGTCTTAGTTATGAAGAAAGATTAAAAGAATGTAATTTATTTATTCTTGAGAAGAGATGTCTAAGGGGGGACATGATTAACCTATACAAGTATATAAATGGGCCATACAAAAAAAGCTGTTCCATGTAAAATGTGCTCAAAAGACAAGGGGGCACTACCTCCGACTGAAGAAGAAAAAGTTCAGTCTCCAGAAGCGTCAAAGCTTCTTTACTGTAAGAACTGTGAATCTGTGGAATAGACTTCCTCAGGACGTGGTCACAGCAGGAACAGTGGACAGTTTGAAGAAGGGTTTAGACAAATTCTTAAAAGTAAAAAAAATGAATGTTTATGAAAACGTGTAGAAATCTGAGTCTCACTTCCTTCTGGGATCCGCATCCCCACCTATCCCTTGGTTGAACTTGATGGACGTATGTCTTTTTTCAACCGTATTAACTATGTAACTATGAAATGGGACCATAGATTTTCGGTTGAGAGCAAAATATGCGAGTGCTTCTATCTCTTTGTTCTAGCAATCGTTGGGGATCTCAGCACTCAGACGCCTCAACTATCAAAACTCTTGATATGTCACTGTGTAAACTCTACTCTAGTGACTATTTAAGGAAAGCAATGTAAACTGTGAGCTATGGCTCTATCCACATGCTATGCTTTGATAATAAAAGATCGTCTATAAGAAGTACATTTAGGTTTCATACACATGACACATTATAGAACATGTCCTATTCATGTCTGTATTGTAGATGAGAACATCCCTTTCTATTGAAGTGAGTGAGACAATTACAGAATTCACACGGTATCCGTAGTTTGTGCATATTCCGTATTTTGTTTTCTGCAGACCTAAGTACGGACACAGCTGTTTGCATTATGAGGCCTTATACTACTTCTTGCAGTTCATGACATTGTACTCCTTGAACAGTAGCATTATTTTATATATTTCTCTCCTTTATAAAGTTTGTCATAACTAATGGCGAGCTATAGTAAAATAGCAAATCTGACAAATCTGAAGTCTTTTTGCAAATATAAAAACACGTTTATAACAGGCAAATCTTTTGTTTGTATAATACATTTAGATTTCCATGTCAATAATATTCTAGAGTTTTTGTTCCCATAAATTGAATGATTATAAGAAAATATGTTTTTTTGTCTATAAATAGTACATTGTACTCTTGTTGCTTTTATTCGGTTTCATTAACAACACTAGAAGCTGGCATAGTTATTTGCCAATATTTTAATGGATTGTATAAGTCTGTAAAATGTCACTTTTATTTGCAGTTCTGCACAGTACTAATGGACTGTGAATGGATGAAAACCAAAAGTGAATGTATATTAGGAGTTCATATCCTTTCGTAATGTGGTACCCATTAATGGATACATTTATGATAGGAACCATACCTTTTTATACCTGGTACAAAGCATAATGCTAGCACAAAAGCATTGTAAAAGGTTTTTGATGGCTGCTAGGTTTCCAACAGGAGGCCGAGACAAAAACATCAAATAAAAACCATCAATAAAAACCAACAAAACTGTGTATGTTATACATTTTCTGCTGTGATAGAGTGATGCAATGGAAAATGATCTCATTGGACATCCAGAACAACATACAGTAGTAAAAATATTTAATCTAATGTTATAAAACTCTTCATTAAATTGAAAAACACACCTAGGATTTTTTTAATTCCTTAATCCAAATGATGTTCTTTTACAATAATGCAACACATGTATAAAAGAATCTTCTAATGGTATAAGATTTGCAAAACATACGCCAAATGCTCAAAACTGTGACACGAAAGCATCCAAATGAAAAAAAATCATGATGCCACGTCCTGAGGTAGACTATTTCACACATTCACTGTTCTTACAGGATGGTAAAGAAGCCTTGATGCCTCTGGAGACCAAATGCTGTCAGGGTCAGGGGCGTAGCTAGAAATGCATGGGCCCCATAGCAAAAAAAAATTATGGGCCCCCCCCCCCTCTGTGCCATCCACAGATCCCCCTCCCCATAGCAGTGCCATCCACAGATCCCCCTCCCCTAAATAGTGCCATCCACAGATCCCCCTCCCCTAAATAGTGCCATCCACAGATCCCCCTCCCCTAAATAGTGCCATCAACAGATCCCCCTCCCCTAAATAGTGCCATCCACAGATCCCTCTCCCCTAAATAGTGCCATACACAGATCCCCCCTCCCCTAAATAGTGCCATACACAGATCCCCCCTCCCCTAAATAGTGCCATCCACAGATCCCCCCTCCCCTAAATAGTGCCATCCACAGATCCCCCCTCCCCTAAATAGTGCCATCCACAGATCCCCCCTCCCCTAAATAGTGCCATCCACAGATCCCCCCTCCCCTAAATAGTGCCATCCACAGATCCCCCCTCCCCTAAATAGTGCCATCCACAGATCCCCCCTCCCCTAAATAGTGCCATCAACAGATCCCCCTCCCCTAAATAGTGCCATACACAGATCCCCCCTCCCCTAAATAGTGCCATCCACAGATCCCCCCTCCCCTAAATAGTGCCATCCACAGATCCCCCCTCCCCTAAATAGTGCCATCCACAGATCCCCCTCCCCTAAATAGTGCCATCCACAGATCCCCCCTCCCCTAAATAGTGCCATCCACAGATCCCCCTCCCCTAAATAGTGCCATACACAGATCCCTCTCCCCTAAATAGTGCCATCCACAGATCCCTCTCCCCTAAATGGTGCCATCCACAGATCCCCCTCCCCTAAATAGTGCCATACACAGATCCCCCTCCCCTAAATAGTGCCATCAACAGATCCCCCCTCCCCTAAATAGTGCCATCCACAGATCCCCCCCTCCCCTAAATAGTGCCATCCACAGATCCCCCTCCCCTAAATAGTGCCATCCACAGATCCCCCCTCCCCTAAATAGTGCCATCCACAGATCCCCCTCCCCTAAATAGTGCCATACACAGATCCCTCTCCCCTAAATAGTGCCATCCACAGATCCCTCTCCCCTAAATGGTGCCATCCACAGATCCCCCTCCCCTAAATAGTGCCATACACAGATCCCCCTCCCCTAAATAGTGCCATCAACAGATCCCCCCTCCCCTAAATAGTGCCATCCACAGATCCCCCCCTCCCCTAAATAGTGCCATCCACAGATCCCTCTCCCCTAAATAGTGCCATCCACAGATCCCCCCTCCCCTAAATAGTGCCATCCACAGATCCCTCTCCCCTAAATAGTGCCATCCACAGATCCCTCTCCCCTAAATAGTGCCATCCACAGATCCCTCTCCCCTAAATAGTGCCATCCACAGATCCCCCCTCCCCTAAATAGTGCCATCCACAGTGCCATCCACACTCCCCTAAATAGTGCCATACACAGATCCCCCTCCCCTGAACAGTGCCATCCACAGTATCAGGTGCCTCTCTCTCCCCCCCCCCCCCGCCATGTGCCAGTATCAGGTGCCAAACCCCCCCCCCCAGGTGCCAGTATCAGGTCAGGTGCCAACCCCCCTCCCCCCATGTGCCAGTATCAAGTGCCCCCCCCCCCCCCGCTCCCCCCATGGCAGTAACAGTCGGGTATTAAAAAAAAAAAAAATAAACACTTCTACTTACCTCCATGTCAGCGATGCGATGCAGCCTCTTCCTGTGTCCCTCCCTGTATTGTGTCCCGCCCTGTATGTCCATATATGGAGTCACTGCTTGTATTTCAGAAAAGGTTTCTGCTAGGATTCGAACCCACGACCTTCTGTATCAGAGGCAGAGCACCTACCCTCAAGACCATAACAGCTGCCTTGCTGCTGACTGAAAAATTATGAGACTTCTACTGTTATAGCTGGCTAAAGTGTACATCTATACACATAGCTGCTCATATATAGAGATATAGCAGAGCTGAGTGTGCTGGGATAGCTGTCATATAGAGATATAGCAGTGCTGGGTGTGTTGGGGCAGCTGTCATGTGTATAGATGTACACTTAGCCAGCTATAACAGTAGAAGTGTCAAATTTTTTCAGTCAGTTGCAATGCCTTCTTTATGGCTGTGAGGGTTAATGCTTTGCCACTGATACATTGGAGGTTGTGGGTTCGAATCCCAGACACATCAGGAGACTTTAGTATATACAGTAAGATTAGAGCACATTAGCGAGGGAACATTAAGACCGCTGCTGTGAAGGGGCCCTGAACAGTAAGACATCGATATTTAACTAACTTGAAAATAAACTGTCGGGCCCCGAAGCAGCTGCTTCCCCGGTAGTTACGCCACCTCCTGGCTGCCTGTGTGTAGTGTCTGTGTGTGTTAATAAAAAAAAAAAAAAAAAAAAAATTTGAATGCGGTCGGACGGGCCCCCTAGTGGCGTAGGGCCCCCTAGTGGCGTAGGGCCCCATAGCCACTGCTATGGTTGCTATGGCGATCCCTACGCCACTGGTCAGGGTAATACAATAGATTTCAGGACTCTCAGGGTTACACAGCATTATAAATCATTGTAATGCTGTGCAATCCTGTCAGACAAGAAGAGGTCAGAACAGGACCTCACACTGACACCCTCTGTGAATTTCTCACATTGAACTTGCTTGTGGATAGGTGTGACCCAGTGCTAAAGGGGGCTGACAGCAGGGATGTTGTTGGGCTGCTAGGTGACACCACCTGTGGGTGTGGTGCTGTAGCTGCAGTGGTCGCCATGTGGTGCTTCACCACTTTGACATGGTGAGTGGGCTTATGCATTTTCATCAAAAAATTAACTAAGTGTGTCTAGTACAGTTTATTAATAATGCTGAGGAGCAAATGTTCAATGCATGGCACGTGGATGTGCGATCCTTGCTTTTTCTATAGTTTAAAAGATTGTCAGTCTGTGAATTTGCAGGCAGAGCGGAAGGGAACGTTGCACACAGAGAGGAAGGACTTGTGAGCGCAAGAGGAGGAATTGGGACCAGGAGAAGAGCTCTTTGAAAGATTGAAAATACCCATCTGGGCACATATTGCCTCATTTGCATATCCATCAAAGTTTGCCTAAAGTACTTTAGCATTAGTTATGTATGCTAAAGATGACTGACAGGCTCCCTATTACTCTGACACTATGTGGCAATGCTTTAAGGCAGGGGTGTACAACTTTTTCTGGTTGGGCTTCATTGTCAGACTGAAGGAATCCCAAGGGCTGAAAATAAAAGTTAAAGGGGTATTACCAACTGAAATACTATATTTATGGCATATGGAACATACAGAATATATCATAAATGTCTAGTTACACTTCCAGGATTCCCATCTAATGAGAGAATACATGAAAAATGCATGTGAGCAGCCACAAGACATAGACATACATGTCAGTCACAAGATGGTTGGGGGCCACACAGAATGATATCGAGGGCCGCATGTGACCCCCAGGCCGCAGGTTCTGCACCCCTGCTTTAAGGTATATGTTAAGGCCAAGCTGTTTTGCACAGAACAAGCAACCCACACCATCTGAGAAACAAAAACAACATTTTCTGCCTGTTTTATGGTAACAAAATCAGAAAGCTTTGGAGACAGCCATATTGTTTATGGAATGGCTCACCAGTGCTTCAACACTGAAAAAATATTTGGAAGAAGGGTTGCAATTTAATGTCCTGTTATTAATAGACAATGCACCTGGTCAACCTGAATCTGCACGCTGCTTACTTCAGTCCCTTGTCCAGAGTGTTATTCAATGTGTCAAGGTCACTTGACCAGTCTTCAGACCGTTTCACTTTTTTCACATTTTGCTACGGTATATTGCAGCCTTCTTCTCAAATAAAAAAAAAATCAAGATTTATCTCATCATTCTGCACTCAATGCCCAATAATGACACAGCAAGACAAGTTGATGGAGAAGAATCTGTTGATATGCGCACTGAAGAAGGAGAAAGAAGATGAAACCAAAGAAGAACCAGCAATGTGGACATTAAAATAATTTGGCAAATTTGATGATAGTAGCATACTGTAGTTTATACGGCTGAAAAAAGAAATCTGTCCATCCAGTTCGGCCTGTTATTCTGCAAGTTGACAAAGAAAAGAAACATGAGGTAGAAACCAATTTTTCTCATTTTAAGGGAAAAAATTCCTTCCTGACTCCAATCAGGCAATCAGAATAACTCCCTGGATCAACGACCCCTCTCTAGTATCTATAGCCTGTAATATTATTACGCTCCAGAAATACATCCAGGCCCCTCCTGAACTCTTTTAGTGAACTCATCATCACCACCTCCTCAGGCAGAGAGTTCCATAGTCTCACTGCTCTTACCATAAAGAATCATCTTCTATGTTTGTGTACAAACCTTCTTTCCTCCAGACGCAGAGGATGTCCCCTCATCACAGTCACAGTTCTGGGGATAAATAGATGATGGGAGAGATCTCTGTACTGACCCATGATATATTTATACATAGTAATTAGATCTCTTTTTTCTAAGGTGAATGACCCTAATTTTGATAATCTTTAGGGTCCTGTAGTCCACCCATTCCAGTTATTACTTTAGTTGCCCTCCTCTGAACCCTCTCCAGCTCTGTCTGCCTTGTTCACAGGAGCCCAGAACTGTACACAGTACTCTATGTGTGGTCTGACCAGTGATTTGTAAAGTGGTAGGATTATGTTCTCATCACGGGCATCCCCCTTTTGATGTAACCCATAATCTTATTGCCCTTGGCAGCTGTGGTCTGGCACTGGTTTCTACAGTTAAGTTTGCTATCCCTTTGCTCCAAGCCCTGTATAACACTAGAGCAGCTCACAACACTTTTGAACTGTTAAAAGCCTGCAGAACAAACCTGGCTGTTGATATTTCCAGAAAAAGAAAAGCGGGTAGCAACTTGTTCCAAGTTAGATCTATTTCTTCCAACAGCGAGATGTGGCCAAATGGTGCCAGATTGCCATTACATTCAAACACTGGTTTGTTTCACCGGTGAGCACTACACAGCAGACCAGTGACAGACATCCTGCACTGAGGAAGGCTCCTACTACTCTTCTCAAGCGTAACATTCTACTGGAGGATAATGTCAGAGGTTCCAGGAGATGAGCAGATTCCCCAATAGGAGCACAGGTACTCTCCCCTCTGAAGATAGGCTCAATAATGAGGCTGAAGATAAGCTGAAATTAACTGACTTAGAAAATCTGTGTAGGTCAAACAATCTCAGATTAGAAGAAGTCCTGAATCCATAGATAATGATGCTTTAAAAGACTTTCTTATTGACTTTTTTGGTGAAAGTTATCCAGATGAGGAGCAAAGAGATATGCTTATTTGTAGAGCTCACCAAATTGCCAAACCCTGAAGTGTGCCTTAAACAGCCCCTAAAGATGTAATAGTGAGGCTACATTTCTGCCACTTGCAAGAAGCGGTTACCGAAGCAGCGTCTGCAGACACAAATCTATCCCAGCTATTTCAAAATATTGCTGTATCTACTGATCAATATGATGTTACCCTCAAACAATACAAGGAATTTTAATAAGCCACAAAAACAAAGTTAATTATGTGCTGTCTTCATTCAAAGATACCTTGGATATCCTTTCAGAAGTGATCTTTTTTCCCACTGGATAAAGATACTGATCCCTGCTAAAAAAGAATGTAGATTCCCTTAGCAAAGAATGGACCATCACAAGCTCTTCAAAGAAAATAATCCATTTACACTTTACTACTGATATTTCAAGGATTCTCTTTCCTATTTGTCAAGGTGGTGAGTTTAGTATAGCTCTTTATTATTTTTCTATTCCCTTTTCAGGTCTTGGATATGTTTTCTTATTTTTGATGTATAATCCGTCCCCTACATATACTGGATGGATACACTCTGTCCACTGGGCTCAAGTAGAAATTGACTCAGCTTTGGTTGCTATTGTTCTAGGAAATTATTATTCACTTGAAATTATGGCCACTGTGAGTTTACCATTACTTATATTGTACATTTTTGTATTTATGGTGACACAATTTCACTAATGAAAATGCAGAGGAATTGTATTTTAAATGCATTAAGGGTAGCCATCCTAGCTGCACTCAATATATTTTTACATTGCAGAACAATGGTATTTGGAGTATCTACCATTAACACAAAGGGCTTGAATAGTCTCTTCAAGAGATTGCCATTTTGGAGAGAAGCCAAACTATTGAAATGTGGCATTATTGTGCGCAGGAAAGACATCATAAGAAAAAAAAAGGGTATTCATTGTTATTTAAAACACTCTAGCCTTTCAACTTCTTGATTCTAGAATGAGGAAAGACACATAGGGGGTCATTTACTATGCTGAAACACACCTAAATTAAGCGACTTTTCCCCACTCATGCCAGGTCTAAAATTGTGGGCATGGCATGGGCGGGACCAGCAAGCCGGTCTCATTCAACATTTTCTACGCCTGATTTAGGCGTAGAAAAAGGTCTAAATGTAAGACAGCTCGGAAGCTGTCTTACATTTTGAACTGGTTCTGGATGCACCGAAGTTATGGAGAGGCCTGCGTCTTTGCACCGAAGTTATGGAGAGGCCTGCAAAGTTATGGAGAGGATCCTCCGCCAGCTATGGGGCTTTATTGAGACCGGCGTCTAAAACGCCAGTTTTAATAAATGCGCCCCATTGTGTTAGTATGTCTTATAAATAATATAGCTTATACTGTATATTAGCATCTATTTATGCCCATCAATTTACTAAAAATGTCCTAGACATAATTAACCCGATCAAGAAAGAATCAAAATTACTCTGTGTGAGCTGAAAGTGCTGAAAGTGACTCTGCTCAAGTATCTTCCAATTAGCAAGCAGTGCCGTGAATGTGGGCACACACTTGTATAGTGCCACTAGGGGATCATGGGAAATATAGTTTGCTTGAAAAGCTTGGGTTCGGCACATTGAAGGAAGGGAAGAAGCCATGACAGAGCAGGAAAACGATTTAACACTGGCATGACAGAAAGGTAATGTGAGACAGACAAAAGGTACTACTGTATGTGTACAGTAATAACTTTGATAATAAATCCACATTGAATGGCAGAGTGTGCCGTGGATATAATTTTTCTAATAACTTTGATATACAGTACAGACCAAAAGTTTGGACACACCTTCTCATTCAAAGAAATTTCTTTATTTTCATGACTATGAAGGCATCAAAACTATGAATTAACACATGTGGAATTATATACATAACAAACAAGTGTAAAACAACTGGAAATATGTCATATTCTAGGTTCTTCAAAGTAGCCACCTTTTGCTTTGATTACTGCTTTGCACACTCTTGGCATTCTCTTTATGAGCTTCAAGAGGTAGTCACCTGAAATGGTCTTCCAACAGTCTTGAAGGAGTTCCCAGAGATGCTTAGCACTTGTTGGCCCTTTTGCCTTCACTCTGCGGTCCAGCTCACCCCAAACCATCACGATTGGGTTCAGGTCCGGTGACTGTGGAGGCCAGGTCATCTGGCGCAGCACCCAATCACTCTCCTTCATGGTCAAATAGCCCTTACTTTCAAAGTTTTCCCAATTTTTCGGCTGACTGACTGACCTTCATTTCTTAAAGTAATGATGGCCACTCGTTTTTCTTTACTTAGCTGCTTTTTTCTTGCCATAATACAAATTCTAACAGTCTATTCAGTAGGACTATCAGCTGTGTATCCACCTGACTTCTCCTCAACGCAACTGATGGTCCCAACCCTATTTATAAGGCAAGAAATCCCACTTATTAAACCTGACAGGGCACACCTGTGAAGTGAAAACCATTTCAGGTGACTACCTCTTGAAGCTCATCAAGAGAATGCCAAGAGTGTGCAAAGCAGTAATCAAAGCAAAAGGTGGCTACTTTGAAGAACCTAGAATATGACATATTTTCAGTTGTTTCACACTTGTTTGCTATGTATATAATTCCACATGTGTTAATTCATAGTTTTGATGCCTTCAGTGTGAATCTACAATTTTCATAGTCATGAAAATAAAGAAAACTTTTTGAATGAGGTGTGTCCAAACTTTTGGTCTGTACTGTATATTGCAGCGAAGATCTGAAGAGGTTAAAAAATTTATGACATCCAGAATACCCCTTTAATCCTAATTATCATGCCATTTGTGTCTTCATTTAAGCAGCCTTACTCTGAATAAAAAAAATGTACATGTAATATATAATGTAAATCATACTCATTGCACCATTTTCTTTTATTAACCATTGCTGTTGTAATATTTAGCAAATTTTTGTATATGAAGATTAATACTGCACTGAGTATTAATTCTCTATATATCTAAACAAAAACGAACGTGTTGAAAACATTTTCAAAATCATTAACACTATTTTCCTGTTCCATGATCTAGGTCTTTTGGAGGTATTGTGACCAATAAAAAAGTGACATTGAGACAAAAATTATTTCGTAGTTGGTTCTCTGATGAGTTTCCACAGGATAAAACTTTGCTCCTAAAATGCAGACATTTGAAATGCACGTGATGCACAGTAACATATGCCTCCAAAGAATTTGTGTCAACTTCTAATATCACCAGGTATAACATCAGTTGCAATACTAGTTATGTTGTATATCTGGTTACATGTAGAGCATGCAGTGTACAATAAGCTGGATGCACTACAGGACACATGAACATCAGAATACGTCACCATTTATTGCTGTAAATAAAAACAGCAAAGATTTCTCTGCAGTTTCACAGCATTTTTCCAAAATTCTTTGGGGACGACAATTGTCCTGTTTTATTCTATGCTATTTTGCCCCTGGATGCAAAAAAGGAGAAGCCATTGCACCTGAGATTTTGCTCCATTTCTTCCCTGGCCGCACCCCCCAGGACCAGGCAGTGAAGAAGTACTCACACCTGGCTCTAAAGTCATATGAGAGCACATTTGGTGCCCTCATTGGACATGGCTGGAGATCCTCAGGTTCTGTAGCTATGTACAGTGCCTACTCTGAATGCGCTGTCAGGAGGTTCACGGGCCAGGCATGTGTACGTCTCCATTGCCTGGCCCTGTCAGTCAAAGTGGTGGGGTCATGGCCAGGAATGAAAAGGAGTGGAGCCTTGGGTGCTATGAGGTTCAATAGCACCACCCTTGTTGCACCCAGCGGCTAATTAGCTTAACATAAAAAGATGATTTCCATGAGGCATTGTTATGGAATATAATGGACACTTGCTTGTCACTTACAAAATGGTGTCTGTCTGAGAGACAACCCCCAGTATGCATTCTATGATTGAAACTATTTGCAGCAAAAACTTTAAACTGTCAGGAATTACTCTAAGTCTATCATACATATGCCTTAAATTTACATTCCTTCTTGCTAAAAGACCAATTATGTGAGCCCACTCCTCCCACTTAGGCCTCCTGCACACGAACGTTGTGTGCACCCGTGGCCGTTGTGCCGTTTTCCGCTTTTTTTCACGGACCCATTGACTTTCAATGGGTCCGTGGAAAAATCGGAAAATGCACCGTTTTGCAGCCGCATCCGTGATCCGTGTTTTATGGCCGTGAAAAAAATATGACCTGTCCTATTTTTTTCACGGCCAACGGTTCACGGACCCATTCAAGTCAATGGGTCCGTGAAAGAACACGGATGCACACAAGATTGGCATCCGTGTCCGTGATCCGTGGCCGTAGGTTAGTTTTTATACAGACGGATCCGAAGATCCGTCTGTATAAAAGCTTTTTCAAAGCTGAGTTTTCACTTCGTGAAAACTCAGAACCGACAGTATATTCTAACACAGAAGCGTTCCCATGGTGATGGGGACGCTTCTAGTTAGAATACACTACAAACTGTGTGCATGACTGCCCCCTGCTGCCTGGCAGCACCCGATCTCTTACAGGGGGCCGTGATCAGCACAATTAACCCCTTCAGGTGCGGCACCTGAAGGGGTTAATTGTGCTGATCACGGCCCCCAGTAAGAGATCAGGGCTGCCAGGCAGCAGGGGGCAGACCCTTCCCCCCCCTCCCCAGTTTAAATATCATTGGTGGCCAGTGCGGCCCCCCCCTCTCCCTCTATTGTAATTATTCGTTGGTGGCACAGTGTGCGCCCCCGCCCCTCCCTTCCTCTATTGTAATAATTCGTTGGTGGCACAGTGTGCGCCCCCCCCCCCCTCCCTCCCTCTATTGTAATAATTCGTTGGTGGCACAGTGTGCGCCCCCCATCGGCCCCCCCCCCCTCCCTCTATAGCATTAACAACATTGGTGGCCAGTGTGCGGCCTCCCATCTCCCCCCCCCCCATCATTGGTGGCAGCGGAGTTCCGATCGGAGTCCCAGTTTAATCGCTGGGGCTCCGATCGGTAACCATGGCAACCAGGACGCTGGTTGCCATGGTTACTTAGCAATAGTACAATAGTAGAAGATTCATACTTACCGGGCCGGCTGCTGCGATGTTCGTGTCCGGCCGGGAGCTCCACCTACTGGTAAGTGTCATTGCTAAATGAACTGTCACTTACCAGTAGGAGGAGCTCCCGGCCGGAAGCAGAAATCGCAGCTCCCAGGTAAGTATGAATCACTACTGCTAGTAACCCGCTGCCACCAATGATGGGGGATGGGGGATGGGGGATGGGGGATGGGGGATGGGGGGGGGGGGGGGGGGGGGGGAGATGGGAGGCCGCACACTGGCCACCAATGTTGTTAATGCTATAGAGGGAGGGGGGCCAATGGGGGGCGCACACTGTGCCACCAACGATTACAATAGAGGGAGGAAGGGGGGGGGGGGCGCACACTGTGCCACCAAGGAATTATTACAATAGAGGGAGGAAGGCGGGGGGGCGCACACTGTGCCACCAAGGAATTATTACAATAGAGGGAGGAAGGGGGGGGGGGGCTGCACTGGCCACCAATGATATTCAAACTGGGGAGGGGGGAGGGGGGGTCTGCCCCCTGCTGCCTGGCAGCCCTGATCTCTTACAGGGGGAGATGATAGCACAATTAACCCCTTCAGGTGCGGCACCTGAAGGGTTAATTGTGCTGATCACAGCCCCCTGTAAGAGATCGGATGCTGCTAGGCAGCAGGGGGCAGTCATGTACACAGTTTGTAGTATATTCTAACTAGAAGCGTCCCCATCACCATGGGAACGCCTCTGTGTTAGAATATACTGTCGGAAATGAGGTTTCACGATCTAACTCATATCCGACAGTATATTCTAACATAGAGGCGTTCCCATGGTGATGGGGACGCTTCAAGTTAAAATATACCATCGGATTGGAGAAAACTCCGATCCGATGGTATAAAAGGGACTCCAGACTTTACATTGAAAGTCAATGGGGACGGATCCGTTTGAAATGGCACCATATTGTGTCAACGTCAAACGGATCCGTCCCCATTGACTTGCATTGTAATTCAGGACGGATCCGTTTGGCTCCGCACGGCCAGGCGGACACCAAAACGACTTTTTTTTCATGTCCGTGGATCCTCCAAAAATCAAGGAAGACCCACGGACGAAAAAACGGTCACGGATCACGGAAAAACGGGACCCGTTTTTGCGGACCATAAAAAAATACGTTCGTGTGCAGGAGGCCTTATATGGAGGGTATATAATGTGAAGCCCCCGCCTAATAAGTTAGAGTTGTGCTTTGACCTTATATAGTGTCAGCGTTATTTCTCTAGCCGTGCATGCACGTATCTATCTATCTATCTATCTATCTATCTATCTATCTAATTTGGAGCAGTGTATCAACCTACCTGACCATTGATCAGAACCAGAACATTTTGGCACCCAACGTGGGGCTCAAAGGTTGGAACCCCCCCTGTTCCCGTACCCCCGGAGATCAGACGTAGGAGGGGCGCACCAACGGACACCGGGATCACTACCTGTGATATGAGGTAAGAAAACAGAGTAATCTTGCCTATACTATGTCCCCTGGTGTAGCCTCTTGTTATCTGTCTGAGGAAGGGGTGCGGAGGCAGTTGGGGTGCCTTTGAGGGCACGCAAGTAAGAACCCCACAGTAATTGATGAGATTTTGATACACTGTGTTTTATGTGTTGTTCTGACGTCGTTATGACCTTGAGCACCTGTGTATAAACTACCGAGTTACAAAAAAAGGAAGCCTACCTCATTTGCCTACATTGCGGTGCAGCCAGAGGTGTCTGTCCAGGTAGTAGAAGGGAGAAGGCGGTCAGAACCGGTCCAAAGGTGTACTACGTTTCTGACTCAAGGAAGAACTCAGGTAGTTCAGGAACACAGGGTGCAAGCACAGGTTACGGACTAGACGGCTCCAGGAGATATTACAGTATCGGAAATGTTGAAAGTGTCCCAAAGGGATGCTGCTTACCGGAGCAGTACGTGGCGGACAAGAGAGGGAAACGCTTCGTAAAGTGTTTACCCAGGTTGGAGAAACATTATGAGATGTGTAAAGGTGGCTCTTTTTGTGTTGATACATGGAGAGCATTGTTAAATGAGAAGAAAGGTAAACTTACTGATGAAAAGATAGTAAGTGCAGTGGAGGTGTGGCTTGACTGCAGCAAATAATTTGAACGGACGGGGGAGAACAGACATATAATGAAAAGACAGGAAGATATTACTGTATGCCCGGGCAGCCACCTTATAATAATGGTGTCTTCAAGAAGAAGGGGGTGGACCTGTGCCGTATGTGGGCAGCAGAATCCTCCCTCCCGTGTTACGTGCCTCGCATGTGGTGCTTCACGCCCACATAGCCACATTCCTGTAGCTTCCCGACACCTCCTACCCACAGCTCTGTATGAGACACCGTCGCCCACGGCTGGACTGATAACCCCCGGTAACCCAGATCCCTCCGTCCTGCCTGTAAGCCCACAAGTTCAAGCAGTTTATCCCATGATAAATCCTGATGGCACATTCAGTCTGCCACAGCAAGTTGTTCAAGTGATGGTTGGGAAGAAGGAAGGAGGATGATGGGGATGAGAACCCAGCAGAACCCCCCCCCCCCCCCCCCCCGTGCATACAACTATACAACTTTCCCCTCTCCTGCAGATATGAGCACTCCTAAACAGCGGATACAGTATGAGTTACATGAGATAAAAGAACAGATGTAGAATGTGGCAGGAGAACAGTCTGAATTTTTGAGATATGCAAATGAGACAATTTTATCCAAAGCAATACCTAGGAGACCACCTAGATATGTGTCATTCACACCAAATCAGCTGTATTCAATTGTCAGTCAGTTGCCAGACCCCGAGACCCACCCCATGCCGTTTTACCATAAATTAGATCAAATATACAAGACATATGGGTGTACGTGGTCAGATCTACAAAGTACAGTAGAGAACAAAACTGGAGAATACTCAGCCCTCATTCTAAAAAAACTCAAGAAGCATTGTGTGCCTGTGTGCCCTGCACTGTGCTTGTCTCTGTTGATAGGTGAATATAGAGTGAGAGACAGGGGGCCATAGCTGGAAGGGGGGAGTGATGTCATGACATTGGCATGTGTGATAAGCGAGAACACTGTCTGCAAGGCCAAAGGGATAATTAAAAGAAGATTGTCGCATTCACACATGCAGGCAAGCAATACATTTGGACAGTGATGCCTCAGGGAGCACAGAATAGCACCTTATGCTTTAGCAAAGCCATGTCCTCCGTGCTCCAACCCTGGCACGCAGACAACCCGAACCTCCTCCTTTGTGCTTCAAGCTTTCAGGAAAGTCTGTCCAGCTCAATATCTCTCCTACAGTTACTGGCCGAATCGGGCTACAAAGTAGCTCAAACCAAACTCCAATTGTGTTTACTCAAGGTAGTCTTTCTTTGCCACTGTATTACCCAAGGTAGTAAACGCTTGACGGATTCCAGGAAAAAGGCGGTTTCAAACATACAGATACTAGACACTCCACACAAATTGCAGACCTTCTTAGGCCTCATTTACTACTGCCAACCCTGGATCCCCAATGCCTCAGTGCTGATGCAGCCCCTATATGACTGTATTCCCCGGAATGCAACCTCTCCATTCCAGTTAACAAGGGAGGCTAATTGCTAAAGACAGCAATTGCAACCGCTCCAGCCCTTTGGATTCCTAACTACAGCCTTCCCTTTAGGCTGTATGTCATGGAACGTCAAGGTCACGCTACTGGAGTTATTACCCAAACTCATGGTGGACGCAACAGACCACTGGGCTACTACTCTAAGCGCCTTTAACCTGTAGCCAGAGCTGCCCCTTCCTGTGTCAGAGCTGTCCATGCTGCCAGCTCTCTTCTGGACGTCACATCTGACGTTGTGTTTGGGCACCCCCTCACTATTTTGGCTCCGCATGACATCTCTGCCATCCTCCAGCAGACACAACCCAAACACCTCACTGCACAACGCCACCGCCGGCTGCAATGTAGTCTTCTCCTGCCAGATAATGTCACCATTCAGAAATGTCACATCCTTAACCCTGCTGCACTCCTTCCTCTATCAACGGGGAAATATACTAGAGATCAAGGAGAAGCTTCTGAAGATTTTATTGATCTGCATGCTGAAGAAGATCTTCAGGAAGAAGAACTATGGACCTCAACTGACTCTCTTTACCAGGAACAGGATCATGATTGCATCACAATGATGGAAGCTGAAGTAGGGACACCAACATCGGTCCAAGACACTCCTCTGACAAACCCCCATTGGATTCTCTTTGTGGACGGCTCAAGGTACGCCGATGACAAAGGGAAATTCCATACAGGCATGTCAGTCACTAGTGAGCATGAAGTGCTGTGTGCAATACAATTGCGCCCAGACCAGTCAGCACAGGAGGCTGAACTGAAGATTCCACCGCTATTATCTACACGGATTCCAGATATGCCTTTGGAGTGGTTCATGACTTTGGACTAATATGGAAGGCACAGGATTACATCACAGCCGCAGGAACCCCAATCAAAAATGCCTCAGCAGTAACGGCCCTAATGGCAGCAGTACTCCTACTAACTCAAGTGGCAGTGATCAAGGTAAAGGCCCATACACGAACTTACACTCCTGAGGCTAGAGGAAATGCCCTAGCTGATCAAACAGCGAAGAGAGCAGCAATGGAAGAGGAAGGAGCCCAGACAGAACAGATCCTGACAGTACAAAAAGATCTGGAGCAAGAGGAAGTCACATGGGACCTACTGAAACAAATGCAGAAACAGGCCACTCCCAGGGAAAAGGAAACCTGGCTGAAAGAGTCAGCCCTCGAAGACGAATCTTGACTTTGGACACAGGGAAAGAGAGTATGCCTACTCAGAACTCTCTATTCTCTAATAGCTGCAATAGCTCATGGGCCCACCCACCAATCCAAAAACATCATAAAAGAGCTAATTGATAAAATATGGGTGGCCCCAGGGATCACCCCTGTCCTGGTGAGATATACTCAAGCATGCCTCAATTGGTAGAACCGAGCCCATGCCCCGGAAATGTCTGCCAAAGGCCTTATATCCCTTTCAGAGGATACAAATCGACCACATCCAGATGCCAATGTGCCAAGGGTTTCAATATGTGTTGGTAGTGATAGACTTGTTCTCTGGGTAGCCAGAAGCCTACCCCGTCCGAAATCAGACAGCAACTTCCACTGCTAAAAAACTGATGCAGGAGCTTGTCTGTAGGTTCGGAGTACCTGAGGTCATTGAGAGTGATCAGGGCCCAGCATTCACTGCCAGATTAACCCAAGAAGTCTGGGAAATGGTAGGTTCGCACCTGACGTATCACATCCCCTACAGGCCCCAAAGCAGTGGCAAAGTTGAAAGATTGAATGGGGTATTGAACTCCAAAATGTTGAAGATGACCAGGGAGACAGGGCTCAATTGGGTTCAGTGCTTGCCTATAGCACTCTTTTCAGTTAGGCACACACCAAGGCCTCCACACAAACTGACACCATACGAGATCCTATTTGGGACAGGGCCAAGAATGGGACAGTATTTCCCGCAACAGTTGCAAATGCATTATGAATCTGTTACCAAATATGTGATAGCTCTGAGTAAACAATTGTCTAACATACATGCAAAATGATTGGGGAAACTTGCTGCAGCTACATCCCAGATAACACTGGCCCCAAAGGGAAGGTAACTAAAGCAATAAACAAGCTTATTAACCTCTCAGAGGAATTAAAACGTAACTCAGGGATAACAGACCCATGGGATGAGTACTTTGGATAGTTCAAAAATTGGAAATCCTTCCTGACCCAGATAGGTATGGTGATAGTCTTGATGCTAGTATTAATGTCAGTAGTGTTATGTTACATTGTACCCTGTGTCCGAAAAATATGTGAAAAAATTGTGACTTCAACTACTGAACAGCCCATCCTGCTGCTATATGGTGAAGAAGAAATGGAAACCAAAGAATTCAACACAAGTTCCCCCACCAATTACGATGTTGTACCGAGATAGGGAAAGATGAATCCCAGGGTACTATCATAAGTCCGATTAACCGGGAGTCTACCCAAAAGGGGTAGGTTGTCGCCACTGTGGGTGAAGAGGATTGCAAATGGTATTCCCAGGGGTTTACTAGGCAGGGAAAGTTCTACAATCAAGAATCCAAGGAGGGACTGTTATGGAATATAATGGACACTTGCTTGTCACTTACAAAATGGTGTCTGTCCGAGAGACAACCGCCAGTATGCATTCTATGATTGAAAATTTTTGCAGCAAAAACTTGAAACTGTCAGGAATTCCTCTGAGTCTATCATACATATGCCTTAAAGGGTTTCTACCACCAGAAATACTGTTATGTAGCTGACTGACATTAGCGATGCGCTAATGTCAGCACTACATAACAGTATGTTTCTAACATTAGTCCCTGCATACGTTTTTGTAAAAAATTCACTTTTATTATATGCTAATTAGCCTCTAGGTGCTATGTGGGCGTAAAATCAGCACCTAGAGGCTCCGTCCACTCACCCATTATCCCGCCCAGGTCCCGTGTTCTGCCCGCCCCGCTCCTCTTGATTGATGCCACGGTCCACCGCATCATTGACGAAATCCAGCGCCTGCGCCGTTCACTTCTGTCTTCGGCGCAGTGAGTGAAGGCCGCTTTCCTGATGCCGGCTTCCTCACTGTGACGTAGTCGGCGCAGGTGCAGTGAGGAATCCGGCACCAGGAGAGCATCATTCACTCCTGCGCCGAAGACAGAAGTGAACGGTGCAGGCGCGGGATTTCGTCAATGATGCGGTGGACCGTGGCATCGATCAAGAGGAGCGGTGCGGGCAGAACACTGGACCTGGGCGGGATAATGGGTGAGTGGACGGAGCCTCTAGGTGCTGATTTTACGCCCACATAGCACCTAGAGGCATATAATAAAATTAGCATATAATAAAAGTGCATTTTTTACAAAAAACAGTTGCAGGGACAAACGTTAGAAACATACTGTTATGTAGTGCTGACATTAGCGCATCGCTATATCAGTCAGCTACATAATAGTAATTCTGGTTGTAGAAGTCCTTTAAACTTATTTCCTGTTTACATTCCTTCTTGCTAAAAGACCAATTATGTGAGCCCACTCCTCCCACTTATATGGAGGGTATATAATGTGAAGCCCCCACCTAATAAGTTAGAGTTATGCTTTGACCTTATATAGTGTCAGTGTTATTTCTCTAGCCGTGCATGCACGTATCTATCTATCTATCTAATTTGGAGCAGTGTATCAACCTACCTGACCATTGATCAGAACCAGAACAGCATTACTGGGTAGAAAGTCTTTCTAAGAATTACTACATATAACATCTTTTTCTATAGCACTCATGAAAGTTGATGCATAGGTGATTGATATTTTAGATTCCAGCATTCATCTTTTCAGTAGTATAGTCTGTAAAATCCAAACTTCTATATTGTTGCCATAGGCCACATTGTCACATTGCAATGAAACTTGTTATATTTCACATGAAGCATCCAATTTATGTTCAATTGTAATATATTTTATGGATTAGAGGTTTAGTCTTTCATGTAAGACCTTAAAAAACCCCTCACAGATCTGATTTGAAACAGACAAGCTATATCAAGCAATCAAGATCTTCCCTGACCACGCATTCAAAAGCTCAAAGAAATGCAAATTTACTCAACCATTAACTTGGGTCAGCATATGTTCAAAGGCATTTGTACCTTTTTTTTTCTGGCCATATGTGTTATCAGTTGATTTCATTTCAATCTGAAACAAGTGAATACTTTGATCCCTGTATTTCTTGCAGATCAAAGATATGTATGTACTTACAGGACTAAATAGCTCTTCATAGGATGCCTCAGTATTTTCTAAAGAGCTAATGCACAGTAATCACCCACTTGGGGAGGGGTAGTTCTTTTGCTGTTCTTTCATTTCTAAGCATGTGCTCTAGATGCCAATGGGCTCCACAAAAAAGTTTGGTTAAATAAACTGCAGTGAAAAAAACACACACCTGTAAAACAGGTATAATGAAACTGGGCAAAAGCCAAAAGTCTAATTACAAGATGTACACAAAATGTATCTCTAGTGAATCCATTCTTCCATTGCTTCATGCAGGTATCATTAAATTAGTTGAGAGCATGGCTGATTTTAAACAAAACGATACATGGAGCCTAAAATGCTGAAATATTGTACCTTCCAGGAGCGTTGTTAGGATCTTTAAAGATTGGAGGCCAAGGCATACCGTATGTCCCCCCCCCCCAACACACACACATACACATGAAAAGGATATAAATACATACGGCATATAGTTAATACCACTATATCAGAAGTTCAGGACCAAATATTACCACTATAAAATAGTTAAATATTACCTCCATACTGTTACTGAGCAAATACCATAATACTAATGATACCACCAGTGGCGTAACTACAACTAACCGCTCCTCCCCCCACTCCCTCAGCAACTTCCCCAAAACCCCCAACTCACTTGCAACCCCCACTCCTGTAGCTAGTTAAGATTGAGCTCTCAGACAAGGCCCAGCAGCCACTGTGTCCATTTCCTACAGTATCGCTATATATAATCTCATGGTATAATACTGCTGTGGGGAACCTGACAATAAAATCTTTTAGTCTTCCTACTGAGGGGGCACCTTGTGGGTCTGCTTTCCCTATATACACGACCCTGGATACCACATACAAAGCCCAAACAATATTGTCACACCATTTCCACTACCAATAGCACCACATAATGACTGAATACTACACTATACAAAGCTAATATTGTCAATAATACTACATTATTGAATAATATGACTATAGTGACACCAGTGTTAAACAGGCGCATAAGTGACTATAGTGCAGTTACTTCTACTGACTCACAGGTTATGTGCTCTCAGACTGGAGCTTTTCATTTTTCTTTTCTCTCTGGCTCAAACTGTCACAACTCGTTTCTGAGTTTTCTCCCCTGAATACTTTACTTCCGATATAATAACTATAACTACCCCCCTCATAAAAAGTACCACACAGATAGTGCTACCTGAAAACAATAGTGTCAGATACAGTGGGATGCAAAAGTTTGGGCAACCTTGTTAATCGTCATGATTTTCCTGTATAAATCGTTGGTTGTTACGATAAAAAATGTCAGTTAAATATATCATATAGGAGACACACACAGTGATATTTGAGAAGTGAAATGAAGTTTATTGGATTTACAGAAAGTGTGCTATAATTGTTTAAACAAAATTAGGCAGGTGCATAAATTTGGGCACTGTTGTCATTTTATTGATTCCAAAACCTTTAGAACTAATTATTGGAACTCAAATTGGCTTGGTAAGCTCAGTGACCCCTAACCTACATACACAGGTGAATCCAATTATGAGAATTAAGGGGGTCAATTGTAAGTTTCCCATCTCTTTAAATTTTCTCTGAAGAGTAGCAACATGGGGGTCTCAAAACAACTCTCAAATGACCTGAAGACAAAGATTGTTCACCATCATGGTTTAGGGGAAGGATACAGAAAGCTGTCTCAGAGATTTCAGCTGTCTTTTTCCACAGTTAGGAACATATTGAGAAAATGGAAGACCATAGGCTCAGTTCAAGTTAAGGCTCGAAGCGGCAGACCAAGAAAAATCTCGGATAGACAGAAGCGACGAATGGTGAGAACAGTCAGAGTCAACCCACAGACCAGCACCAAAGACCTACAACATCATCTTGCTGCAGATGGAGTCACTGTGCATCGTTCAACCATTCGGCGCACTTTACACAAGGAGATGCTGTATGCGAGAGTGATGCAGAGGAAGCCTTTTCTCCGCCCACAGCACAAAAAGTGCCGCTTGAGGTGGGCTAAAGCACATTTGGACAAGCCAGCTTCATTTTGGAATAAGGTGCTGTGGACTGATGAAACTAAAATTAAGTTATTTGGCCATAACAAGGGGCGTTATGCATGGAGGAAAAAGAACACAGCATTCCAAGAAAAACACCTGCTACCTACAGTAAAATATGGTGGTGGTTCCATCATGCTGTGGGGCTGTGTGGCCAGTGCAGGGACTGGGAATCTTATCAAAGTTGAGGGACGCATGGATTCCACTCAGTATCAGCAGATTCTGGAGACCAATGTCCAGGAATCAGTGACAAAGCTAAAGCTGCGCCGGGGCTGGATCTTTCAACAAGACAACGACCCTAAACACTGCTCAAAATCCACTAAGGCATTTATGCAGAGGAACAAGTACAATGTTCTGGAATGGCCATCTCAGTCCCCAGACCTGAATATAATTGAAAATCTGTGGTGTGACTTAAAGAGAGCTGTCCATGCTCAGAAGCCATCAAACCTGAATGAACTAAAGATGTTTTGTAAAGATGAATGGTCCAAAATACCTTCAACCAGAATCCAGTCTCTCATTGGAGCCTACAGGAAGCGTTTAGAGGTTGTAATTTCTGCAAAAGGAGGATCTACTAAATATTGATTTTATTTCTTTTTTGTGGTGCCCAAATTTATGCACCTGCCTAATTTTGTTTAAACAATTATAGCACACTTTCTGTAAATCCAATAAACTTCATTTCACTTCTCAAATATCACTGTGTGTGTCTCCTATATGATATATTTAACTGACATTTTTTATCGTAACAACCAACAATTTATACAGGAAAATCATGACGATTAACAAGGTTGCCCAAACTTACGCATCCCACTGTACATAGTGACCCCAACAATTATAGTGCCAAACAGATACTGCACTACACATACGTGGTGTCCAGACAGTAATACTGCACATTGTAATACTGATCTTTTCAGTGCCCCCAAACCATATTAATGCCCCCTTATGGCTCCACATAGTGCTTCTTTGTGTCCCCTACACACGTATAATGCTCCTTTTGTGCTCAGCATACTAAGTATGCCCCCTTTGTGCTCCCTAGACATTAATGTTGATTTCACAATAATAGTGAACCTCTTTGTGCCCACCACACAATAAAAATGGCCATCTTTGTGTTCCCCACAAAGTAATTACTTTGGGCAGCAAGATTGGCTCAGTGGTTATCAATGTTGACTTGAAACACTAGGGTCCTAGGTTGAAAGTGAATGCAAGACAACATCTGAATGGAGTTTCTATGTTCTCCCCGTGTTTGGGTGGGTTTCCTCTGTGTACTCTAGTTTGCTCCCACACTCAAAAGACATACTGATAGGGAACATAGATTGCGAGCTCCACTAGGTACAGCAAGTGATGATAATGTCTGTCACTGTAGAATATGTTGGTGTGGTGTAAGTAAAATAAAGGTGGGCATTTTTATTGTTTGGTGCTACAAAGTGGGTTGTTATTATGACACAATAAAAATATCAATCTTTGTGCCCTGTAATAGTTAATACTGACCTCTTGTAGGCATAGTGCCCCCCTGATAGGAAATAGTGCCTCCCCACCCCTGTTAGAGAATGTGCCTACTGATAATAAAGCTTAAACTCTTCATACCTCGATTTTATGATAATAATTAAAGAGCTGGAGACCTCTTCTAAGCTATGTGGTCAGTTTTATGCTGCACAGGCGTAGTGATGTGATTGTGCTGCTTGCACAGGGACACTGATAACCCTTGGTTATTCTATTAATCTTGTAGGCTCCAGGAGAGATGCATCCTGTGTCTTAGAGAATGGTTTCCTGATCTGATATAGATCTAGTGCTCCATTAGGGATCTGGGTCATATGATCAAAAGTCAGTTACCCTGGTTCTCTGGTGGGCTTCCCTGGGAATAGGGCCATGGTGAACTGTCCAGTTTGCAACCTCCAATGCCAACTGTGGTGGTGTGGATATTAAATTGCCTTGTTTTTGAGGAATCTTGTCCTTCACCATCTGCTTGAGACTTCTTGTAACAATGTAGTTTCTCAGGCAACGCAAATGATAAAGGTTACAAATAATGTCAACTTTTATGTAAAGATGGAAACAACATAGCAGAGTTCAATGGCAGGGACAGGAGAGCCCAGGTTGCAGTAAGAACGTTAGAGCTGAGGTTGCTGTGTGAACAGATGAGCCAAAGACACCAACACAAGTTTCAGGGAAGAGAATACAAAGATCGTGATGCAGACCCACCATCAAGCTTCAAGACACATATCAGATACAGGATACGATTCAAGATTTATAGTATAGAATATAGGTTTAGGTCCAGGACTCAGTATACACACTCATATTCAGGTTCAGACTGTAGGCGCAGGTCAAATCTCACGGTTCAAAGTGCAGGCTCAGACAGGTCCAGTTTTTGGATAACAATCAGAAGCCAGAATAATCAAGAGACAAGAAGTTCAAACCTGTGAGTTAATATAGGGAAGGCATAAGCAATCTATGAACTACAGTAATCACTAGAACAAGCAAAACACTCCACACAGAAGAGTGGTAAAGGCTTTATGAGAAGAATAGGAGAGTGCAGAGTTCATTATAAACGGATCCGGTTGTATTATCTCTAAAGTAGCCATGACGGATCCGGGACTAAAGCCATTGTAAAGCAATGGGGGGCGGATCTGTTTTCTTCTGTGTCAGAGAAAACTGATCCATCTCCATTGATTTAAATTGTGAGTCATGAAGGATCTGTCTTGCTCCGCATCCCAGGACGCACTCAGAAACGCTGCTTGCTGCAATGAAACAGAACAGAATGCATTCTGGTGCACTCCGCTCCCTTCAGTTCTGTTTTGTCCCTATTGACAATGAATGGGGACAAAACTGAAGCGTTTTCCTCCTGTATTGAGATCCTATGATGTATCTCAATAGCAGAAAGGGAAAGAAGAGGTGTGAAAGTAGCCAAACAAAACCACACACAATTCTTAAAATGTCAATTTAAGGCTACTTTCACACTAGCGTTCGGGTGTCCGCTTGTGAGCTCCGTTTGAAGGCTCTCACAAGCGGCCCCGAACGGATCCGTCCAGTCCTAATGCATTCTGAGTGGAGGCGGATCCGCTCAGAATGCATCAGTCTGGCAGCGTTTGTCCTCCGCTCCGCTCAGCAGACGGACACCTGAACGCTGCTTGCAGCGTTCGGGTGTCCGCCTGGCCGTGCGGAGGCAAACGGATCCGTCCAGACTTACAATGTAAGTCAATGGGGACGGATCCGTTGACACAGTATGGCTCAATTTTCAAACGGATCCGTCCCCATTGACTTTCAATGTAAAGTCAAAACGGATCCGTTTGCATTATCATGAACAAAAAAAAAAAAAAAAAAAATTTTTTTTTTTTTTTGTTCATGGTAATGCAAACGGATCCGTTCTGAACAGATCTAAGCATTTGCATTATAGGAGCGGATCCGTCTGTGCAGATACCAGACGGACCCGCTCTAAATGCAAGTGTGAAAGTAGCCTAAGTAATTACTTGTCATGCCTTTCCTTATATTTACTTGCTTATATTTATAACAGAATTTATTCATTAACATCTTTGGCCATCTGGACATTTCCAGACAAATGCTAGCATGCTACCACCTGCTGATAAAATTACTATTAAGATCTTTGCTAAGATTGCATTGACTTTGGGAAACTGGAAGTAGGACAAAAAGGTAAAATGTATGGACTAGATAGATGGATAGATAGATATTGATACATAGGTGTACAGATAGAAAGTTAAAATTAAAGGGGTTGTCCCATCTCAACATTTATGGTATATTGCTAGGATATGCCATAAATGTCACATAGAGGCAAGTCCTGCCTCTGGGACCATCTCCTACCTCCAAAACAGGGCCCCTAAAGTGACATGAGAGCAGCCATGCATGCACAACCACCTGTTCACCGCTATGGGAGGTCCAAAAATGGCCAATTGCTGGCTAGTAGGGATGAGCGAACCCGAACTGTATAGTTCGGGTTCGTACCGAATTTTGGGGTGTCCGTGACACGGACCCGAACCCGAACATTTTCGTAAAAGTCCGGGTTCGGGTTCGGTGTTCGGCGCTTTCTTGGCGCTTTTTGAAAGGCTGCAAAGCAGCCAATCAACAAGCGTCATACTACTTGCCCCAAGAGGCCATCACAGCCATGCCTACTTTTGGCATGGCTGTGATTGGCCAGTGCAGCATGTGACCCAGCCTCTATTTAAGCTGGAGTCACGTAGCGCCGCACATCACTCTGCTATGATCAGTATAGGGAGAGGTTGCAGCTGCGACGTTAGGGCGAGATTAGGCAGATTAACTCCTCCAAAAGACTTCATTCTGTGATCGATCTGCAGCTGTGGATCATTGAAGTGCTATTATTGACTTGCTCACTTTTTTGAGGCTGCCCAGAGCGTTTTTAGATCACTTTTTTTCTGGGGTGATCGGCGGCCATTTTGTGACTTGTGGTGCGCCAGCACAAGCTATCACCAAGTGTATTTAACCATCGATAGTGTGGTTATTTTGTGCTATATCCTACATCAGCTGCAGGCTGAGCCTGTGTCACCGAAGTGCATTTAGCCATCAACAGTCTGGTTATTTTTTGGCCATATACTACATCAGCTGCAGGCTGAGCCTGTGTCACCGAAGTGCATTTAACCATCGACAGTCTGATTATTTTTTGGCCATATACTACATCTGGTGCAGGCTGAGCCTGTGTCACCCAAGTGCATTTAACCATCAACAGTGTGGTTATTTTTTGGCCATATATTACATCAGGGGCAAGTTGAGCCTGTCACCCAGCGCCTAAAAAATAGACCTGACATTTCTATTCAAATAAATCTGTACTGTTTTAGCTGGTCAAGTTATTTGTAGTGACCGTAAAAGCACACTTTTTTTTCTGGGTTGAAAAACCATTCCCAAATTTGCCATTCTCAAAATAACTAGTTTCTGGTATTTGAGGCCTACTTGAAATCTATCCCAAAAAGAATATCTTACATTGAAGCTAGTGATAGTGTCATTCAGAAAAACCTAAGACACACGCTAGCGTGCAGATAGAAGTCTGATTCTGTGATTAAACCTATACCTGTCACACAGCGCAAAAAAAAACAGGCCTCACATCTCTATTTAACCAAATCTGTACTGTTTTAGCTGGTCAAGTTATTTGTAGTGACCGTAAAAGCACACTTTTTTTTCTGGGTTGAAAAACCATTCCCAAATTTGCCATTCTCAAAATAACTAGTTTCTGGTATTTGAGGCCTACTTGAAATCTATCCCAAAAAGAATATCTTACATTGAAGGTACTGATAGTGTCATTCAGAAAAACCTAAGACACACGCTAGCGTGCTGATAGAAATCTGATTCTGTGATTAAACATATACCTGTCACACAGCGCAAAAAAAAACAGGCCTCACATCTCTATTTAACCAAATCTGTACTGTTTTAGCTGGTCAAGTTATTTGTAGTGACCGTAAAAGCACACTTTTTTTTCTGGGTTGAAAAACCATTCCCAAATTTGCCATTCTCAAAATAACTAGTTTCTGGTATTTCAGGCCTACTTGAAATCTATCCCAAAAAGAATATCTTACATTGAAGCTAGTGATAGTGTCATTCAGAAAAACCTAAGACACACGCTAGCGTGCAGATAGAAGTCTGATTCTGTGATTAAACCTATACCTGTCACACAGCGCAAAAAAAACAGGCCTCACATCTCTATTTAACCAAATCTGTACTGTTTTAGCTGGTCAAGTTATTTGTAGTGACCGTAAAAGCACACTTTTTTTTCTGGGTTGAAAAACCATTCCCAAATTTGCCATTCTCAAAATAACTAGTTTCTGGTATTTGAGGCCTACTTGAAATCTATCCCAAAAAGAATATCTTACATTGAAGCTAGTGATAGTGTCATTCAGAAAAACCTAAGACACACGCTTGCGTGCAGATAGAAGTCTGATTCTGTGATTAAACCTATACCTGTCACACAGCGCAAAAAAAACAGGCCTCACATCTCTATTTAACCAAATCTGTACTGTTTTAGCTGGTCAAGTTATTTGTAGTGACCGTAAAAGCACACTTTTTTTTCTGGGTTGAAAAACCATTCCCAAATTTGCCATTCTCAAAATAACTAGTTTCTGGTATTTGAGGCCTACTTGAAATCTATCCCAAAAAGAATATCTTACATTGAAGGTACTGATAGTGTCATTCAGAAAAACCTAAGACACACGCTAGCGTGCTGATAGAAATCTGATTCTGTGATTAAACCTATACCTGTCACACAGCGCAAAAAAAAACCAGGCCTCACATCTCTATTTAACCAAATCTGTACTGTTTTAGCTGGTCAAGTTATTTGTAGTGACCGTAAAAGCACACTTTTTTTCTGGGTTGAAAAACCATTCCCAAATTTGCCATTCTCAAAATAACTAGTTTCTGGTATTTGAGGCCTACTTGAAATCTATCCCAAAAAGAATATCTTACATTGAAGGTACTGATAGTGTCATTCAGAAAAACCTAAGACACACGCTAGCGTGCTGATAGAAGTCTGATTCTGTGATTAAACCTATACCTGTCACACAGCGCAAAAAAGAACAGGCCTCACATCTCTATTTAACCAAATCTGTACTGTTTTAGCTGGTCAAGTTATTTGTAGTGACCGTAAAAGCACACTTTTTTTTCTGGGTTGAAAAACCATTCCCAAATTTGCCATTCTCAAAATAACTAGTTTCTGGTATTTCAGGCCTACTTGAAATCTATCCCAAAAAGAATATCTTACATTGAAGCTAGTGATAGTGTCATTCAGAAAAACCTAAGACACACGCTAGCGTGCAGATAGAAGTCTGATTCTGTGATTAAACCTATACCTGTCACACAGCGCAAAAAAAACAGGCCTCACATCTCTATTTAACCAAATCTGTACTGTTTTAGCTGGTCAAGTTATTTGTAGTGACCGTAAAAGCACACTTTTTTTTCTGGGTTGAAAAACCATTCCCAAATTTGCCATTCTCAAAATAACTAGTTTCTGGTATTTGAGGCCTACTTGAAATCTATCCCAAAAAGAATATCTTACATTGAAGCTAGTGATAGTGTCATTCAGAAAAACCTAAGACACACGCTTGCGTGCAGATAGAAGTCTGATTCTGTGATTAAACCTATACCTGTCACACAGCGCAAAAAAAACAGGCCTCACATCTCTATTTAACCAAATCTGTACTGTTTTAGCTGGTCAAGTTATTTGTAGTGACCGTAAAAGCACACTTTTTTTTCTGGGTTGAAAAACCATTCCCAAATTTGCCATTCTCAAAATAACTAGTTTCTGGTATTTGAGGCCTACTTGAAATCTATCCCAAAAAGAATATCTTACATTGAAGGTACTGATAGTGTCATTCAGAAAAACCTAAGACACACGCTAGCGTGCTGATAGAAATCTGATTCTGTGATTAAACCTATACCTGTCACACAGCGCAAAAAAAAAACCAGGCCTCACATCTCTATTTAACCAAATCTGTACTGTTTTAGCTGGTCAAGTTATTTGTAGTGACCGTAAAAGCACACTTTTTTTCTGGGTTGAAAAACCATTCCCAAATTTGCCATTCTCAAAATAACTAGTTTCTGGTATTTGAGGCCTACTTGAAATCTATCCCAAAAAGAATATCTTACATTGAAGGTACTGATAGTGTCATTCAGAAAAACCTAAGACACACGCTAGCGTGCTGATAGAAGTCTGATTCTGTGATTAAACCTATACCTGTCACACAGCGCAAAAAAGAACAGGCCTCACATCTCTATTTAACCAAATCTGTACTGTTTTAGCTGGTCAAGTTATTTGTAGTGACCGTAAAAGCACACTTTTTTTTCTGGGTTGAAAAACCATTCCCAAATTTGCCATTCTCAAAATAACTAGTTTCTGGTATTTGAGGCCTACTTGAAATCTATCCCAAAAAGAATATCTTACATTGAAGCTAGTGATAGTGTCATTCAGAAAAACCTAAGACACACGCTAGCGTGCAGATAGAAGTCTGATTCTGTGATTAAACCTATACCTGTCACACAGCGCAAAAAAAAACAGGCCTCACATCTCTATTTAACCAAATCTGTACTGTTTTAGCTGGTCAAGTTATTTGTAGTGACCGTAAAAGCACACTTTTTTTTCTGGGTTGAAAAACCATTCCCAAATTTGCCATTCTCAAAATTGTGGTGAACGGGAACAATGAGGAAAATATCTAATAAGGGACGCGGACGTGGACATGGTCGTGGTGGTGTTAGTGGACCCTCTGGTGCTGGGAGAGGACGTGGCCGTTCTGCCACAGCCACACGTCCTAGTGAACCAACTACCTCAGGTCCCAGTAGCCAGCAGAATTTACAGCGATATTTGGTGGGGCCCAATGCCGTTCTAAGGATGGTAAGGCCTGAGCAGGTGCAGGCATTAGTCAATTGGGTGGCCGACAGTGGATCCAGCACGTTCACATTATCTCCCACCCAGTCTTCTGCAGAAAGCGCACAGATGGCGCATGAAAACCAAGCCCATCGGTCTGTCACATCACCCCCATGCATATCAGGGAAACTGTCTGAGCCTCAAGTTATGCAGCAGTCTCTTATGCTGTTTGAAGACTCTGCTGCCAGGGTTTCCCAAGGGCATCCACCTAGCCCTTCCCCAGGGGTGGAAGAGATAGAATGCACTAACGCACAACCACTTATTTTTCCTGATGATGAGGACATGGGAATACCACCTCAGCACGTCTCTGATGATGACGAAACACAGGTGCCAACTGCTGCGTCTTTCTGCAGTGTGCAGACTGAACAGGAAGTCAGGGATCAAGACTGGGTGGAAGACGATGCAGGGGACGATGAGGTCCTAGACCCCACATGGAATGAAGGTCGTGCCACTGACTTTCAGAGTTCGGAGGAAGAGGCAGTGGTGAGACCGAGCCAACAGCGTAGCAAAAGAGGGAGCAGTGGGCAAAATCAGAACACCCGCCGCCAAGAGACTCCGCCTGCTACTGACCGCCACCATCTGGGACCGAGCACCCCAAAGGCAGCTTCAAGGAGTTCCCTGGCATGGCACTTCTTCAAACAATGTGCTGACGACAAGACCCGAGTGGTTTGCACGCTGTGCCATCAGAGCCTGAAGCGAGGCATTAACGTTCTGAACCTTAGCACAACCTGCATGACCAGGCACCTGCATGCAAAGCATGAACTGCAGTGGAGTAAACACCTTAAAAACAAAGAAGTCACTCAGGCTCCCCCTGCTACCTCTTCTGCTGCTGCCGCCGCTTCGGCCTCTTCCTCCGCCTCTGGAGGAACGTTGGCACCTGCCGCCCAGCAAACATGGGATGTACCACCAACACCACCACTTGCGTCACCAAGCATCTTAACCATGTCACAAGGCAGCGTTCAGCTCTCCATCTCACAAACATTTGAGAGAAAGCGTAAATTCCCACCTAGCCACCCTCGATCCCTGGCACTGAATGCCAGCATTTCTAAACTACTGGCCTATGAAATGCTGTCATTTAGGCTGGTGGCACCTATTAATCCTGTACCTACCAATAGCTAAGACATAACTTTTATTGATAATGTTGATAATACTTGAATACTAACTAAATAACTAAATGGTTAAAACTTCCAGCATTCGCTAGCATTGCAGTGTCAATTTCGAATGCCCTGTCAGGATGTCACCTGACCAGGGTTAGGTGATTACACACTAGTGCCTGTCTGGCTGCGCGCTGCCAGTATTGCATGTGGACACTGTGTGATTGTTAGACCCTATAGTAGTAGGCTACAGCGAGATGCACTGTTAAAATTAGAGGCTCACACTGCCCCCCGACATGTTTCGCCGTGTACCGGCGTCTTCAGGGGTTAGGGCAGAGTGTGAGCATGTCCACTCGCGGCTGGCCTATAAGACCTTTGCTTGTGACGTGTTTCCTCTGGGTTTCGCTGTGGGGCGTGATTAGGGTAGAGGACAACGGCGGTGATAGGACGCGCTGCGGGGCCCCACCCTCTGACGTAATTAGGATCCAGGACTGAACCTTTTTGCCAGGAAACTAGCATTACACAAGGAATTTAATTCCAGCAAGTATGAAATGGCAAACATACAGAGGCGCGAGAGGGAAGCAGTTGACACTCTTGAGTCCCTGCTAAGGGAAGGAGAAGGCGAAATAATAGCCCCCAGTCCACCATTTAGTACTCTTACTCCTAAATCCAGATTTACCCCTCCATTTGGGAAATATGCGAACATTCAAACATTTGTCGATGTGGTCACTAGGGACCTGCAAAAAATCAAGGCTCCAAAAAGAAATAAGCATAGCAACTTAACTATGGAAGAGCAGGAAGCTATGAGAGATCTAATAAGCAATGACAACTTAGTCATTAAACCTTCTGACAAAGGAGGAAATATTGTGCTACTGGAAAGAAAATATTATGAAAAAATGATAATGGATCTCCTGAATGAGAATAGCACCTATAGGGAGCTAAGAACGGACCCCACGGAAAAATACGTTATGGAACTAAAAAAACTCCTAAAAAATGCCAAAGACCGCAATCTAATCACGAAGGAAGAGTATAAAGTTATGTACAAACCACGACCTACCATAGCAACCTTTTACTCTATCCCTAAAGTTCACAAACAAAGGGAACCTATCCCAGGGAGACCCATTGTCTCTGGTAACCAGAGCTTATGTGAAAGTATTAGTGAGTATGTGGAACAAGTTATCTCTCCATTTGTAAAGACACTACCCTCCTATCTTAGGGACACCAAAGATACTGTCGTCAGGTTGCAGGAGATCCAGGTAAATTCGCACACTTTTATAGCAAGCCTTGATGTTGAGGCACTTTACACTAGCATACAGCATCATTTGGGAATACAAGCAGTACAGTATTATTTGAACACAAAAGGAACCCAATATTATGAGCACAATGAGTTTGTAATTTCACTATTAAAGTTTTTGTTGGAGCACAATTATTTTATGTTTAATGGGAAGTATTATTTACAGGTCACCGGCATCACTATGGGCACGATTTGTGCGCCAAGCTTTGCCAATCTCTTTTTAGGGTGGTGGGAAGACCGGATAGTTTTCACGGACACTATGGATAGGTACACGCAGCACATTTTATTTTGGGGTCGTTATATCGATGACATTTTGATTTTTTGGGATAACACTATAGCACAATTTCATGAGTTTGTTTGTCAATTGAATGACAATCAGATTGGCATGAAATTTACAGCAGAAATACATAAGAGCACTCTAAATTTCCTGGATCTCAAACTCAGTCTGCAACCTGACGGCAGTATCCAAACTGAAATATACCGCAAACCTACGTCCACCAATAACCTGCTACACTGGCAAAGCTTCCACCCTGACCCCCTTAAAAAGGGAATCCCTGTGGGGCAGTACCTGAGAGCCAGGCGGAACTGCTCCACAGAGGAAGCATTTCAAAAGGAATGCAGTACGTTATACTCACGTTTCTTTGATAGAGGGTACTCTAAGAAATGTCTGCATCAAGCGTACAACAAAGCCAGGAAGGTAGGAAGACTTGACCTGTTGGCAAGTGGGAGGAAAAAAGGAGGAGAAAAAATTATACGGTGTATAGGAACATACGATACTGAACATAGTGTCATACAACAAATTCTGAGACGGCACTGGCACATCCTACAGGCCGATACAGACCTTCAACAAGTCATACCAAAATATCCAGCCATAACATTCAGAAGAGGGCAAAATCTGAGAAAAAAACTAGTCCACAGCCACTATCAACCCCACGGAATGCCCAAAAAGACCAACTGGCTGTCTCACAAAGGATCATATCCATGTGGAGACTGTACTTTCTGTGGTCGGATGAAAGTCACAAAAACCTTCACAAACCCAGTGGATGGGAAAAATTATGAAATACGAGATTACATCAATTGTAAGACAAAAGGGGTTGTATATGTTATTAGATGTGAATGCCCCAAACTATACGTCGGAAAGACCATTCAGGAGTTAAGAAGGCGAATTTCAAAACACCTGAGCAGCATCAATACAGGGGAAGACACTAGCCTAGCCAGACATATGAGAGAAAAGCATAGGGACCAAAATACTGACTTTAAGTTCTGGGGACTGATGAAGGTAAAATCAGGCCCATGGAAAGGGGATATAGACAGAAGACTCCAGCAGGAGGAAACAAAATGGATTTACCTGCTCAACAGCCTATCCCCGAGAGGCCTTAATGAAGGATTTACGTACTCATCCTTCCTGTAGGTATTGATCCCCATCTAGGAAGAAACAAAAATCGGAAATATTATAAGTAAAACAACTAACAGTAAATGATATAAATAAGGAAAATAGAGCAATCCACTCGATGGCAAGACCGAAATAAGGTTAATATGATAATGAAGGTTAGTATCTGTGGGAATAATGCCATCACATTGGGTTAATAGAGCCAGCCTAATACAGTAATTTTCTATAAAGGTAGTCTGGCATGGTATTATGAACCTCATCAAAACCATTCTGCCTACCGAGCAGGTATTGTACTGTGAGCAGGAAACATAGATTAGGGCCGGACAAATAGGAAGAGAAAGGGATATGCACACTGGGGCGAATAAATAGGGCAGGGGAAGCCAAACGGCATGGCTGAAGGGAGCACACATTAAGAGGAGTGGAAGCATGTAGTATGCACCTAAGGGATGGTTATAGATAGGAAATAAGAACATCCAAGTAAAAATAACACAGAGAACAAGCAGCTATTGATCATAGGGCAGGAGCTTGTACAGTGATGAGCAACCCCCTCCCCCTTCTATCTCTCATAAGGATCGACATAAATTGAACACTTAGATACGAAAATATAAAATAAAATAATAGGGGAATGTACAGGCTGTACAACTACGGATGTTGAGACATATAGCAGACACTCATTCCGGCATAGACGAACCAACCCGGTCAAAAGAGGTCAGGATACTTACCATGATGAATCGACCCGATAGTACTGGCGACGAAGTCCACGGGCATGCGCCGTGGTGAAGTGTCATGACCGGAATCTGCAGGGCCGGGAACGAAGTCGGCCGACATGCGCAGAAGAAATCTATCCGAAAACTTCTAAGTGTACAAGACATGCGCAGCGCAATCCCAATGACGTAAGCGAACTAGAAGAACTTGGATGGGAGGATGCTTACGTCGGGGGGTGGAGCCCTGTATTGCGTCCTATTATCGCCTCAGTCCTGGATCCTAATTACGTCAGAGGGTGGGGCCCCGCAGCGCGTCCTATCACCGCCGTTGTCCTCTACCCTAATCACGCCCCACAGTGAAACCCAGAGGAAACACGTCACAAGCAAAGGTCTTATAGGCCAGCCGCGAGCGGACATGCTCACACTCTGCCCTAACCCCTGAAGACGCCGGTACACGGCGAAACATGTCGGGGGGCATTGTGAGCCTCTAATTTTAACAGTGCATCTCGCTGTAGCCTACTTCTATAGGGTCTAACAATCACACAGCGTCCACATGCAATACTGGCAGCGCGCAGCCAGACAGGCACTAGTGTGTAATCACCTAACCCTGGTCAGGTGACATCCTGACAGGGCATACGAAATTGACACTGCAAGGCTAGCGAATGCTGGAAGTTTTTAACCATTTAGTTATTTAGTTAGTATCCAAGTATTATCAGCATTATCAATAAAAGTTATGTCTTAGCTATTGGTAGGTACAGGATTAATAAGTGCTATCTAGTCCTAACGGGCATTAATAGTAATGAATTGTTGCACAATACACCTTATCCCTGTACTCAAAGGGAAAGTATAGTAATTGAAATTTAGGCTGGTGGACACACACAGCTTCAAACAGCTCATGTCACTTGCTGTCCCACAGTATGTTGTTCCCAGCCGCCACTACTTCTCCAAGAGAGCCGTGCCTTCCCTGCACAAACAAGTGTCCGATAAAATCAAGTGTGCACTGCGCAACGCCATCTGTGGCAAGGTCCACCTAACCACAGATACGTGGACCAGTAAGCACGGCCAGGGACGCTATATCTCCCTAACTGCACACTGGGTAAATGTAGTGGCGGCTGGGCCCCAGGCGGAGAGTTGTTTGGCGCACGTCCTTCCGCCGCCAAGGATCGCAGGGCAACAATCTTTGCCTCCTGTCTCCTCCTCCTCCTACTCAGCTTCCTCCTCCTCTTCTTCCACCTGCTCATCCAGTCAGCCACACACCTTCACCACCAACTTCAGCACAGCACGGGGTAAACGTCAGCAGGCCATTCTGAAACTCATATGTTTGGGGGACAGGCCCCACACCGCACAGGAGTTGTGACGGGGTATAGAACAACAGACCGACGAGTGGTTGCTGCCGGTGAGCCTCAAGCCCGGCCTGGTGGTGTACGATAATGGGCGAAATCTCGTTGCAGCTCTGGGACTAGCCGGTTTGGCGCACATCCCTTGCCTGGTGCATGTGCTGAATTTGGTGGTGCAGAAGTTCATTCGCAACTACCCCGACATGTCAGAGCTGCTGCATAAAGTGCGGGCCGTCTGTTCGCGCTTCCGGCGTTCTCACCCTGCCGCTGCTCGCCTGTCTGCGCTACAGCGTAACTTCGGCCTTCCCGCTCACCGCCTCATATGCGACGTACCCACCAGGTGGAACTCCACCTTGCATATGCTGGACAGACTGTGCGAGCAGCAGCAGGCCATAGTGGAGTTTCAGCTGCAGCACGCACGTGTCAGTCGCACTGTGGATCAGACACACTTCACCACCAATGACTGGGCCTCCATGCGAGACCTGTGTGCCCTGTTGCGCTGTTTCGAGTACTCCACCAACATGGCCAGTGGCGATGATGCCGTTATCAGCGTTACAATACCACTTCTATGTCTCCTTGAGAAAACACTTAGGGCGATGATGGAAGAGGAGGTGGCCCAGGAGGAAGAGGAGGAAGAGGGGTCATTTTTAGCACTTTCAGGCCAGTCTCTTCAAAGTTACTCAGAGGGAGGTTTTTTGCAACAGCAGAGGCCAGGTACAAATGTGGCCAGACAGGGCCCACTACTGGAGGACGAGGAGGACGAGGATGAGGAGGAGGTGGAGGAGGATGAGGATGAAGCATGTTCACAGTGGGGTGGCACCCAAAGCAGCTCGGGCCCATCACTGGTGCGTGGCTGGGGGGAAACACAGGACGATGACGATACGCCTCCCACAGAGGACAGCTTGTCCTTACCTCTGGGCAGCCTGGCACACATGAGCGACTACATGCTGCAGTGCCTGCGCAACGACAGCAGAGTTGCCCACATTTTAACGTGTGCGGACTACTGGGTTGCCACCCTGCTGGATCCCCGATACAAAGACAATGTGCCCACCTTACTTCCTACACTGGAGCGTGATAGGAAGATGCGCGAGTACAAGCGCACGTTGGTAGACGCGCTACTGAGAGCATTCCCAAATGTCACAGGGGAACCAGTGGAAGCCCAAGGCGAAGGCAGAGGAGGAGCAAGAGGTCGCCAACGCAGCTGTGTCACGCCCAGCTCCTCTGAGGGCAGGGTTAGCATGGCAGAGATGTGGAAAAGTTTTGTCACCACGCCACAGCTAACTGCACCACCACCTGATACGGAACGTGTTAGCAGGAGGCAACATTTCACTAACATGGTGGAACAGTACCTGTGCACACCCCTCCACGTACTGACTGATGGTTCGGCCCCATTCAACTTCTGGGTCTCCAAATTGTCCACGTGGCCAGAGCTAGCCTTTTATGCCTTGGAGGTGCTGGCCTGCCCGGCGGCTAGCGTTTTGTCTGAACGTGTATTCAGCACGGCAGGGGCCGTCATTACAGACAAACGCAGCCGCCTGTCTACAGCCAATGTGGACAAGCTGACGTTCATAAAAATGAACCAGGCATGGATCCCACAGGACCTGTCCATCCATTGTGCAGATTAGATATTAACTACCTCCCCTTAACAATATATTATTCTACTCCAGGGCACTTCCTCCTTCAATACTATTTTTAATTTCATTTTACCATTATATTGCGGGGCAACCCAAAGTTGAATGAACCTCCCCTCTGTCTGGGTGCCGGGGCCTAAATGTGTGACAGTGGCCTGTTCCAGTGGTGGGTGACGTGAAGCCTGATTCTCTGCTATGACATGAAGACTTATTCTGTGCTGACATGAAGCCATATTCTCTGTTACGCGACCTCTCTCCTCTGCCTGGGTGCCTGGGCCTAAATGTGTGACAGTGGCCTGTTCCAGTGGTGGGTGACGTGAAGCCTGATTCTCTGCTGTGACATGAATACAGATTCTGCGCTGACATAAGGCCAGATTCTCTGTTACGGGACCTCTCTCCTCTGCCTGGGTGCCTGGGCCTAAATGTGTGACAGTGGCCTGTTCTAGTGGTGGGTGACGTGAAGCCTGATTCTCTGCTATGACATGAATACAGATTCTGCGCTGACATAAGGCCAGATTCTCTGTTACGGGACCTCTCTCCTCTGCCTGGGTGCCTGGGCCTAAATGTGTGACAGTGGCCTGTTCCAGTGGTGGTGTAATGACCGACGACACGCACAGGGAGGAAAACAGGGAAAGCCCTGCCCAAGGGAGAGGGAAAGGTGGTGACCCCTAACTCACCTTGCGGCTGGCACCTGACTGCCCTGACGTCCCTAGACGGGTTCCTCACCCGTGTGGCGATCGCGTGCCTAAACCCTGGCTTTCCCTAATATGTGCCCTGGATAGTGAACAGGCCGGTGGGATCGCTAGTCCACACCACTATCACTAAGAGGGAAACACCAGGGAGAGGACAGACAAAACATACAAACACATACACCCAGGTGGGCGACCACAATAAAGCAAAAAGGTCCAACAGGGATCTGGAGGGTAGCGTACTGGACCAACTACCAGCGAACGCAGCAACACAGCTCCAGAAGGTCAGAATAGATGTCCAGGCAGGAAGCTCTATCTCTGGCAACCAGAGAAGTGTGAGAGAGAAATATAAGGAGGTCTGGGAGTGCTGGACAAGGAACAGCTGAGGAGAAGGAGCTACGGATCCCTGAGTGAGCCAAAAGGGTTTGCTAAGCAAACCCAGAAAGCTACCATAAGGAAAACAGCCCTATCTTAAATAGAGCGTGCAGCCAACCGCTGCGACTTCCTGACCCCGGGTATAACGGAGTCAGGCGTGGTCCTCGACACCCTCGTGACAGTACCCTCCTCTCTACGAGGGGCCTCCGGACACTCAGGACCAGGTCTCCCAGGATGAGAGGCATGAAAAACCCGAACTAACCTGTCGGCGTTTACCTCAGACGCAGGAACCCACATTCTTTCCTCGGGACCGTAACCTTTCCAATGCACCAGATATTGAAGAGAGCGGCTGACCCGACGAGAATTAACAATTTTGGATATCTGAAATTCTAGGTTACCATCCACGACAACAGGAGGGGGTGGCAGAGGTGATGGTTCTAGAGGTGGAACATATTTTTTGAGTAACGACTTATGAAAAACATTATGAATTTTAAAAGTCTGAGGTAACTCCAGGCGAAAAGCCACGGGGTTGATGATGGCTACAATTTTGTAAGGGCCAATAAACCTAGGACCCAGTTTCCAAGAGGGAACCTTCAATTTAATATTCCTAGTAGACAACCACACATAGTCATTCACTCCTAGGTCCGGACCTGGCGACCGTCTCTTATCAGCCATGCATTTGAATTTACCTCCCATATTTTTCAAGTTAGCTTGCACCTTCTGCCATACCGATGAAAGAGATGACGAAAACCGTTCCTCTTCGGGAACCCCAGAAGACCCCCCCTCTTTGAAAGTACAGAATTGGGGATGAAAACCATATGCACCAAGAAATGGTGACTTGCCAGTGGATTCCTGACGACGATTATTTATGGCAAACTCAGCTAACGGTAAATATGATGACCACAACTCTTGGTTTTCAGACACAAAACATCTTAGATATGTCTCAAGGTTTTGGTTGGTACGCTCAGTCTGTCCATTCGACTGAGGATGGAAAGCAGAGGAAAAGGACAAGTGTACCCCCAAACGAGAACAAAAAGCTTTCCAAAATTTAGAAATAAACTGGGTACCCCGATCCGAAACAACATCGGAGGGGACCCCGTGAAGCTTCACGATTTCACTGACGAATACCTGAGCAAGAGTCTTAGCATTAGGTAGTGCGGGTAACGCAATGAAGTGTACCATTTTGCTAAACCTGTCCACTACTACCAAAATAACTGTTTTACCCGCAGACAAAGGTAAGTCAGTGATAAAATCCATTGACAGATGTGTCCACGGTCTATTGGGAATGACGAGTGGTAATAGAGACCCTGCAGGACGTGTATGTGAAACTTTTGCGTGCGCACAGGTAGAACAAGAAGACACAAAATCCAATACATCCTGACGCAACCTTGGCCACCAAAAACGACGAGACAATAGTTCCAAGGTTGCTTTACTACCCGTGTGCCCAGCAAGTGCCGAATTATGATGTTCCTTTAATAATTCGAAACGTAAGTTCAACGGTACAAACAATTTCTCTGAGGGGCAAGAGACCGGGGCGTCCCCCTGGGCCTCTAACACCTTCCCCTCCAAAACAGAGTGTACCGCAGAAACAACCACTCCTCTTTGAAGAATGGGTACCGGATCACTCACATTACCCCCTCCAGGGAAACAACGAGATAGTGCATCAGCCTTGGTGTTCTTTGCCCCAGGACGATAGGTAATCACAAAGTTAAATCTGGTAAAAAATAGCGACCACCTAGCCTGTCTAGGGGTGAGACGCTTAGCTGATTCGAGGTACAGAAGATTTTTGTGGTCCGTAATTACAGTGACGGGGTGGACTGCCCCCTCTAAGAAATGACGCCACTCCTCAAACGCAAGTTTAATAGCTAATAGTTCCCTATTGCCAATATTGTAGTTCTTTTCTGCTGCAGATAGTTTTTTAGAAAAGAAAGCACAAGGACGCCATTTGCCAGGAGACGGACCCTGAGATAGCACCGCCCCCACTCCCACCTCTGACGCATCGACTTCAACAATAAAAGGCTGAGAGACATCAGGTTGGACCAGTACAGGTGCTGAGGTAAACCTCTCTTTTAGAGAGGAAAAAGCAACTTTAGCGGCGTCAGACCATTTAGAAAAATCAGTCCCCTTCCTAGTCATGTCAGTAAGCGGTTTTACAATAAGTGAATAATTTTTAATGAATTTCCTATAGAAATTCGCGAAGCCCAAGAACCGTTGTAGTGCTTTGAGGTTCTCAGGAAGATCCCAATCTAAAATTGCCTGGACCTTCCTAGGATCCATACGGAAACCTGACGCAGATAAAAAATAACCCAGGAATTGTATCTCCTGAACGGCGAAGACACATTTTTCAATTTTAGCATATAATTCATTCGTCCGTAGGACCTGCAGTACTTGTCTGACATGCACCTCATGTGTTTTCAGATCGGACGAATAAATTAAAATATCATCTAGGTATATTATCACAAACCTGCCGATTAGATGACTAAAAATGTCATTAACGAAATGTTGAAAGACGGCAGGAGCATTGGTCAGACCGAAAGGCATAACTAGATTTTCATAATGCCCCTCAGGGGTGTTAAACGCTGTCTTCCACTCATCCCCCTCCTTAATACGAATCAGATTGTAGGCACCCCTAAGATCATGTTTGGAGAACCACCTAGCACCCGCAATCTGATTAAACAGGTCAGGAATGAGAGGAAGAGGGTATGGGTCTCGGATGGTTATCTGATTTAATTCGCGAAAATCTAAGCAAGGACGCAGGCCCCCATCTTTCTTTTTAACGAAGAAAAACCCTGCAGCCACAGGTGAAGAAGAGGGTCTGATGTGTCCCTTAGCCAAGCTCTCGGAGATATAATCTTTCATGGCTTGTCTCTCTGGACCCGAAAGATTATATAACCTGGTCTTGGGTAATTTTGCGCCGGGAATAAGGTTAACCGGGCAATCATAAGGACGATGAGGTGGTAACTTCTGACAACCCTTTTCAGAAAAAACATCCTCAAAGTCCGAAATAAATGTAGGTAGGGTAGTTATGGAGGCGACTAAGCAATTGCTATTTAAGAAATTTTCTCTGCACTGCTCACTCCACTCCAATATCTCCCTGGCCTGCCAATCCACCACTGGATTGTGCGCTACCAACCAGGAAAGACCCAGCACTACCGGAGTGGGAAGCCCCTCCAGAACATAACCTGAAAGCATCTCGTTATGGTGGTCCCCTACTAGAAGGTGTAAATTATGAACCATGTGCGTGAGGTTTCTCTGAGACAGGGGAGCAGAATCAATAGCGAATATGGGAATGGGTCTCTGTAAAGTACAGAGAGACAAACCCAAAGTGCGGGCAAAATGGGCATCTATCAAATTTACCCCGGCTCCACTGTCTAAAAAGAAAGAAATAGTCTCCGTCTTATCACCAAAAATAATAACCGCTGGCAACACAAATTGCGATGTACGTATGGAGGAAACGTATACCCCCCGGCTGACATCCTCCACACAGCCTGGGGTTAGTAGTTTTTCCGACGGTCTTTTGTTTCTGAGGAAAGAAGGACAGACATTAATGAAATGACCCCTCTCCCCACAAAAAAAACAAACCCCACGCCTACGGCGAGCCTCAGGAGGACGGACCTGACGAGTAGTTCCTCCTAGCTGCATAGGCTCGTCTAAGTCCGTACAGACTAACTGCTGCTTGGGAGGGGTTACCAATTGCTCCGGTTTTTTCAACCTGACCCTAAGGCGTCTATCTATTCGGATAGAAAGGGACATAACCGCATCAAGGGAAAAGGGGGTCTCATATAATGCAAGCGCATCCTTAACCCTTTCGGATAACCCAGAGCAGAACTGACTCCTGAGAGCCGGGTCGTTCCATTGGGTATCCGTAGCCCACCTACGGAATTCAGAGCAATACTCCTCTACCGGCCACTCTCCTTGTAAGAGTCTCCGTAATCTTGATTCAGCCAGGGCGACTCGGTCAGGGTCATCATATATGAGACCCAAGGCCCCAAAAAACTCATCCACTGACCGAAGAGCCTGGGAATCAGTAGGTAAAGAGAACGCCCAGGACTGCGGATCCCCCTGCAGCAGGGAAATAACAACCCCCATCCGCTGATCTTCATTACCAGAGGAGTAAGGGCACAGTTTAAAATATAACTTACAGGCCTCACGGAATGTCAAAAACTTGTCCCTTCCCCCAGAAAATCTGTCAGGGAGAGGGACCTTGGGTTCCGCAACAACCTGGTTACCAGTAGCAACCGCTGGGCTTGCAGTCAGTTGTAATTGCTGCTGTTGCTGGAGGACCGACGCCTTCAATCCTACCACCTCCAAAGACAGGCCATGAAATTGTTTGGACAGAGCAGCAATTTGATCCATACTGGATTCTAAGTAGGTAAATTTTTTTTTTTTTTACCTACACAAAATAATGGCCAGAGATAATGTAATGACCGATGACACGCACAGGGAGGAAAACAGGGAAAGCCCTGCCCAAGGGAGAGGGAAAGGTGGTGACCCCTAACTCACCTTGCGGCTGGCACCTGACTGCCCTGACGTCCCTAGACGGGTTCCTCACCCGTGCGGCGATCGCGTGCCTAAACCCTGGCTTTCCCTAATATGTGCCCTGGATAGTGAACAGGCCGGTGGGATCGCTAGTCCACACCACTATCACTAAGAGGGAAACACCAGGGAGAGGACAGACAAAACATACAAACACATACACCCAGGTGGGCGACCACAATAAAGCAAAAAGGTCCAACAGGGATCTGGAGGGTAGCGTACTGGACCAACTACCAGCGAACGCAGCAACACAGCTCCAGAAGGTCAGAATAGATGTCCAGGCAGGAAGCTCTATCTCTGGCAACCAGAGAAGTGTGAGAGAGAAATATAAGGAGGTCTGGGAGTGCTGGACAAGGAACAGCTGAGGAGAAGGAGCTACGGATCCCTGAGTGAGCCAAAAGGGTTTGCTAAGCAAACCCAGAAAGCTACCATAAGGAAAACAGCCCTATCTTAAATAGAGCGTGCAGCCAACCGCTGCGACTTCCTGACCCTGCGGGGTCAGGCGTGGTCCTCGACACCCTCGTGACAGGTGGGTGACGTGAAGCCTGATTCTCTGCTATGACATTAATACAGATTCTGCGCTGACATAAGGCCAGATTCTCTGTTACGGGACCTCTCTCCTCTGCCTGGGTGCCTGGGCCTAAATGTGTGACAGTGGCCTGTTCCAGTGGTGGGTGACGTGAAGCCTGATTCTCTGCTATGACATGAAGACAGATTCTGCGCTGACATAAGGCCAGATTCTCTGTTACGGGATCGCTCTCCTCTGTCTGGGTGCCGGGGCCTAAATGTGTGACAGTGGCCTGTTCCAGTGGTGGGTGACGTGAAGCCTGATTCTCTGCTATGACATGAAGACAGATTCTGCGCTGACATAAGGCCAGATTCCCTGTTACGGGACCACTCTCCTCTGCCTGGGTGCCGGGCCTAAATGTGTGACAGTGGCCTGTTCCAGTGGTGGGTGACGTGAAGCCTGATTCTCTGCTATAACATGAAGACAGATTCTGCGCTGACATAAGGCCAGATTCTCTGTTACGGGACCGCTCTCCTCTGTCTGGGTGCCGGGGCCTAAATGTGTGACAGTGGCCTGTTCCAGTTATGGGTGACGTGAAGCCTGATTCTCTGCTATGACATGAAGACAGATTCTGTGCTGACATCAGGCCAGATTCTCTGTTACGGGACCTCTCTCCTCTGCCTGGGTGCCGGGGCCTAAATGTGTGACAGTGGCCTGTTCCATTGGTGGGTGACGTGAAGCCTGATTCTCTGCTATGACATGAAGACTGATTCTGCGCTGACATGAAGCCAGATTCTCTGCTATGGCATGAAGAGACTGATTCTCTGCTGACATTAGTGCCAGATTCTTTGCTATGGCATGAAGAGACTGATTCTCTGCTGACGTGAAGCTAGATTCTCTGCTATGGGACCTCTGTCCAATTGATATTGGTTCATTTTTATTTTTTTAATTTTTATTTTAATTCATTTCCCTATCCACATTTGTTTGCAGTGGATTTACCTACATGTTGCTGCCTTTTGCAGCCCTCTAGCTCTTTCCTGGGCTGTTTTACAGCCTTTTAAGTGCCCAAAAGTTCGGGTCCCCATTGACTTCAATGGGGTTCGGGTTCGGGACGAAGTTCGGATCGGGTTCGGATCCCGAACCCGAACATTTCCGGGAAGTTCGGCCGAACTTCTCGAACCCGAACATCCAGGTGTTCGCTCAACTCTACTGGCTAGGCTATCTCCGGCAGTTCCATCCAGGTGAGTGGAGTAGAATCACAACAATATTGTAGGCAAGTAGTTGAAAAAATGTGAATCGAAAATTGTGCTCTAAATTTTAGGGCAACTGTAAATTGCTTACAAATATGTAAGATATATGAACAATATTTCCCTTAAAGGGGTTGTCCCAATCTAAGACAATAATGGCATATCATTAGGAAATGTCAGAAAGGGAAGGTCCCACCTCTGGGATCCACTCATCTTCAGAATGGGGCCCTCGCAGTGAAGGAGAGAACACCCTGCATGTGCAATGTCCTCTCCATGCACTACTTGCTGTCTAAAATAGCTAAAGAAGTGTTCTCATCTATTTTCGGAAGTCCCATAGCAGTGAACGGAGAACAAGTGGTGCAAGCGCTAGCATGGCTATTTTTAGTTGTGGTGACCATTTTAGGAACACTTCTGGCGCGCACAGAGCTCGCCTTTCTTCTGCAGGATCAGACTACACAGAGTTTGCTTGATGCCCATTACCATGGAGACACATAGGTCTTCATAGAAGCTTTAGTCAAAAACAGGATATTTTGAATAAAGACTATTGTGAATGCAAAGTTGTTTCATTTTAGAGCAAAACGGGAAAAAAAAGTTATAAAGGTAGATAAAGCCGTTAAGAAAAGGGTACTGATTCATGGACTTCATTCTTGTTTAAAAAAAATAATATATATATATATATATATATATTTGCCCTTTATTCATGCATTCTAATGTCCACTGTTCCTGTGTAAACTATGTGATTTGTGTGTATAAAACATAGATTTTCGTTTATTCTGCAAGTTTTTTAAAATGTTTGTTTATTACTTACTTCTTTGTACTAATTATATTTATATTCTATTATTTTTGCAGATGGTACGCCACCGAGTCTGAGGAGAGGAGCAGTGGTATTGCATTCATGTGGGCTGTGCGATCACGATATTTGGATATTATTGTCTATACAGAATACGGCTTTTGTGCTTTTGTGTTTTCTTATATTCTTTTGTCTTAGTTATGGTCCGCTACATGCATGGCGGGGTGTTATGAGGAGAACCCTCAGAGTAAGGTGGTGATGGGTGGGTTTTGATCACTGCAGCGGTGCGACCCTGCACTCACATGCAGATGCGCAGCCGCTCTCTGGTCACGGCTGGCGGTTCCACTTCCACATGTTGGTGTAGCCCTCACCCGAGCCCACCTAGCCACCTGGATATTCCGGCACCTCTATATGCCATTACCATCCTGATCCTGCACTGTACCAGACTTAACTGTCCCTGTGAGCGCCTGCGCAAAACAATGGGCTGTTTTTGCCCCTATCCAAGATGGCTGACTTAATGGTGATGAAGTTAGTGCAAGACGGAAACACGCATTACACGTCATAGAGACATGCGCAATGGCGATTCAGGTACGCCAGATCGCACATGTCAACATGGATGACAGCCGACCTCCCTCCTGCATTCTCCGTACATATCACCTGCATAGTAAGCACTTGGCACTTTGTTTAATTGTCTACAGTTGGCACTAATAATAATATTAATCATGTATTTGTATAGATATTTTGCTATACCTTATAATCACGGAAGTAATTTTTGTATAATCATGTGCACCACGATTTGACAATACTGTATGCTTGGTTTTATTTGTTTTCCTATTTGTAATGCATCATGTATATGGATTATTTATTAATTATGTTCACTTGACATGTAATTGTTTATGGTTTGTTACAACACTATATATGTCCAGAGTTTGGTTTGTACACACTGCTTGAGGAAGGCTCCTGTGTAAGAGCTGAAACGTCGCAACAGCCTTATGGGTAAATAAAGTTATTTTTCATTTTTATCTATTGGAGTGCTGCCCCTTTTTCACTATTTATATATATATATATATATATATATATATATATATATATATATATATATACTTTAAATATAAAATACTGTTCAGTTGCAAATGTGCATACTTGAAGTTTTCAAAAACTTTAGACATGTCATAGTGACTTTTTACAAGTTTTGGTTGGTTGGGGGCTGGGTGCTTAGATCCTCACTAATTGCTGAAACTCAAGCTGGTCTTACACATTATATGTTTGTCAGCCGAACCGAAGAATGGGGGGTTCGGCCAACGCGCCAATGTATTTGGGGAGCTTCCCACTCATCATAGACAGTCTATGACTTGTACATCACTAAACCCACCTCTGCCAGTAAAATTCATTGAAAGCCAATAAAAATCATAGGCGAACAATGCTCATCTGAGAGCTTTTACCTCTTCGCTCTAGTGATTCGTGTGGACCTCAGCACCTACGAAATCAAAACTTGTAACATGTCACTATGGCATGTAAAAAGTTTTATTTAATGACAGTGACACTTTAACATTGAGGGTGCTGCCACATGTCACGGTGATGCTGCGTTTTGAATGCGGTAAAAACAATGCATAAAAAAGTGCAGCAAGGGAAAAACACAGCAAATTAGAATTAATGTAACTCTATTTTGTAATTAATGTAATCCAATTTTGCTGTGCGTGTATTTCTATACTTTTCATTTGCTGAAAGAAAATGCAGCATAAATGTGGATATGTTGTTGCAAAACCTCTATGGGCCAGATTTATCATTACTCTGACAGCTCACTCCACTTTCACATATGGCTAAAGTCAGTTTTAGCCAAGTCAGATTTATGATCGGCCCTTTTAGACTGTAATAAATGTGGTTTGATGGTAGCAGTTTATCCGTCAGTAAGCAGCTTTACAAAAGTCGCACATCTTTACGAAAAAGTTGCACGTTTTTACGAAAAAGTCGCATGTTCTATTAAAAAGTCTCATAAGATAAGCATGGTCCTCACTGGAGTGAAATTGCTTATTTTTTTGCGACTTTTTAAATAGTCCCAATAGTAAATCTGCATTCATTTACATAAGAAAACACGCCCACTTTCAGAAAACTGGCGAGCATAGTGCAGAGCAGAAAAAAGTCACAAATTTGTGCGCAGTTTTAGCATTTGCAAATTTTTTTGCGACTTTTTCACTCCATTATTCTGACTTGAGCTAATGATAAATCTGGCCCCATGTTTTTAAATGTATTATTTTTCCCATTCAAAATACTCTACTGCTGCAATATGTGGCATCACCCTTATAATTTAGACTGATTAGACTGAATATATCAATACGAACAGAAAAAGCTCTTTGAATGTTTCCCTAAATTAGCATAAATCCATGAATTTAAACAACTCTGTCCAAAAACCGTAAAATCATAATCTCTATTCCTCTAGATGTCCTGATTTCTTCCCCCTTTTAAAATGATACTAGGTTAATTGGCTGCATATTACAGAAATAACAATAATATATTTGTAGCCTAATTAAGATATTTGAAATAGATATATTCATTTATTCATTGACAAAAAAAATACACCAGGTAGAAATGTTGGATTGCTGCATGTTAGGCTACATGCACACAAACTTATTTTATTTCTGTGACCGTTCAGGTTTTTTTTGCGGAATGGATGAGGACTAGTGTTGATCGAGCATCAAAGTGCTCGGGTGCTCTGGTGCTCGTGTAGAACACTTTGGGATGCTCGGGTGATCTACAGAGCACCAGAGCACAATGGAAGTCAATGAGAGAACCCGAGCATTAAACCAGGCACCCCCTGTTCTGAAAGAAGGAGGGTGTCTGGTTCACAGGAAAAGGTCAGAAATTGATGAAAACACCATTGAAATAGTTCGGGAACAACATGGTGAGGATGTCTGGATGCATCTTGGACTCCCAGGTCGCTGTTGGGAACGATGTTGTCCGAGTAATATGCCACTTTTACAGACTGACAATAATACTCACCAAACTGAAGATAAAATCGATTTTGGAGGAAAAATTGTTAGGAAACAATCTTTCCTGTATATTAACTTGCATATAAAGTGGCACTCTGATACAACCTGTATATCACATAAAGGAGGGCCTCATTGACATTGTGGTACAATTGTTCAGGTAGTGGGACCCCTACACTCATAAAAACTATGCACTAAGTGGAAGGGCTGCCAAAAATTACAAGGAACAGGCACTCCAATACACCCTTTATTACACATAAAGGAGAGTTTCATACACACCCTATAGAAATTATGATTTATAGCCTGCTGGTGACACTCTAAAACATTAGGGGAGAGGACCTGCTGCTGATCTGACCATCTAAAACATTAGGGGTGAGGGTCTAAAGCTGAGATAACCCTCTAAAACATTAGGGGTGAGGGCCTGCTGCTGATCTGACCATCAAAAACATTAGGGGTGAGGGACTACTGTTGAGCTGACCCTCTAAAACATTAGGGTCGAGAGCCTGCTGCTGATCTGACATCTAAAACATTAGGGGAGAGGGCCTGCTGGTGACCCTCTAAAACATTAGGAGCATGGGCAGCCTAATAAGCATGTTGATATGATGGAGGAGGAGGAGGAGGAGGATGAGAAAAGAAAGATTAAACCATATACCCTTTTTTGTGGTGGAAGGGGTGCATGAGAATACAGTGTATTTAATACACCATCAAAGACACATTTAAAGTGCCTTTGGGTTCAGCCGCTTTCCTCTAGTGGAGTAGAGAAGTCAGGGGCAATCTAGGCCTTGTTCATTTTGATAAGAGTCAACCTGTTAGCATTTTCAGTTGACAGGCGGATACGCTTATCAGTTATTATGCCCCCAGCAGCACTAAATACCAGCTCTGACAAAACGCTGGTGGAAGGGCAGGACAGCACCTCCAAGGCTTAGAGTGCCAGTTCGTGCCACGTGTCCAGCTTGGACACCCAACAGTTGTAAGGCACAGAGGGATCACTGAGGACGCTGACACAGTCTGCTACGTACTCCTTCACCATCTTCCAAAACTTTTACCTCCTTGTGACACTAGGCCGCGCATCAGGGTGAGGGTGCTGGCGGGGTGTCATAAAACTGTCCCACGCCTTGGAGAGTTATGCCCTGCCTCTGTTGGAATTGCTGTGTGTTCCCCTCGTCTCCCCTCTTCGTTTGCCCAAGGAACTATGTACTCTGTTACCAGCGTTGTCAGATGGAAATTTCTAAAGCAATTTTTCCACAAGGACCTTCTGGTATTGCACCATTTTGCTAGTCCTCTCCACCACAGAAATGAGAGATGAGTAGTTCTCTTTGTAGCAGGGGTCGAGAAGGGTAAACAAACAGTAATTGATTTTGGCCAAAATGCGTATAACGCGAGGGTCACGGGAAGGGCAGCATAACATATAGTCAGCCATGTGTGCCCCAACAGAAAAGACTTTGCTGTTATCATCAGGAGGATGACTCTCAATCTCCTCATCCTCTTACTCCTCTTCGGCCCATCCACACTGAACAGATAGAATAAACCTGCTATGGGTACTATCCTCTGTAGCGGAGGCAAACATCTTCTGCTCCTCCTCCTCCTCCTCATCATCCAATTTGTACTGAGAAGACGAACTGAGGGAGGTCTGGCTATAACCCTGTGTACTGTCTTCCCCCATTAACACATCTTCCACATGCAAAGCGTCCGCCTTCATTGTGAGCAGAGAGCGTTTCAGTAGACACAGAAGTGGGATGGTTACTGATAATAGTGGCATCGCCGCTCACCATCTGTGTTGATTCCTCAAAGTTGCGTAAAACCTCACAGAGGTCAGACATCCATGCCCACTCATCGCTTGTGAAGAGTGGAAGCTGACTGGAAAGGTGACGACCATGTTGCAGCTGGTATTCAACTACTGCCCTCTGCTGCTCACAAAACCTGGCCAACATGTGGAATGTGGAGTTCCAGCGCGTGCTCACGTCGCACAACAGTCGGTGAGATGGCAATTGCAAGTGCTGCTGCAGCGTTGCCAGACTGGCGGCAGCTGTAGATGACATTCGGAAATGGGCACACAAGCGATGCACCTTCACCAGTAGCTCAGGCAAATTGGGGTAGGTTTTGAGAAACCGCTGAAGCACTAAGTTGAACACATGGGCTAGGCATGGTATGTGTGTGAGCTTGCCGAGCTCCAAAGCCGCCACCAAGTTACGGCCATTATCAGACACAACCATGCCTGATTGTAGGTTGAGTGGCGAGAGCTACAGCTCAGTCTGGTCCCTTATACCCTTCCACAGATCTGCGGCGGTCTGCTGTTTGTCACCTAAGCAAATTAGTTTCAGCACGGCGTGTTGCCGCTTCCCCACTGCAGTGCTACACCTCTTCCAGCTACTGACTGGTGCTGCAAGATGAGAATTCAGAGGTGGAAGTGGAGGAGGAGGTGGAGGAGGAGAAGAGGGGGTTGCAGCCACTAATGTAGGTGGTGGCGGAAATCCTGATGGGAGTAGGGCCCGTAATCCTTGGTGTCGGTAGCACTTGTGCCATTCCAGGGTATGACTCTCTCCCGGCCTCCACAACGTTCACCCAATGTGCCGTCAGGGAAATGTAGCATCCCTGGCCAAAAGAACTTGTCCATGTGTCAGTCGTTAAGTGGACCTTCCCAATAACTGCGTTGGTCAGGGCACGGGTGATCTTATGGGACACATGCTGGTGTAAGGCGGAGACGGCACACCGGGAAAAATTGTGGTGTCTGGGTACTGAGTAACGAGGGACGATCGCTGACATCAGGCTGCGGAGAGCCTCAGTGTCCACAAGCCTAAATGGCAACTTTTTCAGGGCCAGCAATTTGGAAAGGTGCGCATTTAGTGCTATGGCCTGTGGGTTGGTGGCTGGGTATTTGCGCTTTCGTTCAAAGGCCTGGGGTATAGACATCTGTACGCTGCACTGGGACACGGAAGTGTATGTGCTAGCTGATGGTGCTTGCAAAGGTCCAGGTGCAGGGTGGGAGGCATCCGGGCCTGCGTCTTGGACAGGGGATTGGCCAGCATGTAGCACAGGGGAAGAGAAGGCAGTGGTTTGACCCAGGCGTTCGGCCCACCTATCAGGGTGCTTTGATGCCATGTGGCGGATCATGCCGGTGGTGGTAAGGTTGCTAGTGTTCACGCCCCTGCTCATTTTGGTATGGCACAGGTTGCAAATGACAATTCTTTTATCGTCCGCACTTTACTAAAAAAAAGCGCCATTCTGCTGAACACCTACCCCTTGGCAAGGGAGATTGCCACAGTTGCGGGCCTGTTTGGTGTGGCTCGCCTTCTCCATTTTGCCACCCCACTGCCTCTTCTAGCCTGTTGCGGTGATGCGGATCCCTGCCCCTCTGTACTGCTGTCCTCGGTCGGCTTGCCACCTTCCCAGGTTGGGTCAGTGATTTCATCTACACCGCCTCCTCTTCCACTTCCTCACTCTGGTCATCCTTCTGACTAGTTGACCTAACAAGAACCTCACTTATTGACAACTTATTGACAACTGTGTCTCATCCTCATCATCAACCTCTTGAGACACTTATTGCCGTTGACTTATTGGCAGCTGTGTCTCATCATCATCATCCACCTCGTGAAACACTTTTAATTGCCATTCCCCTCCGTCATCTTCTTCTGACTGTGGATGCTCAAGAGTTTGGGAGTCAGTGCACATGATCTCCTTATGTCCATCTGACCACTGATACCTGGTCTGCAAAGCATGGTCAGGGCAGGTATATCACCTACACTGCGCATTGGGTAAACCTGCTGACGGCTGCCAAGCATGTAATGCGTGGCTCTGCAGAGGAGTTGGTGACACCGCCACGACTTGCAGGCAGGCCTGCTGCCACCTCTTCTACTCCTCCTACTCCATCCTCTTCGAGAACCTCCTGGGCTGAGTCCTCTTCTGCTGCTGCGTCTTGCTCCACATCAACTGCACCCCCCCAGCTCCCCAGGGGCTATTCCACATCCCGGATACGACAGTGTCATGCCGTCTTGGGGTTGACTTACCTGAAAGCAGAGAGTCACACCGGATCAGCACTCCTGTCCGCCCTGAACGCACAGGTGGATCAGTGGCTGACTCCGCACCAACTGGAGATCGGCAAAGTGGTGTGTGACAACGGAAGCAATTTGTTGGCGGCATTGAATTTGGGCAAGTTGACACATGTGCCATGCATGGCACATGTGTTGAATCTGATCGTACAACGCTTTGTGCATAAGTACCCAGGCTTACAGGATGTCCTCAAGCAGGCCAGGAAGGTGTGTGGCCATTTCAGGAGTTTCTAGACGGCCATGGCGCACTTTTCAGATGTCCAGCGGCAAAACAACATGCCAGTGAGGCGCTTGATTTGCGACAGCCCGACACGTTGGAATTCAACACTCCTAATGTTCGACCGCCTGCTCCAACAAGAAAAAGCCGTCAATGAGTATTTGTATGACCGGTGAGCTAGGACAGCCTCTGCGGAGCTGGGAATTTTTTTGCCACGTTACTGGACGCTCATGCGCAATGCCTGTAGGCTCATGCGTCCTTTTGAGGAGGTGACAAACCTAGTCAGTTGCACTGAAGGCACCATCAGCGACATCATCCCATTTGTTTTCTTCCTGGAGCGTGCCCTGCGAAGAGTGCCGGATCAGGCTGTAGATGAGCGTAAAGAGGAAGAGTTGTGGTCACCATCACCACCAGAAACAGCCGTATCAGCATCGCTTGCTGGACCTGTGGCAATGCTCGAAGAGGAGTCTGAGGAAGAGGAGTCAGAGGAGGAATGTGGCTTTGAGGAGGAGGAGGAAGACCAACCACAGCAGGCATCCCAGGGTGCTCGTTGTCACCTATCTGGTACCCGTGGTGTTGTACGTGGCTGGGGGAAGAACAGAACTTCAGTGAGATCAGTGAGGACGAGGAACGGGACATGAGTAGCTCGGCATCCAACCTTGTGCAAATGGGGTCTTTCATGCTGTCGTGCCTGTTGAGGGACCCTCGTATAAAAAGGCTGAAGGAGAACGACCTGTACTGGGTGGCCACGCTACTAGACCCCCGGTATAAGCAGAAAGTGCCTGAAATGTTACCGAATTACCGGAAGTCGGAAAGGATGCAGCAGTTCCAAAATAAATTAAAAAGTATGCTTTACACAGTGTATAAGGGTGATGTCACAGCACAACGGGAATCTAACAGGGGAAGAGGTGAAAGTAATCCTCCTCCTACCACGACCACGCCGGCAAGGACAGGACGCTTTACAGACATGTTGTTGATGGAGGACATGCAGAGCTTTTTAAGTCCTACGCATCACCACAGCCCTTCGGGGTCCACCCTCAGAGAACGACTCGACCGACAGGTAGCAGACTACCTCGCCTTAACTGCAGATATCGACACTCTGAGGAGCGATGAACCCCTTGAATACTGGGTGTGCAGGCTTGACCTGTGGCCTGAGCTATCCCAATTTGCGCTAGAACTTCTGGCCTGCCCTGCTTCAAGTGTCCTGTCAGAAAGGACCTTCAGTGCAGCAGGAGGTATTGTCACTGAGAAGAGAAGTCGCCTAGGTCAAAAAAGTCTAGATTACCTCACCTTTATTAAGATGAATGAGGCATGGATCCCGAAGGGACTGACAGTGGGCGATACATTTGACTAAAAAGGCCTGATGAGATCAGCTGCCTTGGGCTAAAAATGGTCCACACACTGCTGTATTTTATCTCTGCATGCCGGATGACTTGCATGACTTATCCGCCACCAACTAGGGTTCAAGCCATAATGTTTTAGTGCACTTTTTGCCTGGAAAACATCAATTTTTCTGGCCGCTGCTAATGTGTACATGCCTAATTTTTCTGGCCTCTGGTGCTGCACTGTGGCTGCAAAAACAAAACAAAAAAAAAAGGCACAATCATGTGTCAATTCCCCTTCGTGATCGTTACCTTTTTGTGGTGAAGGGGCTTTCGTATCACAATGAAGCGACCACCTCTATGAGTGTGTTGGCAATGGCAATGTTGGCACACCCCAGATGATAAGGTCGTTGCTTCATTGTGAACAGACCAACAGCGATCGGCTGGATAATTTTGCATAGAAAAAACATTAATTTTCTTTGTGATCATCTAAGGTGATCATTAAAGCCTACTAGGCCAACAATGGGCCCACACTGCAGAATCATTGTTTTCTGTGTCACTTAACTGTCACTGAACTACCTCAGCACGACCATAGGCTTTGAAAACCCCCCATCGCCTGCAATCTCCCAAACGTGCGCATGAGCACAGTCATCACTACACCAAGATTGACGCATAGAGGAATAAAATTTATGTCATGAGTGTGTCAACTATTGACAATTCTTTGCGGTTGTCTAAAATCTATTCCATACACGTCGCCTGATAGGGGACGTAACAGGGCTTAAACTGATAGGAATAGTACTACTTAACAAACACTCATATCTGGTGGCACAGTACATTGCACAGTGCACGCGCAGTGCCCCAATTGGAAGTAGGAGGACCAACCAAGCATCTTTTTCCATCTCCCGGTTCCTAAATCTATTCCATAGACCGGTCCCTGATAGGGACGTAACAGGGATTAAACTGATAGGAATAGTACTACTTAACACACCACTCATATCTGGTGGCACAGTACATTGCAAGGCGTACGTGCAGTGCCCAAATTGGAAGTAGCAGGACCAAGCAAGCATCTTTTTCTATCTCCCGGTTCCTAAAATCTATTCCATACACGTCCCCTGATAGGGGACATAACAGGGATTAAACTGTTAAGAATAGATTTTTTTTTATTTTAAAAAAAGAGGACAGCCTCTGCGGAGCTGGGTATTTTTTGGCCGCGTACTGAACGCTCATGCACAATGGCTGTAGGCTCATGCGTCCTTTTGCGGAGGTGACAAACCTGGTCAGTCAAACCCAAGGCAACATCATCGACCTCATCCCATATGCGTTTTTTCCGGAGCGTGCCCTGCGAAGAGTGCTGGATCAGGCCGTAGATGAGCATGAAGAGGAAGAGTTGTGGTCACCATCACCACCAGAAGCAGCCTTGTCGTCGTCGATTGCTGGACCTGCGGCAACGCAGAGAGGGAGGCTGAAGAAGAGGAGTCAGAGGAGGAAGGTGGCTTTAAGGAGGTGGAAGACCAACCACAGCAGGCGTCCCAGGGGGCTTGTTGTCACCTTTCGGGGACCCTTGGTGTTGTACATGGCTGGGTGGAGGAAGAGACCTTCAATGATGTCAGTGAGGACAAGGAACGGGACATGGCTAGCTTGGTATCCAACCTTGTGCAAATGGGGAGTTTGCGGTTGTGCAAATGGACTGTTTGCGGTTGTTTGCGGTGCGTTAAACGGGGAGTTTGGTCTGTCACTGTGAAGCAGGCGTAACCCTTACACTATATTGTATACAGAGAGGCTGAGCACTCTCCCAATGGACCACACAAAGACCATTCAAAAATTATTAGATTTATTACACCAATATACAGTGGGATGCAAAAGTTTGGGCAACCTTGTTAATCGTCATGATTTTCCTGTATAAATCGTTGGTTGTTACGATAAAAAATGTCAGTTAAATATATCATATAGGAGACACACACAGTGATATTTGAGAAGTGAAATGAAGTTTATTGGATTTACAGAAAGTGTGCTATAATTGTTTAAACAAAATTAGGCAGGTGCATAAATTTGGGCACTGTTGTCATTTTATTGATTCCAAAACCTTTAGAACTAATTATTGGAACTCAAATTGGCTTGGTAAGCTCAGTGACCCCTGACCTACATACACAGGTGAATCCAATTATGAGAAAGAGTATTTAAGGGGGGTCAATTGTAAGTTTCCCTCCTCTTTAAATTTTTTCTGAAGAGTAGCAACATGGGGGTCTCAAAACAACTCTCAAATGACCTGAAGACAAAGATTGTTCACCATCATGGTTTAGGGGAAGGATACAGAAAGCTGTCTCAGAGATTTCAGCTGTCTGTTTCCACAGTTAGGAACATATTGAGGAAATGGAAGACCATAGGCTCAGTTCAAGTTAAGGCTCGAAGTGGCAGACAAGAAAAATCTCAGATAGACAGAAGCGACGAATGGTGAGAACAGTCAGAGTCAACCCCACAGACCAGCACCAAAGACCTACAACATCATCTTGCTGCAGATGGAGTCACTGTGCATCGTTCAACCATTTGGTGCACTTTACACAAGGAGATGCTGTATGCGAGAGTGATGCAGAGAAAGCCTTTTCTCCGCCCACAGCACAAAAAGTGCCGCTTGAGGTGGGCTAAAGCACATTTGGACAAGCCAGCTTCATTTTGGAATAAGGTGCTGTGGACTGATTGAAACTAAAATTAAGTTATTTGGCCATAACAAGGGGCGTTATGCATGGAGGAAAAAGAACACAGCATTCCAAGAAAAACACCTGCTACCTACAGTAAAATATGGTGGTGGTTCCATCATGCTGTGGGGCTGGTGTGGCCAGTGCAGGGACTGGGAATCTTATCAAAGTTGAGGGACGCATGGATTCCACTCAGTATCAGCAGATTCTGGAGACCAATGTCCAGGAATCAGTGACAAAGCTAAAGCTGCGCCGGGGCTGGATCTTTCAACAAGACAACGACCCTAAACACTGCTCAAAATCCACTAAGGCATTTATGCAGAGGAACAAGTACAAACGTTCTGGAATGGCCATCTCAGTCCCCAGACCTGAATATAATAGAAAATCTGTGGTGTGACTTAAAGAGAGCTGTCCATGCTCAGAAGCCATCAAACCTGAATGAACTAAAGATGTTTTGTAAAGATGAATGGTCCAAAATACCTTCAACCAGAATCCAGTCTCTCATTGGAGCCTACAGGAAGCGTTTAGAGGTTGTAATTTCTGCAAAAGGAGGATCTACTAAATATTGATTTTATTTCTTTTTTGTGGTGCCCAAATTTAGGCACCTGCCTAATTTTGTTTAAACAATTATAGCACACTTTCTGTAAATCCAATAAATTTCATTTCACTTCTCAAATATCACTGTGTATGTCTCCTATATGATATATTTAACTGACATTTTTTATCGTAACAACCAACAATTTATACAGGAAAATCATGACGATTAACAAGGTTGCCCAAACTTACGCATCCCACTGTATAGATCTAAAAACAAAATAACAATAAAACAAAATATACAATGAAAATACACATTAAGAATAATGTTAAAATTGTTCAAATTGTTCAGATAAAAAGCATAAATACTTAAATAGCGGTGGTATACAAAAGGATAATATATGCAACTTGAATAAAAGGGATATGTCCTAATTGGAAAAAACAAGAGAATCGATATTGGATTATTCGACACTATAAGAATAAATTTTCGACTGTGTGAAGATAAATATTCGAATAAATATGAAAATTTTCGATGAATGTCCAGACTGAAATTTTCGACTGTGAGAAGATAAATATTCGAATAAATAGGAAAATAAATTTTCGAATGAATGTCCAGACTGAAATTCGATATAAACTTGTAGTTATTCTATCGGTTAATAATATTCAGTCGATATTCCCTGTATGGCAAAACGAAATACACACTGACTCTTGCAAAATACCGTCTGACTATAGCACACGGTGGCGTCCCACGTGGCTGATGAAGTCAGATTCGGCGGTACCTGTTTGTAGCAGTTCAGCAGGTGCAGTGTGAATGATGTAGCCCTTCGTGTAGAGATTCTTTGGTAAAGAGGTTGATTACAGCTCTGTCACTTCAAGGGTTTAAATGGTTTGAATATTCGCTATGTGCCATAAGAGTCCATCAGGGTGAAAAGGGGTCGATTCAAATCGTTAGAATCAGGACGTCCATCAGCTGATGTGCGGGGTCTTTTGAAACCAGACGCATTTCGGGGTCTTTTCCTAGCCCCTTCCTCGGGGGCTAGGAAAAGACCCCGAAACGCGTCTAGTTTCAAAAGACCCGCACATCAGCTGATGGACGTCCTGATTCTAACGATTTGAATCGACCCCTTTTCACCCTGATGGACTCTTATGGCACATAGCGAATATTCAAACCATTTAAACCCTTGAAGTGACAGAGCTGTAATCAAGCTTTTTTTGGACCCGGACCCGAACCCGAACATTTACATAAAAGTTCGGGTTCATGTTCGGTGTTCAGCATTTTTATGGCGCTTTTTGAAAGGCTGCAAAGCAGCCAATCAACAAGCGTTTAACTGTGTGCCCTTAGAAGCCATCACAGCCATGCCTACTATTGACATGGCTGTGATTGGCCAACTGCAGAATGTGACCCAGCCTCTATATAAGGCTGAGTCACGTAGCGCTGCACGTCACTCTGCTATTCTTAGTGTAGGGAGAGGATGCTGCTGCTGTCAGGGACAGATCAGGGATAAATACTAGAAGAACTGCCTTATAACTCAGCGATCTCAATCCAATGTGTTTTGTGGGTGCAGTGCACAGTTTTTTTAAGCCTGCACTGACTACTTCTGTTGAAAACGAATTTTTTTTTAACTTTTTTTTTTACTTTTTTAAACTTTTTAACAGTTTGTTACTATGAATACCTAATCGGCAGCCATTTTATGCAGACATGCTGGTGCAGCACTATCTATCTGCATGTCTGCTAGTCCAGAAATACAGCTTTTTTGCTGACTGTGCTTAAAAATTGTTTTTTTTTCATATACTGGTTATCTTTGATTACACGTGCATAAGTGACTGTCACATTTAGTGTAAAGTAAGAGACGAATACAGTGGCACTTCTAGCATCCAAAATTCAAACTCCACCACTGCTTGCTGCCAATCGCCGATGCTGCGGTATGTAGAACTTCATATGTGGTGCTCAGCACTGGAGGGGGAAAGCCGATTCAAGTCGCAACAATGTAGAGAAGATAAACAAAAGTGTGCGGCACTCACCCGAAGTTTGAAATTAAGTTGCTTCTTTATTATTCCTCATGGGGAACAGTTACATGCGGGATCCCTGGGGCGGACACTCTATTGCCAGGGTTGGTAGCGGCTACTTGCCGTTTTCGCGCGTGTATCGCGCTTCATCTGGCCGCGGTCAACGTCATCGCGCCTCTTGCCGCTCTTTAAGGGTGGCGCATCAGCAGCCGGGACCATCGGCAAAAAGCTGCTCGCCGCAGGTAAATGACATTAAAAACCATCAGAATGCGGTAGGGAACAAACAGTATACAGTTAATACAGGATGTTAACATTTAGGAGTCACTATCATGATTATGCTACATGTTGACAGGATGATCAGTCATCCAACATATACAGAGGAACATTCAGCATTTGAGGGGCAAAAAATCTCTATTAGACCAAAGATTAGACAGATCATTGGTTGCCTGGTGACGACACGTATATATATATATATATATATATATATATATATCTGACATTCTCCCCCTTAGAGGAAAACCGACATGTCGTTTCTAGTGTTGATCATGAATATTCGAATTTCGAATTTTTATCGCGAATATAGGTACTTCGAAAATTCGCGAATATTTCAAATATAGTTATATATATTTGTAATTTCGAATATTCTAATTAATTTTTTCGATTTTTATTATTATTATTTTTTTTTTAATCAGTACACATGATCCCTCACTGCTTCTAGCTTGTGGGCCAATAAGAATGCTGCAATATACTTGACTTTAGGAGTAGTAGTGTTTGCAATTTTGCTCTATATTCGTTTTTTTTGAATATTTGCTATATATTCTTGTTTTAGAATATTACGAATATTCTAAAAAACTAAGTTATAGCAATATAGAGAATATTCTAAAAAAATCGAATATAGAGCAATTTAGCTAATATAGTGCTATAATCTTCGTCTAATAGTTGTAAATTGAAAATTTGCAATAAAAAAATTTGAATTCCGAAAATTCGAATTCCGAAAATTCGCATATTACACAATCATTACCTTTCCGATTTTTCGAGTAAAAAAAATCGTGAATTTTCTACGAATATTCTACAAAATATTCACAAAATATCGCGAATTCGAATATGACCCCTGCAGCTCATCACTAGTCGTTTCCTGTCATTTAACCCCCGCTGGTCCCATGGCTCCAGTTAGCATAATCCTCCTTGCTTCCCTTTGCAGAGCAGACGATGCCGATCCCCCCCCCAAGGGATGGGTCGGACATGTTCCCCTCCTGCAAAGGAAAGGCTACGCGGACGGGCATCATGGGCAGTGCGGATGTGCTCGATCAAGCAGGGACACCTTTCCCTGAGCGTACAGAATTCACATGCTCGCGGATACGTTCAAAAAGGGGGCGAATTGTTTTTCCAATGTAAAATCTTTTACAAGGACAAAAGACGACATAAACGACATAGGGTGTGTGACAATTAATGAAGTCGCGTACTGCATGTTTCGCTCCTCCTATCTGAAGCCATTTACTGCATAGATTTAGTGCACAGAAAGAACAATGCCCACACTTGTAATTCCCTCTAGATTTTTTAAGCCAGGTATCCACCTGGGGTTTGCTGAATACACTGTTTACCAACTTATCTTTGAGGGTTGGGCATTTTCTAAAAGTGACCAAAGGTCGCTGACCAGAAAAATAATTCAGCGAAGGGTCTCCTCTCAAAAGATCCCAGTTCTCATTAATAATCCGCTTGATTACTTCTGCAGCGGGACTATATTTAAAGGTAAAGGCAAAGCGAGGTGGTGTCTTGTCTATTCCTCTTTCCATCAGGCAAAAGAGCTGCGGTCAAGCTTGGCTGCTCTATGAAGGGCTGCTGAGACGGGTCCTCGGCGGGTAACCCCGGATCTAAAATTCGGTCTCTTAGTTCACTCGCTTGTCTGAAAAACCCGGCGTCGGTGTCGTTGATCCTCCGCAGACGGACAAATTGTCTGTATGGGATGGCCTGCTTCACCACGACGGTCTGGTGAAAAACTGGTCTGGTGAGGAGCGAGTTAGTCGCAGTGGGTTTACGAAAGCCCGTGGTGTGTAATACACCATCAATTACTACAATGTGCACATCCAGAAAATCAAGCGACCCACCCCCAAAATTGACGGTGAATCGCATGTTCATCTGATTGCGTGTGTTAAGATAATCCACGAATGCGTGGCAAGAATCCTCGCTGCCCGACCAGACCAGAAAGATGTCATCGACATACCGCAGGACGCCAGGTAACAGGTTCGAGAAAGTGCACGACACAGGTGTGCCCATCGCGGTAGCTAGTACCTGGCGGTACCACTGGCCGTCAAACTGAAACGCATTGCTGGTGAGGACAAGATCTAATGCCTCAAGAATAAAATTCTTGAACGCCATATCCTTGTCACTCCTACTGAGGACAAGGTTAATGGCCCGGAGTCCCAGATCATGGGGGATCCTGGTGTACAAGCTTTCGACGTCCAAGGACACCAGGCTAAACTCACTCCGCCACTCAACGGACCTGAGTGCCCGGAGGAAGTCTCTCGTGTCCTTGAGATACGTCGGAGTGCCTGCAAGGAGTGGTCTGAGGAGCCAGTCCACATAGCCAGAAAGTGGTTCCATCACTGACCCAATCCCGGCTATGATGGGACGGCCTGGGGGTCGAGTCAGTGATTTGTGAATTTTTGGTACGAAGTACCAAGTAGGGATTTTGGGATGGGCAGGGATGAGCCGACTAGCCATACCCTTGGGTAAAAAAACGGTTGCTATGTATTGCTCTACTAATGCACAAAGTTTAGAGGAGATCCCGGGAACGGGGTCCCCTCTCAACTTTTGATAGACTGTACCATCCTCTAGTTGTCTACCTGCTTCCTCCACATAATATTCCCTGGTCATCAGGACCACGTTCCCTCCCTTGTCGGCCGGCTTTATCACGATATTATCCTGTTTTTTTAACCACAAGAGAGCCTGATACTCCTCTCCAGAGATATTGGGGGGTGCCGCTTGATAAATCAGCGCACGTATCTCCCTCAATACCCGCTTGTGGAACAGGTCTATCGCCGAGCCGGCCGGCATGGGAGGAAGGAAGGTGGACCTGACCCCCCTGCATATTGATCAACCTGGCCTTAATTGCTGACTGTCTCCTCTGTCTCCACGCTAGCCAGGAACTTTATGCATTCTATTTCCTCCTCGCTAAAACGACCCTTCAAGTGGAAGTCGGTTTCCGTAATTGTTGCTGGGATCTCTCCTGACAGTAGAGGCGTGACCCTGGGAGGAGATTCAGCGAACTATTTTTTTCAGATATAATTTACGCACAGACAGGAATAGGTCGATCTCGAAGTCGACTGGGTTCTGAACTGCTCTGGTAGGCTGAATCCCTCCCTCGGTTGAGGAGTGGGATGCAGCCCGAGGGCAGTTCTAAACCCGTTAAAGTTCACCACTATGTCCGTGATTTGGTGTGTTCGGGATGGGGTCTTCATTAACTATTGTCGCCAGGTGACCTGACGTTTCCGTCTCGTCAATTTGTGGACTTCTTTTGATTTTTCTTGAGCGTCCGCCACGTCCCCTTCGCGTTTTCTTTTTCTAAAGGGGAAGGATTATTGGGGGAATTAGCTCCATTTCCTTCTGACAGACTCGATCTGAGTCGGTTTGGCCCAGAAGTCATGGCGTCCTCGACGTGGCATCCGCTTGTGGACGATCCTTTTCTTTCCCCAATCAAATATCTTTAAAAACATCCTAAAATCTCATTGTAGAAGGTACATACCGTATGGGAAATAAAAGGTTAAGGAACAAAAAGAAAACCAATGTGGATAAATAGAACTGTAAAGAAAGCAATAAACTGACAAAAAGAAAGCATATAAATCACCAAAACAGGAGGGTAGCACGAAGCACGGAAGGAAAAAAATAGAACATGTAAAAAAACAAATAAAAGCGACCAAACTAGAGACCGAGAGATTAATTGCCAAAGAGATAAAACTTACCCTAAAAATGTTCTTCAATTATATAAATGTTAAAAAGCATAAATATGAAGATGTTGGCCCTTTAAAGAGTAATGAGGGGGGGAGTCGCAGAGAGCGACGAGGAGAAAGCAAAACTGTTAAATATATTTTTTTTCTCCAGTGTATTCACTGAGGAAAATAAACTGTCAGATGACATGCAGAATGTAAAAATAAATTCCCCATTAAAAGTGTCCTGTCTAGACCCAGGAAAGAAGTACATCAGCGACTTAAAAAGATTAAAATAGACAAATCGCCAGGACCGGATGGCATACACCCCGTATCTTAAGGGAATTAAGTAATGTCATAGCCAGACCCTTATTTCTGATATTTGCGGACTCTATACTGACAGGGAATGTTCACAGGATTTGCGCATGGTAAAATGGTGGTGCCAATATTCAAAAAGGGTCCAAAATCAGAGCCTGGAAAACTATAGGCCGGTAAGTTTAAAGAGAACCTTTCACCGATTATTACACTATGAACTAACTATACAGACATGTAGAGCGGCGCCTGGGGGATCTCACTGCACTTACTATTATCCCTGGGCGCTGCTCCGTTCTCCTGCTATGCCCTCCGGTATCTCCGTTCACTAAGTTATGGTAGGCAGAGTCTGCCCTTGTTCTTCTGTAGCGCTGGCCAATCGCATTGCAGAGCTCACAGCCTGGGAGAAAATAACCTCCCAGGCTGTGAGCTCTGCGCTGCGATTAGCCAGCGCTAGAGCAGAACAAGGGCAAACTCCGCCTACCATAACTTAGTGACTGGAATCTCCGCCTACTAGAACTTAGTGAGCGGAGATACTGGAGGGCATAGCGGGAGAACGGAGCGGCGCCTGGGGATAATAGTAAGTGCAGTGAGATCCCCGGGCGCCGCTCTACATGTCTGTATAGTTAGTTCATAGCGTAATAATCGGTGAAAGGTCCTCTTTAACATCTGTTGTGGGTAAACGGTTTGAAGGCTTTCTGAGAGATGCTATCTTAGAGCATCTCAACGGAAATAAGCAAATAACGCCATAGCAGCATGGCTTTGTGAGGGATCGGTCATGCCAAACTAATTTAATCAGTTTCTATGAGGAGGTAAGTTCTAGACTTGACAGCGGCGAATCAATGGATGTCGAATATCTGGACTTCTCCAAAGCATTTGACACTGTACCACATAAAAGGTTAGTATATAAAATGAGAATGCTCGGACTGGGAGAAAACGTCTGTATGTGGGTAAGTAACTGGCTCAATGATAGAAAACAGAGGGTGGTTACTAATGGTAAACACTCAGATTGGGTCACTGTCACTAGTGGGGTACCTCAGGGGTCAGTATTGGGCCCTATTCTCTTCAATATATTTAATAATGATCTCGTAGAAGGCTTGCATAGTAAAATATCAATTTTCGCAGATGACACTAAACTGTGTAAAGTAATTTACACTGAAGAGGACAGTATACTACTACAGAGGGAACTGGATAGATTGGATGCTTGGGCAGATAAGTGGCAGATGAGGTTCAACACTGACAAATGTAAAGTTATGCACATGGGAAGGAATAATGCAAGTCACCCGTACATACTAAATGATAAAACACTCGGTAGCACTGACATGGAAAAGGGTCTAGGAATTTTAATAAACAGAAAACTAAGCTGCAAAAAACTGTGTCAGGCAGCTGCTGCCAAGGCCAATAGGATAATGGGTTGCATCAGAAGGGGCATAGATGCCCGTGATAAGAACATAGTCCTACCACTTTACAAATCGCTAGTCAGACCACACATGGAGTACTGTGTACGAGTTCTGGGCTCCTATAAACAAGGCAGACATAGCAGAGCTGGAGAGGGTCCAGAGGAGGCAACTAAAGTAATAACTGGAATGGGGCAACTACAGTACCCTGTACAGGATTATGAAAATTAGGGTTATTCAATTAGAAAAAAGACGACTGAGGGGAGATCTATTAATTATGTATAAATATATCAGGGGGTCAGTCTAGAGATCTATCCCATCATCTATTTATCCCCAGAACTGTGACTGTGATGAGGGGACATCCTCTGTGTCTGGAGGAAAGAAGGTTTGTACACAAACATAGAAAAGGATTCTTTACGGTAAGAGCAGTGAGACTATGGAACCTCTCTGCCTCGAGGAGGTGGTGATGGTGAGTACAATAAAGAAAAGATTGATCAGAGTAATGAATCAATACAGGCTATGAGAACACTCCGAAGTGACGAGCAGGCTAGGGCCCTACACCAGAGGGAGGGGGGAGTATACTTATTTAAAATCTCTAACATTTAATATGATCTTAGAAGTAACAGAATAATAGGACTCACTACACATAGTAGACATACATACACGGATAAGACCAACTTAATGGTGCCTAGCTGGTATAGATAAAAATTCTGCTCCGTCAGGAAGACGCAAACAGTCTTACCAGGACCCTTTGTAGATACTGGGAGAGGTTCCTTGATGACAGGAGGCAGGAGACACTGAGTGTATGCCGGGAGGAAAACAGTTGCTTCTGCACTTATAGTCGGGTAGATCAGACTGTAGGAATGGTCCTATATAACCCTAACAAGGTGGAGGGGGCTATTATGTTTCTACCTATCTATACAGAGCACTCGTCTTGGAAAAGGCGACCCCGTCCGGTAGCCTGTCCCTGTGATGGACCTGTACCCTAGAACTACAGATAATTTACCAGTGATAGATGGATGATGATACTTCCAGTGGAATCCCGACGTGGCACGTTTCTGTCCGTGACTTCTTCAGGGGAACGACTGCAGGAGGTAACAGGATAGCCGTAGGTATCTGTCCTTAGGCTAATTGGACACTGGGGAAAAAAGAACAGGCTGTAGAAGCTTGTATTCTGCTATCCCAGGATGGGATGCAGTGTGGCACAGGAGGGGTAGTCCTGTACAGGACGGTCTGGGGGATGTAGTAATCCCAAACAAATGAGACCCTTATGGTTGAGGGTAACAGTAATGGACCAGCCGCCTGGTCCATTACTGTTGCCCTCAACCATAAGGGTCTCATTTGTTTGGGATTACTACATCCCCAGACCGTAGAATTCACTATTTTTTTTACTCGAAAAATCGGAAAGGTAATGATTGTGTAATATGCAAATTTTCGGAATTAGAATTTTCGGATTCAAATTTTTTATTGCAAATTTTTCAATTTACAACTATTAGACGAAGATTATAGCACTATATTAGCTAAATTGCTCTATATTCGATTTTTTTAGAATATTCTCTATATTGCTATAACTTAGTTTTTTAGAATATTCGTAATATTCTAAAACAAGAATATATAGCAAATATTCAAAAAAAACTAATATAGAGCAAAATTCACAAACACTACTACTCCTAAAGTCAAGTATATTGCAGCATTCTTATTGGCCCACAAGCTAGAAGCAGTGAGGGATCATGTGTACTGATTAAAAAAATAATAATAATAAAAATCGAAAAAATAAATTTGAATATTCGAAATTACGAATATATATAACTATATTTGAAATATTCGCGAATTTTCGAAGTACCTATATTCGCGATAAAAATTTGAAATTCGAATATTCGTGATCAACACTAGAAACGACATGTCGGTTTTCCTCTAAGGGGGAGAATGTCAGATATATATATATATATATATACGTGTCGTCACCAGGCAACCAATGATCTGTCTAATCTTTGGTCTAATAGAGATTTTTTGCCCCTCAAATGCTGAATGTTCCTCTGTATATGTTGGATGACTGATCATCCTGTCAACATGTAGCATAATCATGATAGTGACTCCTAAATGTTAACCTCCTGTATTAACTTGTATACTGTTTGTTCCCTACCGCATTCTGATGGTTTTTATTGTCATTTAACTGTGGCGAGCAGCTTTTGCCGATGGTCCCGGCTGCTGAGCGCTGCCCTTAAAGAGCGCAAGGAGGCGCGATGACGTTGACAGCGGCCAGAAGAAGCGCGATTACACGCGCAAAACGGCCGTAGCCGCTACCACCCGCAATAGAGTTTCCGCCCCAGGATCCCGCATGTAACTGTTCCCCATGAAGGAATAATAAAGAAGCAACTTAATTTCAACTTCGGTGAGTGCCGCACACTTTTGTTTATCTTCTCTACATTGTTGCGACTGTCACATTTAGGCCACAAATACGGCCATTAGGTTACTGCGTTTTAAAAAAAATCTTTTTTTCATATACGGGTCATCGTTGATTACACGTGCATAGGTGACAGTCACATTTAGGCCACAAATACGGCCATTCGTTTACTGCAGTTGAAATAAACCGTGTGTTCATATACTGCTCATTTTGAATTTGAAGTACATAGAATACAGTCACATTTAGGCCACAAATGCGGCCATTCGTTTACTGCGGTTGAAATAAACCGTGTGTTCATATACTGCTCATTTTGGATTTAACGTCTGTGACACATTTAAAGTACATAGGATACAGTCACATTTAGGCCACAAATACGGCCATTCGTTTACTGCGGTTGAAATAAACCGTGTGTTCATATACTGCTCATTTTGAATTTAACGTACATAGAATACAGTCACATTTAGGCCACTAATACGGCCATTCGTTTACTGCGGTTGAAATAAACCATGTGTTCACATACTGGTCATCTTTGATTACACGTGCATAGGTGACAGTCACATTTAGGCCACAAATACGGCCATTCGTTTACTGCGGTTGAAATAAACCGTGTGTTCATATACTGCACATTTTGAATTTAACATACATGGAATACAGTCACATTTAGGCCACAAATATGGCCATTCGTTTACTGCGGTTGAAATAATCAGCGTGTTCATATACTGCTCATTTTGAATTTAACGTACATAGAATACAGTCACATTTAGGCCACAAATACGGCCATTCATTTACTGCGGTTGAAATAAACCGTGTGTTCATATACTGCTCATTTTGAATTTAACGTTCATAGAATACAGTCATATTTATGCCACAAATATAGCCATTCGTTTACCGCGGTTGAAATAAACCGTGTGTTTATATACTGCGCATCTTTAATTTCACATGCATAGGTGACAGTCATATTCAGGCCACAAATACGGCCATTCGTTTACTGCTGTTCAAATAAACCGTGTGTTCATATACTGCTCATCTTTGATTACACGTGCATAGGTGACAGTCACATTTAGGCCACAAATACGGCCATTCGTTTACTGCGGTTTAAATAAACCGTGTGTTCATATACTGCTCATTTTGAATTTAACGTACATAGAATACAGTCACATTTACGCCACAAATACGGCCATTCATTTACTGCGGTTTAAATAAACCGTGTGTTCATATACTGCTCATTTTGAATTTAATGTACATAGAATACAGTCACATTTAGGCCACAAATACGGCCATTCATTTACTACGGTTAAAATAAACCGTGTGTTCATATACTGCTCATTTTGAATTTAACGTACATAGAATACAGTCACATTTAGGCCACAAATACGGCCATTCGTTTACTGTGGTTTAAATAAACCGTGTGTTCATATTCTGGTCATCTTTGATTACACGTGCATAGGTGACAGTAACATTTAGGCCACAAATACGGCCATTCGTTTACTGCAGTTGAAATAAACCGTGTGTTCATATACTGCTCATTTTTTATTTAACATACATAGAATACAATAACATACTTGACCAATTTTTTACTTGGCTTTTTGAACACTAACTAGGAGGAAAACATCTAATAAGGGACGCTGTCATGGTCGCTGTGGTGGTGTTGGTGGAGCCTCTTGTGCAGGGAGAGGACTTGGCCGTTCTGCCACAGCTACACGTCCTACTGAACCTACTACCTCAGGTCCCAGTAGCCGCCAGAATCTACAGCGATATTTGGTCGGGCCTAATGCCGTTCTAAGGATGGTAAGGCCTGAGCAAGTACAGGCGCTAGTCAATTGGGTGGCCGACAGTGGATCCAGCACGTTCACATTATCTCCCACCCAATCTTCTGCAGAAAGTGCACAGGTGGCGCCTGAAACCCATTCCCATCAGTCTGTCACATCTCCCCCGTGCATATCGGGGAACCTGTCTGAGCCTCAAGTCATGCAGCAGTCTCCTATGCTGTTTGAAGACTCTGCTGGCAGGGTTTCCCAAAGGCATCCACCTAGCCCTTCCCCAGGGGTGGAAGTAATAGAATGCACTGACGCACAACCACTTATGTTTCCTGATGAGGACATGGGAATACCACCTCAGCACGTCTCTGATGATGACGAAAGACAGGTGCCAACTGTGTCGTCTTTCTGCAGTGTGCAGACCGAAAAGGAAGTCAGGGAGGAAGACTGGGTGGAAGACGATGCAGGGGACGATGAGGTTCTAGACCCCAAATGGAATGAAGGTCGTGCCACTGGCTTTCAGAGTTCGGAGGAAGAGGCAGTGGTGAGACCAAGCCAACAGCATAGCAAAAGCGGGAGCAGGGTGCAAAAGCAGAGCAGCCGTCGCCGAAACAGTTCGCCTGCTACTGGCTACCGCCACCAGGGACCGAGCACACCAAAGGCAGCATCAAGGAGTTCCCTGGCATGGCACTTCTTCACACAATGTGCTGCCGACAAGACCCGAGTGGTTTGCATGCTGTGCCATCAGAGCCTGAAGCGAGGCATTAACGTTCTGAACCTTAGCACAACCTGCATGACCAGGCATCTACATGCGAGACATGGGCTGCAGTGGAGTAAGCACCTTAAAACCAAGAAAGGGCTCAGGCCCCTCCTGCACCCTCTTCTGCTGCTGCCTTGGCCTCTTCCTCTGCCTCTGGAGAAACGTTGGCACCTGCCGCTCAGCAAAAAGAGGATGTGCCACCAACAATAGCACCTCCGTCACCAAGCATCTCCACCATGTCACACAGCGTTCAGCTCTCCATCTCACAAACCTTTGAGAGAAAACGTAAATTCCCACCTAGCCACCCTCGATCCCTAGCCCTGAATGCCAGCATTTCTAAACTGCTGGCCTTTGAAATGCTGTCATTCAGGCTGGTGGAGACGGACAGCTTCAAACAGCTCATGTCGCTTGCTGTTCACAGTACGTCGTTCCCAGCCGCCACTACTTCTCCAGGAGAGCCGTGCCCTCCCTGCACAACCAAGTATCGGATAAAATCAAGTGTGCATTGCGCAACGCTATCTGTGGCAAGGTCCACCTAACCACAGATACGTGGACCAGTAAGCATGGCCAGGGACGCTTTATCGCCCTAACTGCGCACTGGGTAAATGTAGTGGAGGCTGGGCCCCAGGCGCAGAGCTGTTTGGCGCACGTCCTTCCGCCGCCAAGGATCGCAGGGCATCATTCTTTGCCTCCTGTTGCCTCCTCTTCCTACTCGGCTTCCTCCTCCTCTTCTTCCACCTCCTCATCCGGTCAGCGACAGACCTTCACCACCAACTTCAGCACAGCCAGGGGTAAACGTCAGCAGGCCGTTCTGAAACTGATGTGTTTGGGGGACAGGCCCCACACTGCGCAGGAGTTGTGGCGGGGTATAGAACAACAGACCGATGAGTGGTTGCTGCCAGTGGGCCTCAAGCCCGGCCTGGTGGTGTGCGATAATGGGCGAAATCTCGTTGCAGCTCTGGGACTAGCCGGTTTGACACACATCCCTTGCCTGGCGCATGTGCTGAATTTGGTGGTGCAGAAATTCATTCACAACTACCCTGACATGTCTGAGCTGCTGCATAAAGTGCGGGCTGTCTGTGAGCGCTTTCGGCGTTCTCACCCTGCTACTGCTCGCCTGTCAGTGCTGCAGCGTAACTTCGGCCTTCCCGCCCACCGCCTCATATGTGACGTGCCCACCAGGTGGAACTCCACCTTGCACATGCTGGAGAGACTGTGCAAGTAGCAGCAGGCCATAGTGGAGTTTCAGCTGCAGCACGCACGGGTGAGTCTCACTGCGGAACAGCACCACTTCACCACCAATGACTGGGCCTTTATGCGAGACCTGTGTGCCCTGTTGCGCTGTTTCGAGTACTCCACCAACATGGCCAGTGGCGATGACGCTGTCATCAGCCTTACAATGCCACTTCTATGTCTCCTTGAGAAAACAATTGGGGCGATTATGGAAGAGGATGTGGACCAGGACGAGGAGGAGGAAGAGGGGTCATCTCTAACACTTTCAGGCCAGTCTTTTAGAAGTGGCTCAGAAAGAGGATTTTTGCAACAGCAGAGGCCAGGTACAAATTTGGCCAGCCAGGGCCTACTACTGGAGGACGGGGAGGAGGAGGATGATGAGGAGGAGGAGGATAGAGATGAAGCATGTTCACAGCGGGGTGGCATCCAATGCAGCTCGGGCCCATCACTGGTGCATGGCTGGGGCATACGGAGGACGCAGACAATACGCCTCCCACAGAGGACAGCTTGTCCTTACCTCTGGGCAGCCTGGCACACATGAGCGAATACATGCTGCAGTGCCTGCGAAACGACAGCAGAGTTGCCCACATTTTAACGTGTGCTGACTACTGGGTGGCCACCCTGCTGGATCCCCATTACAAAGACAATGTGCCGTCCTTAATTCCCTCACTGGAGCGTGATCGGAAGATGCACGACTACAGGCGCACGCTGGTAGACGCGCTCCTAAGAGCATTCCCGACTGACGCCGGGGGACAAGTGGAAGCACAAGGCGAACGCAGGGGAGGAGGAAGAGGTCGCCAATGCGGCTGTGTCAGCGCCAGCACCTCAAAAGACAGGGTTAGCATGGCCGACAGGTGGAAAAGCTTTGTCACCTCGCCACAACAACCGGCCCCAACTGCTGATATGCAGTGTGTTAGCAGGAGGCAGCATTTGAACAACATGGTGGAACAGTACCTGTGCACACGCCTACACGTACTGACTGATGGTTCTGCCCCATTCAACTTCTGGGTCTCCAAATTGTCCACATGGCCAGAGCTTGCCCTGTATGCCTTGGATGTGCTGGCCTGCCCTGCAGCCAGTGTACTCTCTGAACGTGTATTTAGCATGGCAGGAGGCGTCATTACAAACAGACGCAGCCGCCTGTCCACAGCCAACGTGGACAAGCTCACGTTCATTAAAATGAACCAGGCTTGGATCCCACAAGACGTGTCTGTACCTTGTGCATAATAGACATTTATACCACCATCAAACATACATTCTTGTACTCAAGTCAAGTGCAATTATTCTTTGTTTTATTTCTTTTTATTTGTCCCAATATTTTGGGGGCTACCTACCCCAATAAAAAAATAAAAAAACATTGTTGGCTGCCTCCTCCTCCTCTATTGCTGCCTCCACATACAACACCACATTCACCGCCTCCTCAACCTCCGACTCCATATCCACTTCCTTCTCTGAGTTGGAGGTTAACAATTTGTAATTTTTTGTTATTTTATTTTAAGTTATTTCCCTATTCATATTTGTTTGCAGAGCAGTTGCCATGCTCTTAAGCACATTTTACTGCCTTTTACATCCCCCTAGCCTTTTCAAGGACTTATTTTCAATTGTTGCGTGATATTTTACCATTTTTGGCATATAGGCATATACAAATCCCTGCTGTGCCTGGGTGACAGGGGCCTAAATCTCTCAAAATCCTCTGTTTTATTGCTGGGTGACATGAACCCCCTTTTGCCGTGAATGAACCTCTGCTGTGCCTGGGTGAAAGGGGCCTAAATCTCTCAAAATCCTGTTCTATTGCTGGGTGACATGAACCCCCTTTTGCCGTGAATGAACCCCTGCTGTGCCTGGTTGACATGGCCCTAAATCTCTCAAAATCGTCTGTTCTATTGCTGGGTGACATGAACCCCCTTTTGCCGTGAATGAACCCCTGCTGTGCCTGGGTGACAGGGGCCTAAATCTCTCAAAATCCTCTGTTCTATTGCTGGGTGACATGAACCCCCTTTTGCCATAAATGAACCCCTGCTGTGCCTGGTTGACATGGGCCTAAATCTCTCAAAATTGTCTGTTCTATTGCTGGGTGACATGAACCCCCTTTTGCCGTGAATGAACCCCTGCTGTGCCTGGTTGACATGGGCCTAAATCTCTCAAAATCGTCTGTTCTATTGCTGGGTGTCATGAACCCCCTTTTGCCGTGAATGAACCCCTGCTGTGCCTGGTTGACATGGGCCTAAATCTATCAAAATCGTCTGTTCTATTGCTGGGTGACATGAACCCCCTTTTGCCATAAATGAACCCCTGCTGTGCCTGGTTGAAAGGGGCCTAAATCTCTCAAAATCCTCTGTTCTATTGCTGGGTGACATGAACCTCCTTTTGCCGTGAATGAACCCCTGCTGTGCCTGGGTGACAGGGGCCTAAATCTCTCAAAATCCTCTGTTCTATTGCTGGGTTACATGAACCCCCTTTTGCCGTGAATGAACCCCTGCTCTGCATTGCTGACAGGGAACTAAATTTAGTGAAAACATCTGTTACTGATTGGAAGATGCGCGACTACAAGCGCACGCTGCTGATGGCATTCCCACCTGACAGCGGGGGCACAGTGGAAGCACAAGGCGAAGGCAGAGGAGGAGGAAGAGGTCGCCAATGCAGCTGGGGCACCGCCAGCACCTGAAAAGGCAGGATTAGCATGGCCCAAATGTGGAAAGCTGACCTGCCCTGCAGCCAGTGTATAGTGTAAACGTGTGTTTAGCACGGCAGAGAGCATTATCACAGGCCGCAGCCAATGTGGACAAGCTTACGTTTATTAAAATGAACCAGGCATGGATCCCACAGGACTTGTCCGTACCTTGTGCAGAATAGACATTTATACCCGCCTCAACCATCCATTCTTGTACTCAAGTGTACTTATTCTTTGTATTATTTTGTTATATGTCCCAATATTTTGGGGGATACCCCAATTTAAAAATAAAAAACAACACAAATCAGTGTTGGCTACCTATTCCTCCTTCACCGCCGCTTCCACCTACACTCCACCGCCTCCTCAACCTTCTACTCCTAGATCCAGATTTTTATTTTTTAATTTTCTGTATTTTATGTTATTTTAAGTCATTTCCCTATCCACATTTGTTTGCAGAACAATTGACATGCTCTTATTTTGATGCCTTTTGCAACCCTCTAGCCCTTCCCAGGAATATTTTAGAGCCATTTTAGTGGCCAAAAGTTCGGGTCCCCATTGACTTCATTGAGTTCGGGTCAAGTTCGGGTCCCGAACTCGAACTTTCTTTTCAAGTTCGACCAATCCTGCCGAACCCGAACATCCAGGTATCCGCTCAACTCTACTGATGAGGTCTCCTTGTGTGAAATATGGTGTGGTAACTTACCTCTGAATTGTGAGGATCCTCACATGCTTAATATCTCCAGTTGCAAATCTGCAAATAGAAGAGCTAATTACCAGCCAACTGCCAGTACCAAGTCTGAGCCAAACAGGCGAGGGCAGGGTTTTTACAGCACCATTGTGATATCATCAGCTGCCAAGCTCTTTATGATGTCATCAGCTGCCAAGCTATTTATGATGTCATCAGCTGCAGTCTTAAATGCCCTTGAACATACACGTTGTGTATCGCTGCTGCGGCCTGCCAAAAAAATTTATGAAAAGAGATAAGTAGGGATTCGCAAACCCGAACTTTACAGGTTCAGGTTTGGTGTTCGGGTTGTGTAGGAATTCTGTTATGGATTATAACGGAATATAATGAAATTCAAAATGGAAGCCTTAAAAAGGCATTCCGTTTTGACCAGCATAATAGAAGTCTATGGCCAAGCATAACAGACCCTTCTTGTTTCCATTATGCAGAACTGAAAACAAAGTCCTGCATAACGGAAACCAGGCGGATCCGTTATGCTTGGCCATAGATCTATCAGTGTCATTCAGGGTGTGCGGAAAGCTGGGTGAGAGCAACATTTAGAAAATAATTTTGAAGAGAAAAAAGATTATCCTACAGCATTGATCCAGATACAGGCAAACTATGACCTATTGCCTCATATTAGAAGTTATAATGTTAGAATAAATCCCTGGACTGATGACCTCTGTACAGCAGTCTAGTACCCATAACATGCATTATTTTATCTTTCAAAAAAGGTTTCCAGACGTTCTTTGAATGTATTAACATCAGAACATCAAGTGGCAGAGTTACATAGTCACACTTCTCTTTCAGACAATACATCTTTCTGCTCGTAGAAAAACCTTCTTTCCGAATCTAGACGTAGCGTTTTCCCCTTTTTATAGTTGCTAGATATAAAACCAGATATAAAACATTTATTACACAGATCTCTGTAAATAACCCCAAGTTTGATAATCTTCCTTGGTATATATTATATATATTATAGCTTCCTGCATTTTCAAAGTGCTGCTTTTATAAGTGCATTGGAGATATTCAGGAGATACTCAGGAGGTAATCTGGAGGTGGATACAATCTAAAAAAGTAAGATTTGTTTGTCTAAAATCTTCCCCATCTTTAAAATGGCAGACCTTGGTTCTGTGAAGGAATTGTTGTGCTTTTATTTCAGGTTCCACTCTTCGGAGGTTTGGATACTGTCTGATCTGTAGACAGCTCTCCATAATGTAGCAGGAAAAATGCATTTTTGAAATCTGAAATTTGTAAATTAACTGTTAAACAAACTCAGGCTGGGAACGTTGCAATGCCACTGCCACAGAGGCCCCCTAGAAATGGAAGATGGGTTACTGCAGGTTCTGGTAGACTGAGAGTTGTGGATAGAAGGCAAGTCCCACAGTCTGTGGCTCTCCATAATTCATTTGAATCACTTTCAGAGTGCAAGCGCAACATGGAGGATGGCTCAGGCACAGTGGGTGAGGAACAATCATCTCCCATGCCTAAAGTATGCAAGACCGCAGCCAAAGACAAAAAGGAGAAGGTGAGGACTGATAGTAAGCAGCTGTTGGTGGGCGATTCTATCATAAGAGGTGTGAAGTTTGAGAAAAATGGTTTTGTGAGATGTCACCCTGGTGCTACCACTAGCAGGGATAGACGACGTATCCTTAATATTGTTAGGCAAGCAAAGCAGGAAAGGGAGGTGGATGTTATTGTCCATCTTGGGACAAATGATCTGGCTTGCAATGAATCTTTTCACACACTTGGAAATGATATACGGGACGTTGCATCAACTGTTTCATTCTCTGCAGTTTTGCCTGTGCATAACCTTCAGCATGACAGGAAGATGTGCATTAAGGAATTCAATGTATGGCTTGGTAAATGGTGTCTGAACCAAGGGTTTGGCTTTGTGTCTCATGTTAGCTCTCGTTGGAATGGAAAAGAACTGTGCAAAAAAGATGGTTTGCATCTTTCTCTCAAGGAAACGAATGTCCTCAGTGAACAGTTCCAAGTATTTGCTAAGGAGCATTTAAACTTGCAAAGGGGGGAAAAGGGTGATAATCCAGCAGTCCGACTGCCCCCCGGAACAATGCCAGAAGATGCCAGTAGCACAGAGGTTAAGAAATGACAAGCTCAGAGTCTTGTCTACAAATGCTTGCAGTTTAGGGAATAAGATCAATGAACTTGAGTTTATAATGGCATCTGAGAATATAGATTTAGTGGCTGTTACTGAGACATGGTTCAATGGGAGTAATGACTGGAATATGACAATACCAGGGTATATAGGAAAGACAGAAAAGGCAAGAAAGGGGGAGGGGTGGCCCTGTATGTGAAAGATAGTATAAAATCTAATTTAATACAAGTTAGCGAGACCAATTTAGAGTCAGTTTGGGTTACCTTGCAGCTTGATAATCATAAGGTAACTCATGTAGGTGTGATATATAGACCACCTAGCCAAGTCAAAGAATTAGATGATCTACTAGTTAAGGAAATAGCTAAAATGACATTGAAATTAAATGAAAAGTTATCATTATGGGAGACTTTAATCTTCCTGATCTAAACTGGAAAACCAAAAAAGCTAGTTCTGCCAGGAGTACAGATATTCTAAATTCCCTACTAGGATTATCTCTACAGCAAGTAGTTGAGGAGCCAACCCGGAAGGAGGCCATTTTAGATTTAGTATTCACAAATGGGAATTTGGTATCTGATATTACTGTAGGGGAAAGCTTGGGATCCAGTGATCACCAGTCATTGTGGTTTACTATAAGTACAGTGACTGAGTCACACCACACAAAAACAAAAGTTTTAGATTTTAGAAAAACTGACTTTTCTAAAATAAATTTGTGGTATTCGAGTCCCTATCAGATTGGAACAGTTTCAATGGACTCCAGGAGAAATGGGACTACTTAAAAGTGGCAATATTGAAGGCAACAGATAATTGCAGTAGGCTTGTCAGTAAAAGCAAAAAAATTAAGAGACCACTGTGGTACTCTGCAGAAGTGGCCAAAATCATTAAAAACAAAAAGATAGCATTTAGTAATTATAAAAAATTAAAAAAAAACAGGATGAAAGGCTAATTTATAAGATTAGGCAGAGAGAGACCAAACAAGTTATAAGAGCTTCTAAAGCACAGGCAGAAGAGAAATTAGCTTAGTCAGTGAAAAAAGTCGATAAGACATTCTTCAGATACATAAATGAAAAAAGGAAACTAAAACAAGGAATTAACAAATTAAAAAAACAAAAGAAGGAAGGTATATGGAAGAAGATGAATATCTAGCTGACTACCTCAATGAATACTTCTGTTTTTACAAAGGAAAATTAAGGAAAAGGACCTCAGTTAGGAAGGAAGGCTAATGAATCTTTTGATGCATGTGTCTTTACAGAGGAAGAGGTTCTAAGTCAACTGTCTAAAATTAATACAAATAAGTCACAGGGGCCTGATGGGAAACACCCAAAGCTATTAAAAGAGCTTAGCGGTGAACTAGCAAAACCATTAACAGATTTATTTAACCCAGGGGTGGGGAACCTCCGGCCCGAGGGCCGTATGCGGCCCACGGTATCATTTCATGTGGCCCCCGGCCCCCTGCCAGAACATAATGTGAAAATGCTTATGACCCCTTCCATTATGGAAGCGGTCATTAGCATACGGGAGGCACAGGAAGGTGAGAACAGCACTGCACTGGCTGTCCTCACCTTCCCTGGTCTTCTTTCAGCCCCACACTGTGTCCTGACACATCCAGCGTCAGGACGCAGTGCACGTAGACGTGCACTATGACCTGACGCTGTGCGGTGTGAGGTGACAATATAGTGCGGCAGGAAGAAGAACAGGGAGGGTAAGTGAATCTGCCAAGAGGCAGCGCCGTACGGAGCTGGAGAGGTAAGTTTATTTGTTTATCTTAAATACAGTATCTGATCTGATGTCTGATTGGGGCTGATCTGAGGCTAAAGGAGGGTGGGGAGGGTCTGATGGGGGTCTGATCTGAGGCTTGGGAGGGTCTGATCTGAGGCTGGGGGTGTCTGATCTGAGGCTGGGGTTTGATAGGGGTCTGATCTGAGACTAGGGGGGCTGATGGGGGCTGATCTGAGGCTGGGGAGGGTCTGATGGGGGCTGATCTGAGGCTAGGGAGGGTATTATGAAGGTCTGATCTGAGGCTGGGGGGTCTTATAGGGGCTGATCTGACCCTGGGGGGTCTGATGGGGGCTGATCTGAGGCTGGGCGTCTGATCCGGGTCTGGTCTGAGGCTGGGGGTCTGATTGGAGTCTGATCTGAAGCTAGGAAGGGTCTGATTGGGGTCTAATCTGAGGCTTAGAGGTCTGATGGGAGTCTGATCTGAGGCTGATGTAGGCCTGGGGGGTCTGATAGGAGGCTGATTTCAGGCTGATGGAGGTGGGGGCAGATATTTTGCTGAGAAAGGGACAAAGGCAGGGACAGTTGCGAAGAAAGAGGCAGGGAGAGTGAAAGCTGGGTGAACCCCTCTCTGGACCCCCTGGGTTTAGCTTCCTGCCATTAATGTCAAATAAGTAACATTCTGAACTTAAAAATTAGACTGCTATGTGTGGTCAATATGGCGCCTGTATTGTATGTAATATACTGTATATATATAGTGCAGGCGCTATTTTGTGCTGCAAAAATACAGCCCTCTAGATTATTTTAATTGAAGTGCAATTTCTGTAACTTATCCCTAAGTCAATTATATGTTTGACCAAATACAGCAGTAAAAAATTTTTATTGAGAATTTTGTATGGCCCCCGAATGATGTTACAAATATCCAAATGGCCCTTGGCAGCAAAATGGTTCCCCACCGCTGATTTAACCAATCACTGGTAACAGCAGTCATCCCATAAGATTGGAAATTAGCAAATGTTGTGCCCATTCACAAGAAAGGTAGTAGGGAGGAATCGGGCAACTATAGGACATAAAGCCTGACATCAATAGTGGGGAAATTAATGGAAACCATACTTAAGGAGAGGATTGTGGAACATCTAAAATCCCATGGATTGAAAGATGAAAAACAGCATGGGTTTACTTCAGGGAGATCATGTCAAACTAATCTTATAGATTTTTTTGATTGGGTGACTAAAATAATAGATGGCGGAGGTGCAGTAGACATCGCTTATCTAAACTTTAGTAAGGCTTTTGATACTGTCCCACATATAAGGCTAATCATTAAATTAGAGTCTTTGGGCTTGAACTCCCATATTGTTGAATTGATTAGGCAGTGGCTGAGGGACAGACAACAGAGAGCTGTAGTCAATGGAGTATATTCAGACCATGGTCTTGTTACCAGTGGGGAACCTCAGGGATCTGTTCTGGGACCCATATTGTTTAATATCTTTGTGCTCGGATCGGCTCATGCTGAGAGGGTCCCGTACCTAAGCCTATACTCCACCCCCCCAACCTAGAAGCAGCAGAGTTATGTCGGAACTGCTTATCGAAGGGTAGCCTAAAGGGGGCTACCCCAATGATGAGACCTGAAAGAAGGGAGGGCTCCTGGGTGGGTTGAAATCGTTCGAACCTACAAGTGGGGGCAGGAGGGCCAGGTTTAAATAGTGAACGCCCCGCCTCCCCTCACACAAATGCGGCACTCTCAATTGCCTACCACTTGTGCTCGGATCGGCTCATGCTGAGAGGGTCCCCTACCTAAGCCTATACTCCACCCCCCCAACCTAGAAGCAGCAGAGTTATGCCGGAACTGCTTATCGAAGGGTAGCCTAAAGGGGCCAAAAGAACCATGCATAGGAGTTTGAAAACTTGATAACAGAAACTACAGACCAAAACTCGAAAGCCAGTGATATTTCGTATAAGGATCCGGGATATTACGCATGGAACACGCGGAACTGCGACGACCCAACCGTTTGATGACATGTACTGGCACCTTATGCATGGACGCCGCCGCTGCTGCGCCCATGCGGAAGGAATGTCCTGTGATCCAGCGAGGACCGACCCCTGAACCTGTCAACTAAACCTGAATGTACGTAAGAAAGGCCGCGGTGGTTAGCCGGGCATTGCCTAGTTCGAGTACGGGAGAACATGCTGCTTGGACTAAATACTACGCAGCCAAGCCTCCAAGGCCTGCACCGGACACCATCTGCTGTCCGTGGGAAAGTATCTGACCGCCACTGATTGCCCCGGCCGTGACGTCTTGGACGAGGCCAAGGTGAGGACATAGATGGACCCGCGCCGGATGAGCTGACCTTTCCGCAAGCACCCAGCCAGCGTATTGGTGCCCATGAGCTCGCCTGACCTGAGGAATCCATGGAAGGCCAGGTACAAGGCTGTTTCTACCCGAGCGCTAACCTGCGGCCCGAACGGTTTGCCCCTGCAGTTTGCCTGTCACGGCCTGAACAAGCTACCGGTAAATGGCTGACGCCCATGTCGTTTCACAACAGACATCTTGCGCAAACCCTTCAACGCCGCTTTGATCAGGTGGGCGGAGAAGAGTGACGGTAGGTCCGGATGTAGCCTGTACCAATGGTGCTGAATACCTGCCATGTATAGTTAACAATGCTATAGGACAGGTTTAATTGAGAGTGGCAAAAACCCCGACAAAGCCCAATAGGCGAGTGATAGGCCCCCGGCCAGCGGCCGGGTAGGTGTTCTCATATCTCTGAAACAGGCGCCAAGCTGTCTTGTAAGCCCTCAGAGTATTACTGGCCAAGGAATTGGCCATCAGTCTCTTAGCTATGGTGAGATGGGAGACTAGTCCCAGCGCCGCTGGGCCTGGTGAGGAATCTTTTTTTTTTTTTTTTTTTTTTTTTTAATTTACCTCCATGCGTGAGAGACTCTAATGGCGGAGTCCTGTGTGTAAACCTAAAGCGGAGAAGCCATGCGCGAGAGACTAATGGCGGAGCCATGCGTGAGAGACTCTAATGGCGGAGTCATATGTGTAAAACTAAAACGGAGAAGCCATGCGTGAGAGACTCAGATGGCGGAGTCATATGTGTAACCATATTGTGACTGGAACCCGCTGGGAGACTGAAGCCTAACTGGAGCTACCTGTGACCGTGAAGGCTGACCTCCCAGGCCGTGGCTGACCCACGTGCGTAGTCGTGACGCAACTACCAGTAGATGCCCACCCAGTGCCTGTAGTTAACGGGAGTGCGACCGAGTCTGTGGATGTGACCGACTAGCCCCTGTAGTCGTGATGTGACCCTACATCGAGAGTAGCGGTAACGGACCATCGCCTGTAGACGTGGTAGTATTACCTCACGAGTCTGTTGACATGAGACTAATGCCTGCAGTCGTGGCCGGCCTTAATAATGAGTCTGTAGTCGCAATGGATTTGTGCCTGCAGTCGTGGCAGGGCTTTAGAGCGGGTCTGTAGTCGTGACAGACTGATGCCTGCAGTCGTGGCAGGACTTTATAACGAGTCTGTAGTCGTGACAGACTGATGCCTGCAGTCGTGGCAGGGCTTTATAACGGGTCTGTAGTCGTGACAGACTGATGCCTGCAGTCGTGGCAGGACTTTATAACGAGTCTGTAGTCGTAACAGACTGATGCCTGCAGTCGTGGCAGGGCTTTATAACTGGTCTGTAGTCGTGACAGACTGTTGCCTGCAGTCGTGGCAGGGCTTTAGAGCTGGTCTGTAGTCGTGACAGACTGATGCCTGCAGTCGTGGCAGGGCTTTATAAGGAGTCTGTAGTCGTGACAGACCTGGCAAAGCAACATTCCTATCTATACCATTTTTTTATTTTTTTTTCCTTTCCTCCCCCCCCCCACCAAAGGCCATGACTGTAGGCGCCACCCTGTAAGAGATGCGCCAGAGGCCTGGACATAATAGTCCACCATCCCCCGTCCCCCAAGCCTATGCAGGAGAAAAAGAGGGGGTTGGCCCCCGCATGCACCACCCCTGACTCACCTGGTGGCCATGACAGCCACGAACCCCACAGTATCGTAAGTTAGCCAACCACCTGTGGACCTGAATAACCAAGGACAGACGTGTGAGTGAGCGCACGCCGGCTGGGTGACCCTTCACTCATGCCACCGCTCCCTAGCTAACCACCGGATTATTGTGACTGCGCCCGAACCAACCCCCTGACTCACCGTATGGGCTTACGGTCGGCCCGGCTGCGTGCGCAAAGTGACGTGGCCAGCCCCCCTCCTTGAAGCCCTCTTTATATTTGATCCTTAAACATATTCCAAATTTATTAATATATATATATTTTTTTTTTTTTAACTCCTGCCTTAGTACCTAGCCCCTGTGCCTGAGCAAGGAGCCCTGCACCTGGACTGCAGTACCAGTATGGGCCTGTAGGTGTCGCCCTCTATCAAGCCAGGACCTGCTGGAGCGCAGCAAGCTAGTGATTCCCTTCTAGGTTAGAATTAACCATTGAAATCCTAACTTGTTATACAGTCAACAGGTCTGAGTATCTGCTTATTTTGTCTTGCCTGAGTTTGGCGCAGTAAAGAAGACGAGTTTGTTCTGCAGCGGATTCCTAGACATGACTGACAGTCACATAAACATGTCCACCTTCACTGCCTCGCTAATTGTAATTGCCAGGAGACCGTGCATCAGGAGCTGTGAGGGATTTGCGCTCCGCCATGTGGAACATTGCATCCCGTGCCCACCGCTATCGACTATTTGTACAGGGAAAGCCGTGGCGTATTAATCGCCTATAGGTTTCAGGTTCCCTGTGTGCGCGGACGGCGTTTTCCTCTACGGCGGAACGAATGTTTATGTTCTGATACGGGAGTAAGTGATATATAACGCTGCGTCGTGGAGCCGACGGCCGGCGTGACCGATGCTCAGGGTATGCGAGCGGACGTTGTGACCCGTCGCTGCTGAGCCACAGGTGAGGGGTGCCCGCCTGGGGGACGCTGCATGTGGGAGCGGGGGTGCTTGGCGCAGGGCCTGGAGCGGATCGGGGTGCCGGAAGCGATAGGGAGTGCGGGCAGTCTCCAGCGCAGCTGGGGACCGGCGGCACGCTCGGCAGCCCCACATGTTATACAAAGCGGGACGGGTGTGCAAGCCACCCTGCCTACCTAATCACCGTAGCGAAGAGCCCGACACAGCCGATCCCCCGATCCTCCAGTGACGCTCACACTTCTCTGGCACCAACCCACAAGCCGATTCGAAATCGTTCGAACCGACAAGTGGGGGCAGGAGGGCCAGGTTTAAATAGTGAACGCCCCGCCTCCCCTCACACAAATGTGGCACTCTCAATTGCCTACCACTTATCAGCGAAATTGCAGAAGGCCTCGATGGTGTGTGTCTTTTTGCTAATAACACAAAGATTTGTAACAGGGTTGATGTTCCTAGAGGGATACACCAAATGGAAAAGGATTTAGGAAAACTAGAGGAATGGTTAAAAATCTGGCAACTAAAATTTAATGTTGATAAGTGCAAAATAATGCACCTGGGGTGTAAAAACCCAAGAGCAGAATATACAATCAGTGATACAGTCCTAACCTCAGCATCTGAGGAAAGGGATTTAGGGGTCATTATTTCAGAAGACTTAAAGGTAGGCAGACAATTTCATAGAGCAGCAGGAAATGCTAGCAGAATGCTTGGGTGTATAGGGAGGCATTACCAGTAGAAAGAGGGAGGTGCTCATGTCGCTCTACAGAGCACTAGTGAGACCTCATTTGGAGTATTTTGCTCAGTACTGGAGACCATATCTCCAGAAGGATATTGATACTTTGGAGAGAGTTCAGAGAACAGCTACTAAACTAGTACATGGATTGCAGGATAAAACTTACCAGGAAAGATTAAAGGACCTTACCATGTATAGCTTAGATGAAAGACGAGACAGAGGGGATATGATAGAAACGTTTAAATACCGTATTTTTCGCCCTATAAGACGCACCAGCCCATAAGACGCACCTAGGTTTTTGAGGAGGATTAAAAAATATTTTTAACCAAAAGCTGTGCTTTTGGTGGGTTTTGAACTAATGGTGGCCTGTGCATGACACTATTATGGGGGATCTGTGGATGACGCACTGTTATGGAGGGGATCTGTGGATGGCACTGTTATGGGGGGATCTGTGGATGGCACTGTTATGGGGGATCTGTGGATGGCACTGTTATGGGGGGGTGATCTGTGGATGGCACTGTTATATATGTGTCACCCACATATCCCCCACCCTATACTAGTGGCATCCACAGATGCCCTAATATACCATAGCTAAACCTGTGGGAGGGGTCGTGTCATGCAAATGCGGCGGGGCCGGTGCGGTCACTGTACTCCGGCCCCACCGCTCACTCACTTCCTTAATGCCTAAACATTTTATAATAATAGCTTTCATTGACGTTCCGATCCCCAGCCCCATCTGTAGTACCGTACTTACTAAATGTCCTGTAGGGCGGGCGGCCGGCCGGAACTCACTGATGTAACGTGAAGTGTCTGCGCCGCCTACTTTATGAATGAAGTAGGCGGCGCAGGCACGTGACGTCAGTGAGTTACGGCCGCCCGCCCTTCTCTGCCTGCTACAGGACATTTAGTAAGTACGGTAGTTCAGATGGGGCTGGGGATCGGAATGTCAATTAAAGCTATTATTATAAAATGTATAAGCAATAAAGCAGTGAGTGAGCGGCGGGGCCGGAGTACAGTGACCGCACAGCCCCGCCGCATTTGCATGACACCGGATGTCTATATCCCAGGCCTTTGAACGAAAGCGCAAATACCCAGCCACCCACCCACAGACCATAGCACTAAATGCGCACCTTTCCAAATTGCTGGCCCTGAAAATGTTGCCATTTAGGCTTGTGGACAATGAGGCTTTCCGCAGCCTGATGGCGGTGGCTGTCCCGCGGTACTCTGTCCCCAGCCGCCAATATTTTTCACGGTGTAGTCCCAGCCTTACACCAGCATGTGTCCCGTAACATCACCCATGCCCTGACAATGCAGTTATTGGAAGGTCACACTTAACGACTGACACATGGAAAAGTGCTTTTGGCCAGGATGCTACATTTCCCTGACGGCACACTGGGTGAACGTTGTGGAGGCCGGGAGAGAGTCGTACACTGGGATGGCACAGGTGCTACCGATGCCAAGAATTGCGAGCCCTACTTCCATCAGGGTTTCCACCACCACCTACGTTAGTGGCTGCATCCCCCCTCTCCTCCTCTGCCTCCCCTCTTCCCTTCCACCTCTGAATTCTCTTCTTGCAGCACCAGTCAGCAATCAGTCAGCAGCTGGAAGCAGTGTAGCACTGCAGTGGGGAAGTGGCAACAGTCGTGCTAAAACAGATCCGCTTAGGTGACAAAAAGCACACCGCCGCAGAGCTGTGGCAGGGTATAAGGGACCAGACTTAGCTGTGGCTCTCGCCACTCAACCTACAACTAGGCATGCTTATGTCTGATAATGGGCGTAACTTGGTTGTGGCTTTGGAGCTCGGCAAGCTCACACACATACCATGCCTAGCCCATGTGTTCAACCTAGTGCTTCAGCGGTTTCTCAAAACCTACCCCAATTTGCCTGAGCTACTGGTGAAGGTGCGCCGCGTGTGTACCCATTTCCGCAAGTCCTCAACAGTTTCCGCCGCTCTGGCAATGCTGTAGAAGCGCTTGGAATTGCCGGCTGTGTCTACTCAAACGCTCGCTGCTCACAATTTGGGCGGATGCTTTGCATGTGGAAGAGGTGGAAATGGGGGAAGACAGTAAACAGGGTGATAGCAAGACCACCCTCAGTTCGTCTTCTCAGCGCGAATTGGATGATGAGAAGGAGGAGCAGGAGACGGTTGCCTCCGCTACAGAGGGTAGTACTCATGGAAGTTTTATTCCATCTGTTCAGCGTTTGTGGGTAGAAGAGGAGGAAGAAATTGAGAGTTATCCTCCTTATGAGGACAGCAAAGTCTTGTCTGTTGGGAAACTGGCACACATGACTTTATATTAGGCTGCCTTTCCCGTGACCCTTGCGTAATCATTTTGGACAACACCGATTACTGGTTGTTCACCCTTATCGCCCCCCGCTACAAAGAGAACTTCTCATCTCTCATTCCTGTGGTGGAGAGGACGAGCAAAAAGGTGCAATACCAGAAGCTCCTTGTAGAAAAATAGCTACGTAGAGTACGTAGTTCCTTGGCCAACCGAGGAGGGGAGACGAGGGGAACATACAGCAGTTCGAACAAAGGCAGGGCAACATTCTCCAAGGCCTGGGACAGTTTTATGACACCCCGCCAGCACCCTAAATCTGATGCATGGCCTAGTGTCACAAAGAGGGAAACATTTTGGAAGATGGTAAAGGAGTACGTAGCAGACCGTGTCAGCGTCCACAGTGATCCCTATGTGCCTAACAACTATTAGGTATCCAAGCTGGACACATGGCACGAACTGGCGCTCTACACCTTGGAGGTGCTGGCCTGCCCCACCGCCAGCCTTTTATCAGAGCGTGTATTTAGTGCTGCTGGGGGCATAATAACTGATAAGCGCATCCGCCTGTCAACTGAAAATGCTGACCGGTTGACACTTATAAAAATGAACAAGACCTGGATTACCCTTGACTTCTCTCCTCCACCAGAGGAAAGCAGCTGAACATAAAGGCACTCTAAATGTGGCTTTTATGGTGTATTGAATACACTGTATTCCCATGCACCCTTTCCACTACTAAAAAGGGTATATGGTTCAATCTTCCTTTTCTCGTCCTCCTCCTCCTCCATCATATCAACATGCCTATTAGGCTGCCCTCGCTCCTAATGTTTTAGAGGGTCAGCTCAACATCGGGCTCTCACCCATAATGTTTTAGAGGGTCACCAGCAAGCCCTCACCCATAATGTTTTTTAGGGTCACCAGTAGGCCCTCAACCATAATGTTTTAGATGGTCAGCTCAGCAGCAGACCCTCACCCCTAAATTTTTAGATGGTCCGCTCAGCAGCAGGCCCTTGCCCACAACATTTTTTAGTTGGTCAGCTCGGCAGCAGGCCCTCGCCCACAACATTTTTTAGATGGCCAGCTCAGCAGCAGGCCCTCGCCGATAATGTTTTAGATGGTCAGATCAGCAGCAGGCACTCGCCTCTAATGTTTTAGAGAGTCAGCTCAGCAGGCCCTTGCTCCTAATGTTTTTGAGGATCACCAGCAGGCCATCAATCATAATTTTTCAAGGGTGTGTATGATGCTCTCCTTTATGTGTATTAAAAGGTGTATTGGAGTGCCGGTTCCTTGTAATTTTTGGCAGCCCTTTCACTTAGTGCATAGGCTTTATGAGTGTAGGAATCCCACTACCTGAACAATTGTACCACAATGTGAATGAGACCCTCCTTTATGTGATATACAGGTTGTATGGGAGTGTCTCTTCCTTGTAATTTTTGGCGGCACTTGCACTTTATATATAATTAAATATACAGGAAAGAATGTTTCCTAACAATTTTTCCTCTAAAATTTATTTTATCTTCGGTTCTGTGCGTATTATTGTCAGTCTGTAAAATTGGCGTACTACTCGGACAACATCATTCCCAGCAGCGACCTGGGAGTCCAATATGCATCCAGACATTCTCCCCATGCTGTTCCCGAACCATTTCAGTGGTGTTTCCATCAATTTCTGACTTTTTCATGTGAACCAGACGCCCTCCCCTCTTAAGAGCAGGGGGTGTCTGGTTTAATGCTCGGGTTCTCCTATTGACTTCTATTGTGCATCCCGAGGTGTTCTACTCAAGCACCAGAGCACTTTGGTGCTTGAGCAACACTAGTCCCTAACTAAACAGGTTTCAATGGTATTTAGATTTAATCCTCATTGGTTTAATTTGATGAATGATAAGGATGGTATTATAGAAGAATTTAAGTTTTTCTTTTGCACAAATAGAGACTCGGCTAATAGGCAAGTGATTTGGGATGCAGCAAAAAGGCTTTCCTGAGGGGAATACTGTTTAAACAAGTAAGTACCCTAAAGCAAAAAATAAATAGTAAAATTCAAAGTGGGGAACAGAGATTGAAACAATTGCAAAAACTCTCTGCAGAGGATCCTTCAGTGGAAAATTTGAGATGCTGGAAAGAGGAGAAAGAAAGAGTGAAAGAATTATATAACGAAAAATCTCAAGCGTTGATGTTTTTCCAAGTTCTTTGCAGAGGGTGAAAAAGTGGGCAAACTTTTAGTAAATATAATTGATAATCAACAAAAGAAAAAAGTTGGATTGGGGCAATAAGGAATAAAATAGGACATATAGTCAAAACCCCAAAACAGATCAGTAACATATTTTCTGAATATTATCAAGAACTGTATACATTAAAAATTGCATACAAAAAGGAACAGTTATGTCAATACTTGTGTGGTATTCCCTTTAGGAGACTTACTGAAGCCGAGAGGAACCAATTGGAGGAGGATATACATTTGGAGGAACTAGCGAGAGTTTTGAGATCAACTAAGGATAAGAAGTAGAGTTGAGCGAACACCTGGATGTTCGGGTTCGAGAAGTTCGGCCGAACTTCCCGGAAAAATTTTCGGGTTCGGGATCCGAACCCGATCCGAACTTCGTCCCGAACCCCATTGAAGTCAATGGGGACCCGAACTTTTGGGCACTAAAAAGGCTGTAAAACAGCCCAGGAAAGAGCTAGAGGGCTGCAAAAGGCAGAAACATGTAGGTAAATCCCCTGCTAACAAATGTGAATAGGGAAATTAATTAAAATAAAAATAAAAAAAAATAAAAATGAAGCAATATCAATTGGACAGAGGTCCCATAGCAGAGAATCTGGCTTCACGTCAGCAGAGAATCAGTCTCTTCATGCAATAGCAAAGAATCTGGCTTCATGTCAGCAGAGAATCAGTCTCTTCATGCCATAGCAGAGAATCTGGCTTCATGTCAGCGCAGAATCAGTCTTCATGTCATAGCAGAGAATCAGGCTTCACGTCACCCACCACTGGAACAGGCCACTGTCACACATTTAGGCCCCGGCACCCAGACAGAGGAGAGCGGTCCCGTAACAGAGAATCTGGCCTTATGTCAGCGCAGAATCTGTCTTCATGTCATAGCAGAGAATCAGGCTTCACGTCACCCACCACTGGAACAGGCCACTGTCACACATTTAGGCCCCGGCACCCAGACAGAGGAGAGCGGTCCCGTAACAGAGAATCTGCCTTATGTCAGCGCAGAATCTGTCTTCATGTCATAGCAGAGAATCAGGCTTCACGTCACCCACCACTGGAACAGGCCACTGTCACACATTTAGGCCCAGGCACCCAGGCAGAGGAGAGAGGTCCCGTAACAGAGAATCTGGCCTTATGTCAGGCAGAATCTGTCTTCATGTCATAGCAGAGAATCAGGCTTCACGTCACCCACCACTGGAACAGGCCACTGTCACACATTTAGGCCAGGCACCCAGGCAGAGGAGAGAGGTCCCGTAACAGAGAATCTGGCCTTATGTCAGCGCAGAATCTGTATTCATGTCATAGCAGAGAATCAGGCTTCACGTCACCCACCACTGGAACAGGCCACTGTCACACATTTAGGCCCAGGCACCCAGGCAGAGGAGAGAGGTCCCGTAACAGAGAATCTGGCCTTATGTCAGTGCAGAATCTGTATTCATGTCATAGCAGAGAATCAGGCGTCACGTCACCCACCACTGGAACAGGCCACTGTCACACATTTAGGCCCCGGCACCCAGACAGAGGAGAGCGGTCCCGTAACAGAGAATCTGGCCTTATGTCAGCGCAGAATCTGTCTTCATGTTATAGCAGAGAATCAGGCTTCACGTCACCCACCACTGGAACAGGCCACTGTCACACATTTAGGCCCAGGCACCCAGGCAGAGGAGAGAGGTCCCGTAACAGAGAATCTGGCCTTATGTCAGCGCAGAATCTGTCTTCATGTCATAGCAGAGAATCTGGCTTCACGTCACCCACCACTGGAACAGGCCACTGTCACACATTTAGGCCCAGGCACCCAGGCAGAGGAGAGAGGTCCCGTAACAGAGAATCTGGCCTTATGTCAGCGCAGAATCTGTATTCATGTCATAGCAGAGAATCAGGCTTCACGTCACCCACCACTGGAACAGGCCACTGTCACACATTTAGGCCCCGGCACCCAGACAGAGAGAGAGGTCCCGTAACAGAGAATCTGGCCTTATGTCAGCGCAGAATCTGTCTTCATGTCATAGCAGAGAATCAGGCTTCACGTCACCCACCACTGGAACAGGCCACTGTCACACATTTAGGCCCAGGCACCCAGGCAGAGGAGAGAGGTCCCGTAACAGAGAATCTGGCCTTATGTCAGCGCAGAATCTGTATTCATGTCATAGCAGAGAATCAGGCTTCACGTCACCCACCACTGGAACAGGCCACTGTCACACATTTAGGCCCCGGCACCCAGACAGAGGAGAGCGGTCCCGTAACAGAGAATCTAGCCTTATGTCAGCGCAGAATCTGTCTTCATGTCATAGCAGAGAATCAGGCTTCACGTCACCCACCACTGGAACAGGCCACTGTCAAACATTTAGGCCCAGGCACCCAGGCAGAGGAGAGAGGTCCCGTAACAGAGAATCTGGCCTTATGTCAGCGCAGAATCTGTCTTCATTTCATAGCAGAGAATCAGGCTTCACGTCACCCACCACTGGAACAGGCCACTGTCACACATTTAGGCCCAGGCACCCAGGCAGAGGAGAGAGGTCCCGTAACAGAGAATCTGGCCTTATGTCAGCGCAGAATCTGTATTCATGTCATAGCAGAGAATCAGGCTTCACGTCACCCACCACTGGAACAGGCCACTGTCACACATTTAGGCCCCGGCACCCAGACAGAGGAGAGCGGTCCCGTAACAGAGAATCTGGCCTTATGTCAACGCAGAATCTGTCTTCATGTCATAGCAGAGAATCAGGCTTCACGTCACCCACCACTGGAACAGGCCACTGTCAAACATTTAGGCCCAGGCACCCAGGCAGAGGAGAGAGGTCCCGTAACAGAGAATCTGGCCTTATGTCAGCGCAGAATCTGTCTTCATGTCATAGCAGAGAATCAGGCTTCACGTCACCCACCACTGGAACAGGCCACTGTAACACATTTAGGCCCCGGCACCCAGACAGAGGAGAGGTTCATTCAACTTTGGGTTGCCCCGCAATATAATGGTAAAATGAAATTAAAAATAGTATTGAATGAGGAAGTGCCCTGGAGTAGAATAATATATTGTTAAGGGGAGGTAGTTAATATCTAATCTGCACAAGGGATGGACAGGTCCTGTGGGATCCATGCCTGGTTCATTTTTATGAACGTCAGCTTGTCCACATTGGCTGTAGACAGGCGGCTGCGTTTGTCTGTAAAGACGCCCCCTGCCGTGCTGAATACACGTTCAGACAAAACGCTGGCCGCCGGGCAGGCCAGCACCTCCAAGGCATAAAAGGCTAGCTCTGGCCACGTGGACAATTTGGAGACCCAGAAGTTGAATGGGGCCGAACCATCAGTCAGTACGTGGAGGGGTGTGCACAGGTACTGTTCCACCATGTTAGTGAAATGTTGCCTCCTGCTAACACGTTCCGTATCAGGTGGTGGTGCACTTAGCTGTAGCGTGTTGACAAAACTTTTCCACATCTCTGCCATGCTAACCCTGCCCTCAGAGAAGCTGGGCGTGACACAGCTGCGTTGGCGACCTCTTGCTCCTCCTCTGCCTTCGCCTTGGGCTTCCACTGGTTCCCCTGTGACATTTGGGAATGCTCTCAGTAGCGCGTCTACCAACGTGCGCTTGTACTCGCGCATCTTCCTATCACACTCCAGTGTAGGAAGTAAGGTGGGCACATTGTCTTTGTACCGGGGATCCAGCAGGGTGGCAACCCAGTAGTCCGCACACGTTAAAATGTGGGCAACTCTGCTGTCGTTGCGCAGGCACTGCAGCATGTAGTCGCTCATGTGTGCCAGGCTGCCCAGAGTTAAGGACAAGCTGTCCTCTGTGGGAGGCGTATCATCATCGTCCTGTGTTTCCCCCCAGCCACGCACCAGTGATGGGCCAGAGCTGCTTTGGGTGCCACCCCGCTGTGAACATGCTTCATCCTCATCCTCCTCCACCTCGTCCTCATCCTCGTCCTCCTCGTCCTCCAGTTTTGGGCCCTGTCTGGCCACATTTGTACCTGGCCTCTGGTGTTGAAAAAAACCTCCCTCTGAGTCACTTCGAAGAGACTGGCCTGAAAATGCTAAAAATGACCCCTCTTCATCCTCCTCCATCATCGCCCTAAGTGTTTTCTCAAGGAGACATAGAAGTGGTATTGTAACGCTGATAACGGCGTCATCGCCACTGGCCATGTTGGTGGAGTACTCGAAACAGCGCAACAGGGCACACAGGTCTCGCATGGAGGCCCAGTCATTGGTGGTGAAGTGTGTCTGATCCACAGTGCAACTGACCGGTGCGTGCTGCAGCTGAAACTCCACTATGGCCTGCTGCTGCTCGCACAGTCTGTCCAGCATATGCAAGGTGGAGTTCCACCTGGTGGGTACATCGCATATGAGGCGGTGAGCGGGAAGGCTGAAGTTATGCTGTAGCGCAGACAGGCGAGCAGCGGCAGGGTGTGAACGCCGGAAGCGCGAACAGACGGCCCGCACTTTATGCAGCAGCTCTGACATGTCGGGGTAGTTGCGAATGAACTTCTGCACCACCAAATTCAGCACATGCGCCAGGCAAGGGATGTGCGTCAAACCGGCTAGTCCCAGAGCTGCAACGAGATTTCGCCCATTATCGCACACCACCAGGCCGGGCTTGAGGCTCACCGGCAGCAACCACTCGTCGGTCTGTTGTTCTATACCCCGCCACAACTCCTGTGCGGTGTGGGGCCTGTCCCCCAAACATATGAGTTTCAGAACGGCCTGCTGACGTTTACCCCATGCTGTGCTGAAGTTGGTGGTGAAGGTGTGTGGCTGACTGGATGAGCAGGTGGAAGAAGAGGAGGAGCAAGCTGAGTAGGAGGAGGAGGAGACAGGAGGCAAAGAATGTTGCCCTGCGATCCTTGGCGGCGGAAGGACGTGCGCAAAACAGCTCTCCGCCTGGGGCCCAGCCGCCACTACATTTACCCAGTGTGCAGTTAGGGAGATATAGCGTCCCTGGCCGTGCTTACTGGTCCACATATCTGTGGTTAGGTGGACCTTGCCACAGATGGCGTTGCGCAGTGCACACTTGATTTTATCGGACACTTGTTTGTGCAGGGAAGGCACGGCTCTCTTGGAGAAGTAGTGGCGGCTGGGAACAACATACTGTGGGACAGCAAGTGACATGAGCTGTTTGAAGCTGTGTGTGTCCACCAGCCTAAATGACAGCATTTCATAGGCCAGTAGTTTAGAAATGCTGGCATTCAGGGCCAGGGATCGAGGGTGGCTAGGTGGGAATTTACGCTTTCTCTCAAATGTTTGTGAGATGGAGAGCTGAACGCTGCCGTGTGACATGGTTAAGATGCTTGGTGACGCAGGTGGTGGTGTTGGTGGTACATCCCATGTTTGCTGGGCGGCAGGTGCCAACGTTTCTCCAGAGGCAGAGGAAGAGGCCGAGGCGGCGGCAGCAGCAGCAGAAGAGGCTGAGGCGGCGGCAGCAGCAGAAGAGGCCGAGGTGGCAGCAGCAGAAGAGGCAGCAGGGGGAGCCTGAGTGACTTCCTTGTTTTTAAGGTGTTTACTCCACTGCAGGTGCCTGGTCATGCAGGTTGTGCTAAGGTTCAGAACGTTAATGCCTCGCTTCAGGCTCTGATGGCACAGCGTGCAAACCACTCGGGTGTTGTCGTCAGCACATTGTTTGAAGAAGTGCCATGCCAGGGAACTCCTTGAAGCTGCCTTTGGGGTGCTCGGTCCCAGATGGCGGCGGTCAGTAGCAGGCGGAGTCTCTTGGCGGCGGGTGTTCTGATTTTGCCCACTGCTCCCTCTTTTGCTACGCTGTTGGCTCGGTCTCACCACTGCCTCTTCCTCCGAACTCTGAAAGTCAGTGGCACGACCTTCATTCCATGTGGGGTCTAGGACCTCATCGTCCCCTGCATCGTCTTCCACCCAGTCTTGACCCCTGACCTCCTGTTCAGTCTGCACACTGCAGAAAGACGCAGCAGTTGGCACCTGTGTTTCGTCATCATCAGAGACGTGCTGAGGTGGTATTCCCATGTCCTCATCATCAGGAAACATAAGTGGTTGTGCGTTAGTGCATTCTATCTCTTCCACCCCTGGTGAATAGCTAGGTGGATGCCCTTGGGAAACCCTGGCAGCAGAGTCTTCAAACAGCATAAGAGACTGCTGCATAACTTGAGGCTCAGACAGTTTCCCTGATATGCATGGGGGTGATGTGACAGACTGATGGGCTTGGTTTTCATGCGCCATCTGTGCGCTTTCTGCAGAAGACTGGGTGGGAGATAATGTGAACGTGCTGGATGCACTGTCGGCCACCCAATTGACTAATGCCTGTACCTGCTCAGGCCTTACCATCCTTAGAACAGCATTGGGCCCCACCAAATATGGCTGTAAATTCTGGCTGCTACTGGGACCTGAGGTAGTTGGTACACTAGGACGTGTGGCTGTGGCAGAACGGCCACGTCCTCTCCCAGCACCAGAGGGTCCACTAACACCACCACGACCATGTCCACGTCCGCGTCCCTTATTAGATGTTTTCCTCATTGTTCCCGTTCACCACAATTTTGAGAATGGCAAATTTGGGAATAGTTTTTCAACCCAGTAAAAAAATAGGGCTTTTAAGGTCGCTACAAATAACTTGACCAGCTAAAACAGTACAAATTTGCTTGAATAGAAATGTGAGACCTGTTTTTTTTTGCACTGTGTGACAGGTTAAGGTTTAATCTCAGAATCAGACTTCTATCTGCACGGTAGCGTGTGTCTTAGGTTTTTCTGAATGACACTATCAGTACCTTCAATGTAAGATATCCTTTTTGGGAGAGATTTCAAGTAGGCCTCAAATACCAGAAACTAGTTATTTTGAGAATGGCAAATTTGGGAATAGTTTTTCAACCCAGAAAAAAAATAGGGCTTTTACGGTCGCTACAAATAACTTGACCAGATTAAACAGTACAGATTTGCTTGAATAGAAATGTGAGACCTGTTTTTTTTTGCACTGTGTGACAGGTTAAGGTTTAATCTCAGAATCAGACTTCTATCTGCACGGTAGCGTGTGTCTTAGGTTTTTCTGAATGACACTATCAGTACCTTCAATGTAAGATATCCTTTTTGGGAGAGATTTCAAGTAGGCCTCAAATACCAGAAACTAGTTATTTTGAGAATGGCAAATTTGGGAACAGTTTTTCAACCCAGAAAAAAAATAGTGCTTTTACGGTCGCTACAAATAACTTGACCAGATTAAACAGTACAGATTTGCTTGAATAGAAATGTGAGACCTGTTTTTTTTTGCACTGTGTGACAGGTTAAGGTTTAATCTCAGAATCAGACTTCTATCTGCACGGTAGCGTGTGTCTTAGGTTTTTCTGAATGACACTATCAGTACCTTCAATGTAAGATATCCTTTTTGGGATAGATTTCAAGTAGGCCTCAAATACCAGAAACTAGTTATTTTGAGAATGGCAAATTTGGGAATATTTTTTCAACCCAGAAAAAAAATAGGGCTTTTACGGTCGCTACAAATAACTTGACCAGATTAAACAGTACAGATTTGCTTGAATAGAAATGTGAGACCTGTTTTTTTTTGCACTGTGTGACAGGTTAAGGTTTAATCTCAGAATCAGACTTCTATCTGCACGGTAGCGTGTGTCTTAGGTTTTTCTGAATGACACTATCAGTACCTTCAATGTAAGATATCCTTTTTGGGATAGATTTCAAGTAGGCCTCAAATACCAGAAACTAGTTATTTTGAGAATGGCAAATTTGGGAATGGTTTTTCAACCCAGAACAAAAAGTGTGCTTTTACGGTCACTACAAATAACTTGACCAGCTAAAACAGTGCAGATTTGGTTGAATAGAGATGTGAGACCTGTTTTTTTTTGCGCTGTGTGACAGGTATAGGTTTAATCACAGAATCAGACTTCTATCAGCACGCTAGCGTGTGTCTTAGGTTTTTCTGAATGACACTATCAGTACCTTCAATGTAAGATATTCTTTTTGGGATAGATTTCAAGTAGGCCTCAAATACCAGAAACTAGTTATTTTGAGAATGGCAAATTTGGGAATGGTTTTTCAACCCAGAAAAAAAAGTGTGCTTTTACGGTCACTACAAATAACTTTACCAGCTAAAACAGTACAGATTTGGTTAAATAGAGATGTGAGGCCTGTTTTTTTTTGCGCTGTGTGACAGGTATAGGTTTAATCACAGAATCAGACTTCTATCAGCACGCTAGCGTGTGTCTTAGGTTTTTCTGAATGACACTATCAGTACCTTCAATGTAAGATATCCTTTTTGGGATAGATTTCAAGTAGGCCTCAAATACCAGAAACTAGTTATTTTGAGAATGGCAAATTTGGGAATAGTTTTTCAACCCAGAAAAAAAATAGGGCTTTTACGGTCGCTACAAATAACTTGACCAGATAAAACAGTACAGATTTGCTTGAATAGAAATGTGAGACCTGTTTTTTTTTGCACTGTGTGACAGGTTAAGGTTTAATCTCAGAATCAGACTTCTATCTGCACGCTAGCGTGTGTCTTAGGTTTTTCTGAATGACACTATCAGTACCTTCAATGTAAGATATTCTTTTTGGGATAGATTTCAAGTAGGCCTCAAATACCAGAAACTAGTTATTTTAAGAATGGCAAATTTGGGAATATTTTTTCAACCCAGAAAAAAAATAGGGCTTTTACGGTCGCTACAAATAACTTGACCAGATTAAACAGTACAGATTTGCTTGAATAGAAATGTGAGACCTGTTTTTTTTTGCACTGTGTGACAGGTTAAGGTTTAATCTCAGAATCAGACTTCTATCTGCACGGTAGCGTGTGTCTTAGGTTTTTCTGAATGACACTATCAGTACCTTCAATGTAAGATATCCTTTTTGGGAGAGATTTCAAGTAGGCCTCAAATACCAGAAACTAGTTATTTTGAGAATGGCAAATTTGGGAATAGTTTTTCAACCCAGAAAAAAAATAGGGCTTTTACGGTCGCTACAAATAACTTGACCAGATTAAACAGTACAGATTTGCTTGAATAGAAATGTGAGACCTGTTTTTTTTTGCACTGTGTGACAGGTTAAGGTTTAATCTCAGAATCAGACTTCTATCTGCACGGTAGCGTGTGTCTTAGGTTTTTCTGAATGACACTATCAGTACATTCAATGTAAGATATCCTTTTTGGGATAGATTTCAAGTAGGCCTCAAATACCAGAAACTAGTTATTTTGAGAATGGCAAATTTGGGAATAGTTTTTCAACCCAGAAAAAAAATAGGGCTTTTACGGTCGCTACAAATAACTTGACCAGATTAAACAGTACAGATTTGCTTGAATAGAAATGTGAGACCTGTTTTTTTTTGCACTGTGTGACAGGTTAAGGTTTAATCTCAGAATCAGACTTCTATCTGCCCGGTAGCGTGTGTCTTAGGTTTTTCTGAATGACACTATCAGTACCTTCAATGTAAGATATCCTTTTTGGGGTAGATTTCAAGTAGGCCTCAAATACCAGAAACTAGTTATTTTGAGAATGGCAAATTTGGGAATAGTTTTTCAACCCAGAAAAAAAATAGTGCTTTTACGGTCGCTACAAATAACTTGACCAGATTAAACAGTACAGATTTGCTTGAATAGAAATGTGAGACCTGTTTTTTTTTTGCGCTGTGTGACAGGTATAGGTTTAATCACAGAATCAGACTTCTATCAGCACGTTAGCGTGTGTCTTAGGTTTTTCTGAATGACACTATCAGTACCTTCAATGTAAGATATTCTTTTTGGTATAGATTTCAAGTAGGCCTCAAATACCTGAAACTAGTTATTTTGAGAATGGCAAATTTGGGAATGGTTTTTCAACCCAGAAAAAATAGGGCTTTTACGGTCACTACAAATAACTTGACCAGCTAAAACAGTACAGATTTGGTTAAATAGAGATGTGAGGCCTGTTTTTTTTTTGCGCTGTGTGACAGGTATAGGTTTAATCACAGAATCAGACTTCTATCAGCACGCTAGCGTGTGTCTTAGGTTTTTCTGAATGACACTATCAGTACCTTCAATGTAAGATATTCTTTTTGGGATAGATTTCAAGTAGGCCTCAAATACCAGAAACTAGTTATTTTGAGAATGGCAAATTTGGGAATGTTTTTTCAATCCAGAACAAAAAGTGTGCTTTTACGGTCACTACAAATAACTTGACCAGCTAAAACAGTGCAGATTTGGTTGAATAGAGATGTGAGACCTGTTTTTTTTTTGCGCTGTGTGACAGGTATAGGTTTAATCTCAGAATCAGACTTCTATCTGCACGGTAGCGCGTGTCTTAGGTTTTTCTGAATGACACTATCAGTACCTTCAATGTAAGATATCCTTTTTGGGATAGATTTCAAGTAGGCCTCAAATACCAGAAACTAGTTATTTTGAGAATGGCAAATTTGGGAATAGTTTTTCAACCCAGAAAAAAAAAGTGTGCTTTTACGGTCACTACAAATAACTTGACCAGCTAAAACAGTACAGATTTGGTTGAATAGAAATGTCAGGTCGATTTTTTAGGCGCTGAGTGACAGGCTCAACTTGCCCCTGATGTAATATATGGCCAAAAAATAACCACACTGTTCATGGTTAAATGCACTTGGGTGACACAGGCTCAGCCTGCACCAGATGTAGTATATGGCCAAAAAATAATCAGACTGTTGATGGCTAAATGCACTTGGGTGACACAGGCTCAGCCTGCAGCTGATGTAGTATATGGCCAAAAAATAACCAGACTGTTGATGGTTAAATGCACTTCGGTGACACAGGCTCAGCCTGCAGCTGATGTAGGATATAACACAAAATAACCACACTATCGATGGTTAAATACACTTGGTGATAGCTTGTGCTGGCGCACCACAAGTCACAAAATGGCCGCCGATCACCCCAGAAAAAAAGTGATCTAAAAACGCTCTGGGCAGCCTCAAAAAAGTGAGCAGGTCAATAATAGCACTTCAATGATCCACAGCTGCAGATCGATCACAGAATGAAGTCTTTTGGAGGAGTTAATCTGCCTAATCTCGCCCTAACGTCGCAGCTGCAACCTCTCCCTACACTGATCATAGCAGAGTGACGTGCGGCGCTACGTGACTCCAGCTTAAATAGAGGCTGGGTCACATGCTGCACTGGCCAATCACAGCCATGCCAATAGTAGGCATGGCGGTGATGGCCTCTTGGGCCAAGTAGTATGATGCTTGTTGATTGGCTGCTTTGCAGCCTTTCAAAAAGCGCCAAGAAAGCGCCGAATACCGAACCCGAACACGGACTTTTACGAAAATGTTCAGGTTCGGGTCCGTGTCACGAACACCCCAAAATTCGGTACGAACCCGAACTATACAGTTCGGGTTCGCTCATCCCTAATAAGAAGGCTCCAGGAGGGGATGGGTTACCATTTGAGGTATATAAGGAGTTTAGCTTGGTTCTTCTTCCAGAATTAATGGAGACCCTGATTGAGGCCAAGAGATCAAATAAGTTGCCCAGCTCAATGGAGGAAGCTAACATTGTTTTGATTCCTAAAGCTGGGAAGGATTTACTAAATCCAGAGTCATATAGACCCATTTCATTGTTAAATACTGATGTTAAGCTGCTTGCTAAGGTACTGGCAGATAGGTTAACAAAAGTAATAAAAACTATAATAAATGAAGATCAAACAGGATTTATCCCTGGGTGATTGATATATTCTAATATTAGAACAGTATTTATGAATATAAAAGGAAATAAAGATAAAAATAGTAAAAAAGGGATAATGTCATTATATGCGACTAAAGCATTTGATTGCAAAGAGTGGGAATATCTATGGAACGTCTTAAAGTGTTTTGGATTTGGGGACTCTTTCATAGCTTGGATAAAATTGATCTATTCATACCCTAGTGCAAGGGTCGTCGTGGATGGGGTGATGTCCCTGCCTCTTGCCCTTTCTAGGGGCACTAGGCAAGGATGTCCCCTATCCCCTGTACTTTTCGCAATTTCAATAGAACCATTAGCAATGATTATTAGAGATAATCAAGATATAAAGTGTTTTCAATACGGTAGTGTGAGAAAATAATGCTTTAAGCTGATGATATTCTGTTACTTCTCGGTAACACGGAGGTGGAGTTGGTTAGGGTAATGGAGGTAATTGATAAATTTTTATACTATTCAGGATTGAGAATAAATTGGGGAAAGTCACACTTGATGTTATTAGGGGAAGAGGTAGGGTGAGGAGTTTCGATCTACATGTGGTGGATAGTGAAAATAGTTTTAAGTATTTGGGAGTAAATATTTCGAGAAGTTTGAGTGAATATGTAAAATTTAATGTGTATCCGCTTATTAATGAGTTAAAAAAAAAATTGCATATTTGGAGAAGGTTACCTCTCTCGATGATGGGTCATATTAATTTGATAAAGATGATCTTTCTTCCCAAACTTCTGTATGTATTACATTGTGCCCCAATTTGGGTTTTCACTAATTTGGATACGTTGATGAGGGAATTTGTTTGGAATGGAGGGAATTCTAGGATAAGGAAAGAGATTTTGCAGTTACCGATTAAATAAGGGGAAATGGCACTTCTAGATTTGTATTTATATTTCTTGGTTGCACAGTTTGGTTTAATGAGTGTGGGTAATATATTACACATTTTGGGTTGGCATCTTCAGAAATTGGGTTTTCAAGATAATCAGATGAATTTGATGCACTTACTAGAATCAGGATTATTAGAAAGTACAAGTAGTAAAAATCACGTTTTTAATTTAATGGACCAAGTTTGGAGGGAAATTATAAAAATTATGGGTATTAAAATATACACAAATTTCACCACCATATAGAGTAATATCAACATGGGAGAAATTCAGAAATTTAAACACTATATAAATTGGGAAAATAAAGGATTTTATTTATTGATTCACTTGTTTGATGGGGATGTACTAAAAGATTTTGAAACATTAAAAAGAGAATTTGGGATATCGAATAAAGAATTTTTTTAATATCTTCAATTGAGGGATGCAATTAACTCATCAAAGGTAGATTCTCAAAAATATAGAAAGGCCCCTATGGATAATATTTCTCAATTCCTTGATGGCAGAAAGATAAAAGGGAGCATTTTAAAAAGATATAGATTTTTGTTGAAAATGAAACAGGTTAAGATCAAAATAGTGGCTAAAGAAAAGTGGAAGAAAGATATTGTTGGGTTATCAGATGAGCAGTGGGTAGACGTATTGAAGAATAGGTCCCTGGTCTCAATGAGGGCCTCTAATGGGGTTTCTCAATTCTTTGATATTCATAGGTTGTATCGTTCTCCTCTTTTATTGAAAAAGATGGGCTTAAAATCAAAGGATGAATGCCACAGATGTGGTATGGAACATGCAGGCCTTTTTCATCTAGTATGGAGATGTCCCAAGCAGTTTAGATATTGGGTCTGAGATAGCGACTATTATTAAAAAAGTTAAAGGGGTACAAATAATGTATGATCCATTGGCTTGTGTATTAGGGGGACAACCCATCTGCGGGTCTCAAAAATGGATAAACAGATACTCTGTAGTTTGTTGTTCCAAGGAAGGCTTCTCGTATTAAAGAAATGGATAGATAAAAATCCACCCCTATAACAGAATAAAGGAGATCGGTTGAGAATATGATTAAGATAGAGAGGATAATTTATAAAAATAGAGGTAAGAAGGATCATTTTTTTTAGATTATGGAATTTTTGGTTGAACAATAAGATTGAGAGGTAGTTTTTTTTTTTCTTCTTCTTTCTCACCCCTCTCTCGGGGGTGGTTTGGGTAGGCATGGGTTAAGGAATGGTGGGAAAATTGGTTAAAAAATATTGTCTATTTGTGTTTTGTAAATGAATGAAAACAATTTCATAAAAAAAAATATTCTAGTCTGTCCATGGTCTGAACGATTATCTAATTGTCTGAATGAGCCATAAGGCTCTAAGGAAAGAGTAAATTTGTTAGCCCCATAGACACTGAATGGAGTGGCAGGGTGCATAACCATTCAAACTGGGAAGGTTCGGAATCACATTCTAGATATCGTGGGAGTACCAATAGTACCAATACTGTGGCCCCCAGTGATCAGACACTTATCAACTAACCTATAGATAGGTGATAAATTTCCCTTGTGATATAACCCTGTGTAAAATACTAAAAGGCACATAGGAAAATTGATGGACAATAGACCAGTAGACATAGCTTTACAACCAGAGTCAGATAGATTCTACAGACAGGGCCGGCTCCAAGTTCATGTGGGCCCTTGGGCGATAAATCTCAGTGGGCCGCCTTGTGGCATTTGTCAAATGTCACCGCAGCATCTGAGAGTGTTTAAAAACGGAAGCGCGGGCTTCTTACTGAGACGCGCCTTCCCCCAGTGGAGATCGGGGAAAGCACCCTGTTCTAAAAATGAGACGCAGCCTCCTGTACTAGGTTTCCAGGCTCATTATTAGTATATCCCAGTTCAGGCCACTAGGTGGCAGCACATAACTGTGATATAGTGATTTCTATACAGAATAATGGAGCAATTTGGAGCAGAATAATGGAGGAAGTTGCAATCTAATAAAAAGTAATAAAAAAGTAAATAAAAAAGTTTTGAAAATATAAAAAACTTAAAAAGTAAAATCACCCCACTTTTCCTAAAATAAAAAATAAACAAAAAAAGAATAACATAATGGGCATCGTCGAATGCAAAAACACCCATACTATAAAAATATTTTTAAAAAGTTAGCCCATATGGTGAAGGATGTAACAGAAAAAAAATCGCTGAATTGCTGTTTTTTTCATCACTTTATCTCTCAAGAAAATTGAATAAAAGGTGATCAAGTCATACACACCCTAAAATGAGCCCCCACACATCTCCGTAGACAAAACTATAAAAAGTTATGGGCGTCACTGGGGAGCATGGGTTCTGTTAGGGTTGCCCCCTTTCCCAACAAAAAATAATAGTTACACAAATTAAAAAGGTTGGTGTGTTTATTTACGTTTTATTTAGCCTATATTTTTTAAAGGATTCTGCTGGGATTTGAAATCACAGCCATTTACATTAAGGTCAAGAACTTTAACCACTGAGCTATAGAGCTTCATGTTAACCTGCTATAACTATATTATGGCAAAAAACCTCAGTAGTAGTTTCCCACATATTATGCATTTATATATATCAGAGGTATGATTTTATATATTGTTTTTAGTAATTATACATTTATTTTGTGTCATACATTTTTTACAATTACAAAAAAAAAAAATAATGATACTTCTGCTGTATAGGAATACCTAATACATGGGAAACTACTATGAAGTTTTTCTGTCGCAGCTTAGCATTCAGCTCAATAGCTCAGTGGTTAAGGTACTTGCCTTTAATGTAGAAGGTTGTGAGTTTAAATCCTAGCAGGAACATTTTAGAAAGATAGGGTAATTAGACTTAAATACACAGGGTGTCCCAAGCATACTGACAATGTTTGGGGATACCCCTTTCATGGTGATAGCACTGATTCCATATAATATCTATATATTGAGTCAGAACAAGGACTCCTAAGCCAGGAAGAGTCCCGAGGGATTCCCCACTGTTCAGTGATCTGTGACTAGACCTGAGTGGGCCCCGCACTTGCCTTGATTGACCCTTGCTACAGAGCCATATAAAATCATGGAATACTTTAAAGGAGCCTCAGAAACATGTGACAAGTTCCTGACATTCCTTCATTAGAAAGCTATGAACTGAACAGTGTCAGATGTAGAGGAAGGCGACCAATGTGATTAAGGGAATGGCTTGCTCACAGTACCATAGAAACATAGAATGTGTCGGCAGATAAGAACCATTTGGCCCATCTAGTCTGCCCAATATACTGAATACTATGAATAGCCTTTGGCCCTATCTTATATGAAGGTTGGCCTTATGCCTATCCCATGCACGCTTAAACTCCTTCACTGTATTTGCAGCTACCACCTTTACAGGAAAGCTATTCCATGCATCTACTACTCTCTCAGTAAAGTAATACTTCCTGATATTACTTTTAAACCTTTGCCCCTCTAATTTAAAACTATGTCTTCTTGTAGCAGTTTTTCTTCTTTAAAATATTCTCTCCTCTTTTACCTTGTTGATTCCCTTTATGTACCGTATTTTTCGCCCATAAGACGCACTTTTCCGCCCCCCCCAAAATAAGGGGGAAATGCCCCTGCGTCTTATGGGGCGAATGCTGCCATTTTACATCGCAGTCTGCGATGTATCAGCTGCGCTGGGACACAGAAGTGGATGTGCTGGCTGATGGTGCTTGCGAAGGTCCAGGTGCATGACGGGAGGCATCCGGGCCTGCGTCTTGGACAGGGCATTGGCCAGCATGTAACGCAGGGGAAGAGAAGGTAGTGGTGTGACCCGCAGACACTGGTTGTGGACCCAGGCATTTGGCCCACCTATTAGGGTGCTTTGATGCCATGTGGTGGATTATGCTGGTGGTGGGGAGGTTGCTAGTGTTCATGCCCCTGCTAATTTTGGTACGGTACAGGTTGCAAATGACAATTCTTTTATTGTCTGCACTTTCCTCAAAAAAGTGCCAGACTGCGGAACACCTACCCCTTGGCAAGGGAGATTGCTGCAAGGGGGTGCACCAGTGAACAGTTGCGAGCCGGTTAGGTGTGGCCCGCCTTCTCCCTTTTGCCACCCCACTGTCTCTTCCAGCCTCCCTCCCCCTCTGTACTGCTGTCCTTGCTCGACTTGCTACCTTCCCAGGTTGGGTCAGTGACTTCATCGTCCAGTACCTCCTCTTCCACTTCCTCACTCTAGTCATCCTTCTGACTTGTTGACCTAACAACAACCTCAGTTATTGACAACTGTGTCTCATCCTCATCATGAACCTCTTGAGACACTAATTGCGGTTGACTTATTGGCAACTGTGTCTCATCATCATCATCCACCTCGTGAAACACTAACTGCCATTCCCCACCGTCATCTTCTTCTGACTATGGATGCAAACGTTATACAGGAGATGCAGCGTAGGTAATGTCGCTGCCACCAGCAGCAAAAAAATTTGACTGAATGTCACTGATATTTCGGATAAGCAAAAGTTATACAGGAGATGTAGCGCAGGTAATGTAACTGTCCGCAGTGGACACTGTCTACAGAAAAAGTACACTGTATGTCAGAGATATTTTTAGGCTGCGCACACGTTACACAGGATATGTAGCGCAGATAATATCACTGTCACCAGTGGCGAAAAAAATGACACTGAATGTCACTGATATTTAGGATGCACAAACGTTATACTGGAGGTATAGCGCAAGTTATGTCGCTGTCACCAGGGGTGAATAAAATTACACTGAATGTCACTGATATTTCGGATGCGCTTAATTTATACTGGAAATGTAGCGCAGGTAATGTCGCTGCCACCAGCAGCAAAAAAAATTTGACTGAAAGTCACTGATATTTCGGATACGCAAACGTTATACAGGAGATGTAGCGCAGGTAATGTAATTGTCTGCAGCGGACACGGTCTACGGAAAAAGTACATGGGATGTGACAGATATTTTTAGGCTGCGCACACGTTAGACAAGAGCTATAGCACAGATAATGTCGCTGTCTGCAGCGGCCAAACAATTGCAAGCTATTTAGCGCAGGTTGCGCTGAATATATATATTGCTGCCACATAAAACTATAGTCGTTAAAAGGACTTTTGGGTCTCTAACACGTTTTAGCAATTTAGTACAGGTTCAGTAAAAAATATTTATTGCTGCCACACACAATAGTCCTTAAAAGGATCTAACAAGTTTTAGCAATTTAGCGCAGGTTGCGCTAAAAATATATATTGCTGCTACACACAACAATAGTCCTTAAAAGGATTTTTGGGTCTCTAACAAGTATAAAAAACTAAAATATTCCTATTTCACTCCCTACACTATCTCTCCCTTCTGCTCTCCAGCTTTCCCTGACTAAGACTGAGCTGAAAATATGTCATCGGGTGCTTTATAGCACCCGATGACGCGTTCCGGCCAGCCAATCACTGTAATGCCAGTAGCCAACATGGCTGTGGCATAACAGTGAATGGCAGTACTTACCTACACTTTTATTGGCTGCATAGCAGCCAACAAATGTGCGGGGAGGAGACCCGAGCATCGCGCTCGAGCACACGCGGTATTCGGCCGAACACCGCGATGTGCCGAGCATTGCGATGCTCAAGTAAAATTTGTGTATGGCCGAGCATGCTCGCCCAACACTATTAGGGACCCTATCTCTATTATCACTGCACAATGATCTGACATTACCATAGGAACATATTTTATACTGGATATGTTTCTTTCTAACAATTTCCTGTTACAATAAACCAAAACTATCCTTGACCAGGACTGATGTGTGTTTGAGTAACAAGAAAAAACCTTCTCTTCGGGATTATATAATCGCCAAACATCAACCCACCCAAACTCCGCTATCAAACTAGCGAGATTAGTATTAAATTGTAAGATCTTACTACTAGATAATGTATCCCTACTTGGATCCATTACTGCATTGAAATCCCCCAGTGCCTCTAATAAAGAGTCGTGTCTTTCAAGCATGTATCTTTGCAATTCATATAGTACATCAGGTTTATATGGAGGTGGTATAACCATAGATATATTATTAACTTTACATTGTAGAAAGAGGTATTTGCCGCCCTCATCCACCTTAACTGTTTAGACTCTATTTCAGCATCCGTAAACCTTCCTCTCAAGGATGTTTTCCTCAAAGCCTGCTTCTTTCTCCTCCCCCAGTTCTTTCCAAGGCCTGGAAGTTCTTGATGGAGAGGTTGTGGATGTCAGAAATTTACTCAGTGCATTTTGTTTTTGTCTTGTCTTCAATCCAAAACCTGAAGCTGAACGCCTATTGACATTAGGCCCATGTTGATCTTCTTTTTTTATTTTTATGAGGCATTTCAGCTGAGGAATTTATCTAATAATTAGAAAATCTCGGATTCATAGACAGAAAAAACTAATGCGAAAAAAAATACATTAACATAATATCACAAACTTGTTACAAATATCACCCAGTCCCAAACCCGAACAACCAGATCAGAAATTAAGAACTTATTAGAAAAAAGCTTGTTAAGCAAAAATGAATACACCGTTCATTTATAAGAGCAGTGGACTCCCCATTCCAAATTGGTGAATCCAAAATTAGAAGCTTGTACATTACCGTTAGTATACTGATGGGATGTCCCAAGCTTTTTATCGGGAGAATGCAATCCCGGGTCCAAGTTAATAGGTCAGGAGATAGAAGATGGGAACAATAGTTGTTAAAAAGTCCAGATACAATGATTAGTCCAGATACAGTGGTTAGCATAAATGAGCAGTACAATAAGGAGCTTATTGGTGTAGGGCTTGTTAAACGAGCGTTAATACACAGTTAGTATATTGGTGGAATATCCCAAGCTTTTTATATGAGGAGCACAGTCCCAGATCCGGGTTAATACATCAGGAGTTAGGAGATGGGGAACGATAGATTAAACATGAAAATTCCCAATCAATAGTTAGAGGGAGTGAGCAATAATATGCAGCGAACAATCAGTTAATGAAAATCACTGCTTACAAGACTCCTTCCCCTCTCTCATGTCTCAATATCAACTCTTTCATGTCCAATCCCCCTCTCCACCCGAATCCCCTTTCTCTGCTCTACTTATTAGCAGCACACACACTGCTGCAACAGGGAAAACATACTGTGAACCACCAAACGCCACTCTCACCAGCTCCTTCTGCTGCGCCTAGTAAATGAAACTTCCTCTGTGTCGCTTCCACGCGTACCGCTCCAAGCTGCACACAGTCAGACCCACAAGCAGGGTCACATCAACTCCAGGAACAATGGAACAAGTAGAGCCAAGGGAATCCAAACACATCAGACCAATGAGGGAGAACCAAACTGCCGCACCATGTCACTCACGCAGCGTCTCCATGGTCTGCTTCCCTCTAACTTCACCGCATGAACCACGGACTCCCGGTCAGGTAGCGGAGGCGAGGGGGGGTGGAGCCTCCGTCAAGCGTCAGACGCACCCATGAAGCCAAATGTCTACTTTCAATTTTACAGTTTTCCCCGATAAACTTATCCTTTTGTTCTAATATTGTAATCGCAAATATTCATCATTACATTCATAGAAAGTTTCATTCAATTTCAACAACTGTTTCTTGGTGCATTATTTTTTTTGTAGTGAGTTCACATGTAGTATGCACAACTGTTTATGCTTTACGTCGTACATCTTTGGTTTATTACCTGTTATTAAAGCGATATGCTATTTGTGCTAGAGGTGATAATTTTCATAATGTTACCTGTGTTCAGCCACAACATAATAAAAACACTAGGTTGTCTTGCATAATGTTCGGGCTCAATGCATAAATAAAAATGCTAATTATGTACTGTATGCTATTACTAAATGGCATGATAATGCAATGCATATAAAATTGTGAACATAATGTAATTTGTGATTACATATCTACCTCTCAGCTACTAATCTCCACTTACTCTCCGTAATAAACAAATATTATGTGATAGCAATACATTTCTGTGCTTGCTTGCAGTGGTCATTCACAGACAGCAATTACTTGCTTCCACTATAAAAGTGTTGATCAGGCTTACAAGGCAATTTACAACCGTAAATAAGATAATTACCTGTTTACTGTTTAAATGTGAATTAGCCATGGTTGAAAACAAGTTGAGCAGATGGCCACCTTTGGATTAAGAAAGGTGAGGGATTGCTTCTCCCTTTACATTTTTGTCAGATCTAAGTATTTTCATCCTTTTACAATTCCTGACATTAAAATGTTATTAATAATGTATAAGCAGTATTAATGGCTGAGTTAAAGCTTTAGAAAGTGTATGTTTTAAAACTGTCAAAATGTAACAGTCCCGCCTACGTTAATTTCAGCCACTTCTGATGAAGCGTAGGGAAATGCCTTATTGGTATGCAGTGTTACCAATTATCTGACAGAGCCAAAGTGTATTTCCAACTAATCAGAAATAAGAGCACAGAATTAAATCTCCCGTGTGAAACTCGTCATTTACATATTTATGATTCAAATATGATAATAAGGCTAATGAGAAATTCCGAGAGCGTCTTTAAAAGTCAAGGCAATCTTGCAGTTAATTTTCAACAGATAAAGTTAATTGTACACAGTAGTCAAAATGACAGAGGAAGAACCTGTTGATTGCAGTTTGGTTTAATTTGAGTATGTTGAAAATTGTATCTTGTGTAAGGTATTTTTTATTAAGACATAATCCTGCAAATCGCTTTTCGGTATGGGATAATTGTTTGTTCATGTAGATTGTTCTTATGTTATAGAAAAAATCAAACTTAGGCCCTCTAAAGTCGCTAATTAATTCAACCACCTCCTCACCGTGACAGGACAGGACTTAATGGTGCTTGTTACCTTGGTGCTTATATTTTGCCCATCTTTTGTAGGAGAAAAGGTTTTCATGACATTTTCCCCCTCAGCTATATGGAGTATCAGTCTTTAAGTGATACACTTAGAAGGTTGGCACCCTCGGCTGTATATCATCAATGCCCCTTTGAGTAGGCACAACATTTTAATGGATTCTGCACAATAAAGCAGTGCAGTAGCCACCCATGTCTTAGCCTTAGCCTTCTCCTGTGGATATTCCTGCATATATGCATCAGATATGACATAGGTAAATCTGAGACATGTGAATTTAGCCTAAGGCCTAACTTAGATGGCATAATTTTACATCTGTTACATCTTCATACTCCCCCCGGACATCACCCAGCCACTGCAGAGCAATTTGCAGAATGCCAGTTACTTGTCTAATTCCCATGAGAGACTCGCCCATACATGTCTATGAGTGTGAAAAAGGGGAAACAATCAATTATTTTCCAGATCTGTAGCTACGCTATGCAGGAGAAAAAGACAAGTGAAACCTGGAAGTACCAGCAGAGCTGTGATTTTATTGTGCCAAGCAGCCATCTTTGCTGCAAGTGGAGCCACGGAATCATAACACTGAAGTTCCCCTGGCCAATGGATATTAAAAAACCCATGTGCATTGTGCATAGTGGCCATAGGTATGGGACAAAAGCGATGGAAACTCTCATCCAATGTACATGGCAGGATCCATACTGCTACAGCCTTTGCAGATGATCTTCTGCTTTTCTTTTGGCACTTTCACAGACTTTAAGATTCATTTTGAGAAGTTGGAAGCCCTAAATATTACAGCTTCCACACTGATATCGATTATCTGTGTTGCAAAACGCCTTTGATGACCCCCTAGATGGCCAGGTACTTCTATAAAATATTTGAGAATCCAAATTACTAATGACCCTAACCTTTTATATTAATATAACTACTTCCCGCTTCTTTAAAACGCTCCTTACAACGTATGATCCCTTTTTGTTATACTGTTGCTTGGTAGGATCAATGCTTTAAGACTCTTGTTATGCTTAAACTATTATATGTATTGCTTATGGTCCCTATTGAAATTGCTCTAGGACTTTTAAAATCTGTTCATAGTCTTTTCTCTTTTGTATGGCGCTCTAAACAACCTAGACTGGTGTATGGGCTTTTGTCACCTCCTGAAGGCCTCTTTCACAGGAGCCTTACAGATTAGGTCTGGATGCGTTCAGATATACTCACACCATTTTGCAAGCAAGTTCAGTTGTTCAGTTTTTTCTGCTTGAGTGCAATGCGTTTTGATGCGTTTTTCACGCGCGTGATAAAAAACTGAAGGTTTACAAACAACATCTCTTAGCGACCATCAGTGAAAAACACATTGCATCCGCACCTGGTTGCGGATGCAATGCGTTTTTCACTGAAGACCCATTCACTTCTATGGGGCCAGGGCTGCATGAAAAACATGTACACAGACCCGTTGAAATGAATGGGTCAGGATTCAGTGCGGCTGCTATGTGTTCACATCACGCATTACACCCGCACGGAAAACTCTCTCGTGTGAAAGGGGCCTAACAGCTTGAGGGACTGGACCTACCAGATGTGCAGTTGTATTATCACATTATTCATTTGGGACGGTCTTGTCTTCTAGCCCACAGAGCTACTCATTTAGTGGGTGATGATTTGGAACTGCATCTTCTGGGCCGAGATGCATCTAAGTTTTTGTGGATTAACTCCTTTCACACACACTTAAAATCTATGCTCAGTGATGTCACTAGGGCAACCCTTTCCACTTGGTATACTCTGAGCACTTGCCTTGGCTTGAGCCCCTCTCCTTCACCTTTAGCTCCTGCCACTTTAATTCCTCATTGTCAGGATCAGGGACTTAGATTCAGGAGGGGAGCCTGCAGGGTCACACTGGACCTCCCTCAGCACTCGGTCATCTGAAACTAATCAATCTTAGCTGCCACCACTCGTCATATAAGGCTGACGAGACACCTTGCCTTAAATAACACCTAAGTACACTCTACAACTGCTAGCATTCACAGGGTTAATAAATCAATATAGGTAACACTTCTTCTAAGATCATAGAATCATTAGAACACAAGAAGGCTTTTATTAAATTGAAGTTTTAATATCAAAAAAGGACAGTCCGTACAAACAATGAGGTTATCATAGAAAATATAACATAAAATACACAGACATACACATACAGTGCAAAATAACAGTTGGTAAAATAAAAGGGATAAAAACAAAACTCAATACGTTACGTGACGGTTAAGTCCGTTGCCTGGGGGAGCAGAAATATCGGTCGGTCCATCAAACTAATGATCCCGAAAGAAATGAGAGTTTGCTTTTCTCCAGGCATGTGTTAAAAAGGGTCGGTATCTTCCACCCACAAGCCCTCACCTGTGATGTCAAAGGAGGCCAGGGAGTATGGTAATGACCTTTAAAGAGTTTTTACGACCGCTTGCTGAAAACCAAGTCTGCCTTAACCTCTTTGTATTGAAATATCTTTTTGGGTATTCACCTTAGCAATTTCATATTAGTTCCATCCACTCTGTCCGAATGTCCCGCACACGTGCGTACCAAACATGGCGGAGGTAACGGCAGGATAGCTGGAGTTATCTAACTGCTCCCTGTTACTGAGCTGGGATCTATTTGATTTTGATACCATGGATGTATATACATGGCCTGAGTTCTCAGGAGCGAGCACGAGGCTCAAATATGGATTTGTCCACTTAATTCTTCCATGTATATTGCAAGATAGGGGTTTCATGTGTGACCTCGTGGAAAGGATACTAGCCTTTTCCTGACCCCTCTAACGGTTCTGGTCTGTATAATGCCGGTACATGACATCTTCACACTTTATGATAGGGGTCTGGTTTCAGTGAAGTTGTTCCATCTTACTGGTTTTTATTGCTACTTTCTCCTGACCCGTCTCTAGAAAGGACATGGAAGAGGTGATGACCCCTACAGAAATGTAATGGGAGGGGTTGCCTACTCCTAACAATAATGTTAAAAAAAAAATTCTCCTGAGATCATTTTTATTTATTACTAGCAGAAGGACCCGGCTTCGCACGTGTATATTTCATCTATTTAATTTAATGTTTCTGTGTCGTTAAAAGATATCGACAGTATCCCCTATAACAGTGACCTCTACAGCAACCCACCTCACTGTCTGCTGATCTGTGTATCTAATCCTATCTTGTGTGATACCGTCTGCTGAGCTGTGTATCTAATCCTATCCTGTGTGATACTGTCTGCTGAGCTTTGTATCTAATCCTATCCTGTGTGATACTGTCTGCTGAGCTTTGTATCTAATCCTATTCTGTGTGATACCGTCTGCTGAGCTGTGTATCTAATCCTATCCTGTGTTATACTGTCTGCTGAGCTTTGTATCTAATCCTATCCTGTGTGATACTGTCTGCTGAGCTTTGTATCTAATCCTATCCTGTGTGATACCGTCTGCTGAGCTGTGTATCTAATCCTATCCTGTGTGATACTGTCTGCTGAGCTTTGTATCTAATCCTATCCTGTGTGATACTGTCTGCTGAGCTGTGTATCTAATCCTATCCTGTGTGATACTGACTGCTGAGCTTTCTATCTATTCCTATCCTGTGTGATACTGTCTGCTGAGCTGTGTATCTAATCCTATCCTGTGTTATACTGTTTGCTGAGCTGTGTATCTAATCCTATCCTGTGTGATACTGTCTGCTGAGCTGTGTATCTATTCCTATCCTGTGTGATACTGTCTGCTGAGCTGTGTATCTATTCCTATCCTGTGTGATACTGTCTGCTGAGCTGTGTATCTAATCCTATCCTGTGTGATACTGACTGCTGAGCTTTGTATCTATTCCTATCCTGTGTGATACTGTCTGCTGAGCTGTGTATCTAATCCTATCCTGTGTCATACTGTCTGCTGAGCTGTGTATCTAATCCTATCCTGTGTGATACTGTCTGCTGAGCTGTGTATCTAATCCTATCCTGTTTTATACTGTCTGCTGAGCTGTGTATCTAATCCTATCCTGTGTTATACTGTCTGCTGAGCTGTGTATCTAATCCTATCCTGTGTGATACTGTCTGCTGAGCTGTGTATCTATTCCTATCCTGTGTGATACTGTCTGCTGAGCTGTGTATCTATTCCTATCCTGTGTTATACTGTCTGCTGAGCTGTGTATCTAATCCTATCCTGTGTGATACTGTCTGCTGAGCTGTGTATCTATTCCTATCCTGTGTGATACTGTCTGCTGAGCTGTGTATCTAATCCTATCCTGTGTGATACTGACTGCTGAGCTTTGTATCTATTCCTATCCTGTGTGATACTGTCTGCTGAGCTGTGTATCTAATCCTATCCTGTGTCATACTGTCTGCTGAGCTGTGTATCTAATCCTATCCTGTGTGATACTGTCTGCTGAGCTGTGTATCTAATCCTATCCTGTTTTATACTGTCTGCTGAGCTGTGTATCTAATCCTATCCTGTGTTATACTGTCTGCTGAGCTGTGTATCTAATCGTATCCTGTGTCATACTGTCTGCTGAGCTGTGTATCTAATCTTATATTGTGTGATACTGCCTGCTGAGGTGTGTATCTAATCCTATTCTTTGTGATACTGTCTGCTGAGCTGTGTATCTAATATCCTACCCTGTATGATACGGTCTGCTGAGCTGTGTATCTAATCCTTCCTGAGCAGTGTATCTAATCCTATCATGTGTGATACTGTCTGCTGAGCTGTGTATCTAATCCTATCCTGTGTGATACTGTCTTCTGTGCTGTGTATCTAACCCTATCCTGTTTAATACTGACTGTTCAGCTGTGTATCTAATCCTATCCTGTGTGATACTGTCTGCTGAGCTGTTTATCTAATCCTATCCTGTGTGATATTGTCTGCTGAGCTGTGTATCTAATCCTATCCTGTGTGATACTGTTTGTTGAGCTATGTATCTAATCCTACCCTGTGTGATACTGTTTTCTGTGCTGTGTATCTAATCCTATCCTGTGTGATACTGTCTGTTAAACTGTGTAACTAATCCTATCCTGTATGATACTGTCTGTTAAGCTGTGTAACTAATCCTATCCTGTGTGATACTGTCTGTTAAACTGTGTATCTAATCCTATCCTGTGTGATACTGTCTGTTAAGCTGTGTAACTAATCCTATCCTGTATGATACTGTCTGTTAAGCTGTGTATATAATCCTATCCTGTGTGATAAGGTCTGCTGAGCTGTGTATCTAATCCCGACACCTCATATGACTGAATATTTATGGACCTGCGAACTGCTAAAACCTGTGATCAGTTGTTATGGAAACCTGGAGTAGGACCTGCGAGCTTCTATTCGCTGATAAGGGACATGTGACCATGTGTATGGCAGTTGGCATATGAAGAGAAACACTTGCAGGCTTGTATTAGCTAATGCAGGTTATTTTTTGGGAATATCTCAGAAACAGTATGTGCTAGAGACCTGAGACCCGCTATATAACCTTCCTGAACACCTGATGTACCTGTGTGTCAAAATTGGTGACAATCGGTTTAATCGTTTGGTCGTACATAAAGAACAGACAGACAGACACTCATTTTTATAATATAAGAGATATATAATCACTTTTCCATATACAAAATGTGATTTTCAAAGTATTCCAATACAAAGGCGTCCATGAATTAACAAATCAGGTACAGTTCTAACCAGTTCCCCTCCATCCGCCTCCCTCACCCTCCACCCATTCAAACTGAAAGAAACCCCCGCCCTCCCCCCCATTCCGGCATTGATCATTTCAGTAGGCACTCAGGCAGTAAGACTACTACTGGTCATCCATTGACCACAACTTGTCATACTTATGGGGGCACCCCCTTTTCAGAAACACTACTTTTCTGTACATCAGCATTAACCTTAGATCTAAATTCCTCAACCGATGGAGGACTCGTTTGGATCCAATCCTGGCTACATATAGTAGCAATAATTTTCACATCTGGATCCATCTATCACCACACTCATTTTCTGAATCCTTCTTTTTAGAATGATTGTGATATCTGGTCCTTTTGATCTTCCTCCACTGTTGGCAAATTCTTTGCTGCCAGGAAAAAAAGTCTCGACTTCAACCCCTTCTGACCATAATGGTGTTTTTTTTTATACATCAAGCCTAAGTCTCTCAAGTCTGTAAGCAATTTATGATACAGTTTGTCCTTAAATGGACCCCCACTGCTTATGAGGCTCTTATTTTATCGTCAAAGCTGCCTCTTCATGTTATCTCTTTGTTATATTATGTTCATATCTGCTCCTATAAACAGTAAACCTTCCTATCTCCTTTCTTAGGAAAAAGTGTTAAATACAACCTTTTCCGACTCAGACGTCAAATGTATGCTACCTTTCTCACATGGTTTCTCCAAATGTGTTTTGCTACAAGAAAACTCTTATAAATCACTTTCCCACTGATACAAGACAACAGAACTCATTTTAGCCTTGTTGATTCTGCTCTTTGCTGGAGGTGTAGAACTCAGGTAAGCTCTTTGACCTACACGTGGTGTTACTACATCTGCTCTTAATAACCTGAGGCAAATTGGTATCCTTCAGTGTACTTTGTCTGCTGAAGAGGTCCTTTTCTCTAAACCTTCAGGTCGTTATAGACCTTCCAGGGGCAACCTACCTACCATTCTATTTGCAGTTGCAAAGCATTTAATTCCTCTTCAATGGCTTCAGACATCACCCCCCCCCCCCCCCCCCCCCCCCCATGCACTGTACAGGAGTGGATCAACAGGGTCCAACAAGTGTACTCAATGAAGGAGTTGTCTAGTTGGCAAACCCAAACCCAACCAGTTTTGGAAACTTTAGTCAGCCTGGCTTGAATGGGTTACCTCAAATGCCTCTAAAATATCTTAATTCCCTCCTCCCCAATTCCCATTTCCCCATTGCCCTTTTTTGGTTACATTACTTAAGTATTTTCCAAGGGGTTTTGACTTACACACCGGTGTCCTTCTCAGCTTCTCCATGTCCTTCCATCTACGTTATATCAGTTTTAGACCATCTGATGTGTGCACTTTTTACCCCCATTTCCCTGTGTTATACTTAAAATGCTACCATAATTGTACTATAATAACTGTGATAATATTCTCTTATTGCTTCCACTGTATTTCATAATTGTGCTATTGCATCTTTTGATGTTGGAGCATGATGTTACATGGTCACTTTGTTTTATATTGTTTTGTACCAAAAATTTTAAAATATAGATAGTTTTTATTTTATTTAACCTGCTTTTGAAGGAAAAAAAGTTTCTTTAGTGTTTTTAAGGGGTGGAGTGGTGTGGTTCGGTGGTAACAATTGTGTGGTGGGGGGTAGGATGGGTGTGTAAAAGTGGTTGGGTGCTGTGCTTGTGTTGGCATGCAGTTAGGTTAGCCTAGTACTACACTAGAAAAAAGACACAGCAAGGTAAACTAAAGTAAGATTTACAGTGCCTTGTAAAAGAATTCATACCCCTTAACTTTTCCACATTTTTACAGGTTACAAGCACAAACTAAAATGTGTTCTATTCTGATTTTATGTGATAGTCCAATACAAAGTAGCAAGTGTGTGAAGTGAAAATAAGATGATACATGGTTTTCAGCATTTTTTATAAACAAAAACGTAAAAAGTGTGGTGTGCATTTGTATTCAGCCCCCTATACTCTGATACCCCTAATTAAAATCCAGAATGACCAACTGCCTTCAGAAGTCACCTAATTAGTAAATAGAGTCCACCTGTAACTTATTCTCAGTATAACTACAGCTGTTCTGTGAAGGCCCCAGAGGTTTGTTAGAGAACATTAGTGATCAAATAGCATCATGGAAACAAAGGAATTCAACAGACAGATTAGGGATAAAGTTGTGGAGAAGTGTAAACCAGGGTTAGGTTATGAAAAAATATCCCAAGCTCTGAACATCTCACGGAGCAATGTTCCATTCATCAGCCGCACAGTGTACGGTTATAGTATAATTGGATCACTGGATAAGTAAACATACATACAACTTATTAGTTTTCAAAAGAAATAAATATATAAACAAATATGTTAATCACGAAATTTGTAAACGTTGGTCTGAGTGACAGAACATTAGTCAGGATGTTATACATCGATATAAGACAATAATGCAGGTGATACATGAACTCCTATGACAAAAAAACAATACACTGCTTACAGCAGAGGTGATCTCTTCCGACATGCGCAAAAAGCAGCACACAGAGTTTCCCTTACCCGAATGTGTGGGGCATGTGTAATTGGTATTAGTGCCCTTTAAATGCTCACTAGATAAAGTGCATACATGCCCATAACATATCCAAAATCCCGGGAGATGTAGTTTAATAGCATGCTGATCCTGACATGCGCACCTTTTACTAAACATGCAGAAGTTCACTAGACATACGTGATAGAACATATCCCCTATTCACTTGCAAGTCCTTTTAGATACTCCTCCCTATCAACATTTTATGAGATAAATCTGTATCTATTGATCAGTTTGATGCTTTACATTGGCACCTTGACATATGACTTAAATAATGCATGAAAAACGCAGTGAAATCGCATATGCGTTTTTTTTTTATAAATGGGGTTCTTTATGTCTCTTATGTTTTTTTTATATGTTTATAAGTGTTTTTATGTTTCAATTATGTGTAGTATACTTCTATTCTTTGAGTCCTTCCAAAAGATATTGTTTTTTAAAAGATACTATTTTTTAGAAATATGCATAGTAGTATATTTTCATGTAGTTGGAGTATCTCATAGTTCAACTCCTATAAATGCACAACACACCAGCGGTAATGTTCATACAAATCTTTATTAAACATATATGCATACAAATACAATAAATTAATTATACATGATTAAAACCCAGTAGGGGAATACAGAAAAGTGTGGATGAAAATTCCCACCATAGCCAGTATGTATATCAGTATGTTATTGTTGTAACAGGTTGCCACTGCCTGTGTGGTGCACCGGAAAACGTCTCAGGCATGCTATAATCATTAGTGTGTTCCAATATCAGTCACCTCAGTGGAGGCACAACCTCATCCCAGGTTAGGATTACCACCCTGGGCGGCTGAGGAGACCAAGGAGCATGTGTTGTATAAAGAACAGTTAAATGACGGTGAACCCACAAGCAGCAATACAGGCATACTAGGTACATAACAATTAAATGACCAACCTGCATGGGGAGCGGCCCAACGACCGTTTCGCTCACTGGCTTTTTCACAGGGCACAATGAACCTACCATATGTCCCACCCTTTATACCCAGACTCTCTCTGTAAACCAATCAGGTGCGGCCATCACTTCCCTAACATACTGCACCTGCGGGATGCTGACATACACCCAGCGGGCGTCATGTGTGCCGTCATCACCGCGCATGCGCATTTGACTGGATCACCTGCCGCAGGGACGAGAAGGCCCCGCCCCCAGCCCGTGCCACACCAGCTCTGGGCAGCGAACCGGATGTGACCACACGACCGGAAGCAAGGATGACGCGCCCCCGCAAGCCACATGATCCAGACTCAGCATCTGCGGTCGCCCAGCAACGGTGTGTACCTGACCAGCAGATGGGTGAGGACAATCTCGCATACCTGTCTTGCTCCTATATTCATTTAACTCCCCACAGATGGACAAATAGATGCGGACCTTAAAACACCCTTATTGGGAGAATAATACTACAAGTTGCTCACAAAATATGAGACAGATGCTATCTACTTGTACATAAATTAATAGATGCAAAGTAAATAATCATACAAGATGTAGCAAAACCATAATTCAACAGTAAACCCTACAACACCCTTATTATGAGAATAACCCAAATTGTTCACAACTAATGAAACAGATACTGTCTCCATATACATAGATTAATAAATTTACAGTGATTATACGTAATTAATAAATATACATAAATAATAAATATACAGTGTTTATACCCATGATCATAATTCATGTGACATAACCATGATTCAGCGAATAAATTGATAATAAGAAATACAAAAAAAAAGTTATATATACAACATATTAATGATAAAAATAAAAATGAAAATAATTATAAAACGTGCAGTGCAAAAAAGTGCAAGTGCAAGTGACAGTGCGCAGTGCGAAGGTGCAAGTGCAACAAATATAATAAATATATGCAGCAGAGTTCCTACATAGGCTTATACATCCACTGTAGAATCAGTACAGTCTATGCCACCAATGCCTGGTACACCGAGTAAGTTGATACACATCCAGTATATGATTGCATCCTCCTTGCCAACACCTTAGCATGTGTCAGAGGCGGACGCGGAGAACATGCATGTCTTGTTGGGAGTCTTATACCATCTTTTGATGACTTTATAGCCATTCTCCTGAAGTCTGACACATCTGGATGATTTATGCGAGGAGATAAGAATGGTGTCTATGTCGGATCCGGAGAATGAGCGGTTCAAGTCCCTTTCCCAGAGTCTGATAAACGCCGGGGTAGTGGTAATAGCGGGAATTCTCAATCTGTTATATAGTTGTGAGATAATTTTGGGACGGCACTGACTGTTGCTGATCAGGGTTTCAAGCCAAACCTGTGGGCGATACAAGTCTCCTAGGTTAATGTGTTGTTGAATATATGCTTGAAGGAAATAGAGTTAGGTTGGTTAAGTCCAAGCTTGTGTCTCATGTCCTCCAAGGTAATGATGCGAGTATCATGGTAGAGGTCTGTCAGCCAGATATTACAGTTTCTATTGTGAATTGGTAAGCTTTCAACAAATGCTTTAGGAGCTAAGTAAAATATGTCTCTAGTTTGTTGGATCGGGGAGGGGTATGGGATTGCGTATTGTTCCTTGTAGCCGTTTCCAAGCGGAAAAAGTAGCTTTTATTATGGGAGTGGCACTGGGGGGAAGAGGATGGAGGGTATTGTGTCCGAACAGGAAGGCCTTAAATGTGGATCCCAGCATTGATTGCTCCTTTGAAACCCAAGATTTATGGGGTGGGGACCTTAACCAATCTACCACTCTAGAAAGAAGAACCGCTTTCCCATATAGTTCTGGGTCTGGGAGAGCAATCTCGCCTTTCCTCTTAGGTCGATTTAGAGATTTAGTCCTCAGTGCTGTATAGTATGAGGACGGAACTCGAATGGGGAGTACCTGTTGTAAGAAAGTTTAGGTAACACGAGTGACATGAGGATATTTTTCATGCCAAATCAAGACAGGATGGGCAGATCTAAGTTGGTGTCTAAAATACTTTTCATAAGGGGTGTATAATTCAAGGAGTAAAGTTGGGTTGGGTCAGCACTGATCTTTACCCCTAGATAGGTTAGGTGAGGGGAGGACCAGTTAAAGGGGGAGATTTGATCTAGGCGTTTCTTGTGGGTGACAGAGAGTCCAGAGCTAATGATTAGGGACTTGTTATGGTTCACTTTAAAATTGTAATGTAGACTGTAATTCTCTAAGTGATGGAAGATCTTGGGTAGGGCTACGTCCAGATTGCTAGTCATAATTAACAAGTCATCCACAAAAGTGGCAGTTTTGTGTTCTTGATTGCCTAACGTGAAACTTCTAATCTCTCTGTCTGATCTGATTGTTTGCAAAAGAGGCTCCAGAGTCAGAACGAATAAGAGGGGGGAAAGTGGGCAACCCTGCCGGGTACCATTTCGGATTCGGAAGGGGTCCGAAAGGGTATTATTAACTGAGATAGAGCATCCGTGCTGAGAAGGACTAGGGTCGGGATTTTTGTTTTACAAAGTGTAAAATGTTAATCACTCTTGCGGTATTATCTTTCCATTCTCTTCCTCTTATAAAACCTACTTGTTCCCTGTGGATTAGTGAAGGTAGGATTTTCGCCAATCTGTTAGCTAACATTTCGGCTAAAAGTTTTAAGTCTATGTTGAGAGGAGAGATGGATCTGTAGTTTGAGAAGATGGTGTGGTCTTTGCCCTCTTTTGGGATAAGGGTTATATTTGCTTTGGTCATCTCCGTGGATAGGGGTTTGTCTTCTAGTGTTAAATTATAGACGGGGAGTAAGTGTGGAATCATAATGCTATGGAAGGTGGAGTAGTAGGGGATTGGTAGGCCATCTGGCCCTGGACTCTTCCCTTTAGGAGATTGCTGGATGATGTCTAGGAGCTCTTCCGATGTGAACAGGGACTTAAGCTGTTGTCTATCAGTATCAGATAAGACAGGGAGATCCAGTCCCTCCAAGAAGGATCTAGGGTGGAGAATGCCCCCCTCTCTTTCAGGTGTTTGTTGTGTAAAGTCCAGGTTATATAATGATTCATAAAAGTCTCTAAAGTATGTAGCTATCTGTTGAGAGTCAAATGCTAAAGAGCCCGAGGGGCTTTTGAGTTTATGTACATAATTGTCTAGTTTCCTCTTCTTAACCCTCTGACTCTGAATTTAGAAGCTTTGTTGCCATGGGCAAATATCTTCTGTTGAGAGTGAAGATAATATTTCACTGAGGCTGTGTTCAGAAGGTTTTTCAGGGTGGTTATGTAATTGTTTAGTTAAGTTAAATGTGTTTGTAATAAGGAGTGTTTATGTGCATCTTCCAGGTGTTTTATTTTGTCATGAATATGTTTGGTCCTTTCTTTTTTGATGTGGGCTCATCTGCTTATGCAGTGTCCTCAAATGTAGGCCTTTTGGGCATCCCAGAGCGTCTGCGGAGAGACGTCTGGGGTTTTGTTTATTGAAAAATAGTCTTCCAACAATTGCTGGAGGCGGGACTTAGTGTTGGGACTTCCCAGTAATTGTTCGTTTAGGCGCCATGTTGCGTATAAGTGTTGTGTCTTGGGGGAAGATATAGAGACATAAATCGGAGAGTGATCTGACAGAAGAATAGAACCTATGTCCGCCTCTGAGCACAGCTGAAGATGGTCTTTTGAGATGAAGAGGAAGTCCAGGTGCTGATAAGAGCCATGGACTGAGGAAAAGTAAGTATAGTCCTTGGTGTCTAGGTGCAGAGCGCGCCAAGCGTCTATCAGGTAGGCTCTCCAAAGCTTGGAAACAAGAGAGCGCAGCGCCTTCTGGGAATGAACGGATTTGCGTTATGAGGAGTCCAGTAGTTATTACCCCCAAAAAACATCACTCCCTCCTTAAAATGAGTCCACCACATCTAAGACCTCTTTTAGCCATTGGATTTGTCTGCAGTTAGGGGCGTATACATTTATGAAAGTATAAATGTGTTGGCCTATCTTTCCTTTAATCATTATGTATCTTCCTTCAGTATCTGTGATCTGATCCTCTAGTTGGAAGGGAATTTTTTTCTGAAAACCTATGCTAACTCCCTTAAAGTTAGAAGAGGGAGATCCACAGTGGTACCACTGAGAAAAATAGGAGTATGAGAGGTTGGGGAAGTGATTCAGCTTTAAATGTGTTTCCTGTAGAAACAACACATTAGCTCTGATTCTCTTCAGAACCCCAAATATTTGTCATCGTTTGGAGGGTGAGTTAAAGCCATGCATATTATAGGAGACTACCCCAAGATCAGCCATTGGGTTTATCAAGAGAGACAGTAGGTGTTATAAGGAGTGTGCTAAAGAACACATAATGTGCGTTCCAAGAAAAGTACTCATTCGTCAGAGGGTGGTGTTGATGTATCCTAAACCGATCTTTGCAGTCTGTGACCTGCTCCAGAAGATGCTTGAGTGACCTTTGAACAACAAAAATAACAGAACAGACATCAGAAGTAAGAATAGGCAAGCAGCCTGACTGCGCAGGCATATGGGGGGAATTTGGTATATTACCCTCAGTGGACTATATCTCTACTTATTAGAAGCAGAAAAATAGGACCAGGAGTCAGTAACAGTTATCAAAGTGACCCAGTTCCAGACCCCGGGTAGCCGGCTGCATAGAGATAACTATAGACAGACAATCAAAGGAGTCGGACTATGAGATAAGATAACAATGCAGGAACTTCAGGAAGGGAGGCTAAGTCCTGAATTAGGTCCCAGTCTTCGATTTCCAATGGAGAGATCTCCATGAAAAGGTCCAGTGGTAAGGTACTTTTTCGATTTCTGAGCCAATCCGTTAGGGATTTTATGGCTCTGTGTTTTTTAAGAGTAATAGTAGCCAGATCTTGGAAAATATTGATTCTCTCACCCTTGTATAGCACTATAGCTAAGTTGCGGGATTTAGTTAGGACGGCTTCTTTATCCTGGTAGTTAAGAAAGCAGTAAATTATATCCCGCTGAGGATCTGATGTGTTTGGTCGCGGGCGGAGCGCACGATGGGCCCTCTCTAGGAGTATTGGTGAAGGGTAATCTGTGCCCAGTAGGTCTTCACAAATTGTCTTAATTGCTTCAGGTATCTGAGGAGCTGTAATTGATTCTGGGATACTTTGGAATCTCAAATTATTCCTTCTTCCCCGGTTCTCCTGATCTTGTAAGGCAGTAATATACCGCGTTAAGGTGGACCTGACACTTTTGTAGGCTGATTGAAGTCGCAGTCTGAAACTCTATCATGGCGGTCTGCATGGTCTCCAGAGCTTCTACTCTTCCCCCGACATGTGTTATGTCCTGACGGAGGAAGGACAGTTCGTCCAGCACCGGCTCCAGGGACTTGGATAAAGTCATTTTTAGATACCTTCTGGAGATCAGGAGGCTTTGGCGGCTCCCTGCGTCTTCCGAGTCGCTTTTACCAAGGCGTCAGGTCCGCTTTCCCTGGCCTCATTCTGAGCCACGGGAGCCATCTTTGATTCTCTGGCAGCTCAGATGGCCGCCACATTTTTAATAAACTTGTCCATCTCTCCGCCACCTACTTGAGTTTTAAGTTGATGGGAGGTGTCCCCTGACTTTGGGTGTCTGATTTTGACGATTTTCTGGCGGGGATTGCTAGCGTGAGCTTTGGTAGAGAGAAGTCTGTGTGACGGAGCTCAGTAGCACACGTACATTCCCTTCCGGCGCTGGCTCCGCCCCCCAAGCTTTGGGACCTTTTAAAATACAAAAGCATGAACAAGTTCTAAATGAGAAAAAGTCTGGATATCATGTATTTATATATGGAAGGGCTTCTGTGATAAATTGTTACATTACGTGACACATTGAACAACCTCATTGGAGAATTATACCCCATAAACAACAGGGGCATTGATACAATCAGGATTATATGTTTCTAGCAGAGACCGCATAGGATAATTTCCTAGAAATTCATATGAACTGAGGGAAAACTATCCCATCAAATAGGGGTCCAATTACACTGTGCAGCAATTGAATACCTGCAAATAGGGGGATATCTGTCTGAGAATATATAGTCTACAGACCCATGGTTTTAGTATAGTTTTATTAGAGTCTGCAAAAAACTTGAGACTGGGGTGAAGGTTCGCCTTCCAGCAGGAAAACAACCCTAAACATACAAACAGAGCTACAATGGAATGGCTTAGATCAAAGCATATTCACGAATGGGTCAGTCAAAGTCCAGACCTAAATCCCATTGAGAATCTGTGGCAAGACAGACGCTCTCTATGCAATCTGAGCTTGAGCTATGTTGCAAAGAAGAATGGGCACAAATTTCAGCCTCTAGATGTGCAAAGCTGATAGACACATACCCCATAAGACTTGTATCTGTACTGTATATTTCTGCTGCATCAGGTCTTGATTAGGGTGATGGGTCAGGATGGGCATGTCTGATTGGCAAGTGCTGTTTCACATCTGTATCTGCTGTGATGATACAAATCCAGGTGATATTGTGTAGAAACTCACAGGCTTTTAGGACTCTGTTCACATTTTCTGGATCCATCTGGATAATTGTTTGGAAAACTCTCCAAATGCTAGTGATCCAGATGACCGGGCACTATCTGTGGTGCACACTAATTCCAAGAGTTATAACTTTTTATTTTTTTCATCAATTTACATGTTATGTGGTCTTATTTTTTGCAGGACAAGTTATAGTTTTTAATGCACCATTTTGGGTACATACGTCTAATGATTGATTAAAGCCAGCTGTTTAGCTAAAACCCCCTTTGTTTACATCAGTAAAAAGGCATACTGGTGGTCACTAAGGGGTTAAACATCTTACTTTTCATAATGTGACTTATTAATATTGCATATTAGGACACCGGTAGAAAGCAAGAAAGCCACAGTAACACCAAGCGGTGGCGGATTAGTGATGAAAAACCACTGACAGGTTCTCTTTATATCAGCCTGTTCAAGATTACTCAAAGTTGTCTTTTTCTGTGAAAGTATCTACGTTCAGTCTGACTGTTCCTATATAAACATTTATGGAAAATCCAGTAACTATTTTCTTCACACTTGTGTTTATATCGGCAATGACATAGGAGCTTCTGACACAGTTATACATGGTGGGTGGTTATACTTCTGCTGCACATTAAAAGCTTCAAGTGAAGATGTACAGAGATCAGATTGCTCAGAGAATGATGTTGTCCTAAGCAAAAGTGTGTAACATTGTCTGTTGTGGCTGCGTAAAGAAAATACACCTTATTTCTAAAGGTTGTTACCATAGTTACACAGCGGAGGAACATTGATTCTATAAAAAAGGCCATTGCCTAGCGTTGTATGAGACCATTACTGCAGTTTTATAAATACTGAATGTAACACATATCGCTTGTGCATCATGCACTGTTTTCTATCTATCTATCTATCTATCTATCTATCTATCTATCTATCTATCTCTGTCTATATCTATCTATCCTTTATTATCTATCTAATATCAATCTATCTATCTATCTATAATTATATATCTATCATTATCTATCTACAGTACAGACCAAAAGTTTGGACACACCTTCTCATTCAAAGAGTTTTCTTTATTTTCATGACTATGAAGGCATCAAAACTATGAATTAACACATGTGGAATTATATACATAACAAACAAGTGTGAAACAACTGAAAATATGTCATATTCTAGGTTCTTCAAAGTAGCCACCTTTTACTTTGATTACTGCTTTGCACACTCTTGGCATTCTCTTGATGAGCTTCAAGAGGTAGTCCACTGAAATGGTCTTCCAACAGTATTGAAGGAGTTCCCAGAGATGCTTAGCACTTGTTGGCCCTTTTGCCTTCACTCTGTGGTCCAGCTCACCCCAAACCATCTCGATTAGGTTCAGGTCCAGTGACTGCGGAGGCCAGGTTATCTGGCACAGCACCCCATCACTCTCCTTCATGGTGAAATAGCCCTTACTTTCAAAGTTTTCCCAATTTTTCGGCTGACTGACTGACCTTCATTTCTTAAAGTAATGATGGCCACTCGTTTTTCTTTACTTAGCTGCTTTTTCTTGCCATAATTCAAGTTCTAACAGTCTATTCAGTACGACTATCAGCTGTGTATCCACCTGACTTCTCCTCAACGCAACTGATGGTTCCAACCCCATTTATAAGGCAAGAAATCCCACTTATTAAACCTGACAGGGCACACCTGTGAAGTGAAAACAATTTCAGGGGACTACCTCTTGAAGCTCATCAAGAGAATGCCAAGAGTGTGCAAAGCAGTAATCAAAGCAAAAGGTGGCTACTTTAAAGAACCTAAAATATGACCTATTTTCAGTTGTTTCACACTTGTTTGTTATGTATATAATTCCACATGTGTTAATTCATAGTTTTGATGCCTTCAGTGTGAATCTACAATTTTCATAGTCATGAAAATAAAGAAAATTCTTTGAATGAGAAGGTGTGTCCAAACTTTTGGTCTGTACTGTATCTATCTATCTATCTATCTATCTATCTATCTATCTATCTATCTCATATCTATCTATCTATCTATCTATCTATCTATCTATCTCATATCTATCAATCAATAAAGCTTTATTGGCAGGTCTAAAATTATGGCCAGTGGCGTACTGCCAATATAGGCAGACCATGCCGTTGCTATGGGGCCCGCGGCACAGGGAGGACCGGAGCGCATGAAAGGCCCCGCCCCCTATGTCTACTCTGCACAGTTTATTCCCATAGTTAATTAAAGCATAGGAGGAGGCAGCTGCCGTTCTCCCTTAAGTACCCCCCCCCCTTCCGAAGACCACTCCCTGTCTAACCTTATTATCCGGGCTGCGGACTCCCTCCCTCCCTGCGTCTGCTGCATTTTACACTGGCCAATCTGCATTTAGCAGAGCAAATATCCTGCTGCTAATTGGCCAGTGTATTGCTGTCATGCAGCAGGAGCAGGCACCGTTGAAGCACAGAGGTTCGCACATAGTATCCTCTGCGCACCGCTCACGTCTGCTTCAGTTCAGTGCAGCCCCCGCCCCAGGCCCAGACTGAAGAACCGCTCCATCCAGGAGGACAGTGAACAAAACACACTGTTAGTGTGCCACTGCCAGTCTGCCACAGTAAGAGTTGAGATCTCAAATAAGAAGTTAATATATGATTGGATTATATGGGTATTCTTAATGGGGGAGGGCAGGAGCAAGAAGTGTTTTTTGTAATGTGCTCCAGTGTGCTTTCCTCCTACTCCCCCCCCCCCCCCCCCCCGGTGCATTTTTTTTGGGGGGCATTATTATAGGGGTTGGATAACCCCTCTAACGCCTTGCTGCTGATGCTGAGTGTGCACATAGCTACCAATCATATTTTGGGGGTATGATTGGTGGCTATGTGCACACTCAGCATCAGCAGCAAGGTTTTAAAGGGGTCATCCAACCCCTATAATGCCCCTCCAGAGTTATGGACAAGTTAGGAGTGATGACTGACTGATTTCCTCCTTTGCTGGCTGGATTCATTTTCCCATCACATTGTACACTGTTCTTAGCCACGGGTTAGGACCACCCTGTAATATAGCTGCGGTGGACATACTTGCACACTATAGAAAAAAAATGGTGGACAATGTATGCTCACTCAGTTAAAAAAGCAACAGTGGTAATTTCCTTGCAATCATAGAGTTGCTAGTGGAGTATGATCCTCTTCTTAAACAATTGCTACAATTACCAGAGCGCACAGCAATATACATAAGCCCCCGAATCCAAAATGAATTAATAGAAATTTAATCGAAAACGGTTCAACATCAGATTTTATCGGAAGTGAAGCAATCTCATTTTTATTCCCTGATTATTGACACTACCCAAGACATTGCAAATATAGACCAGATGAGTCAGGTGGTGAGATATGTATCTATACAGAGAGATAAAAACATGAGAGCCACAGACGTTTGTATACACAAGAGTTTTCTTGGCTTTCAGGCAGTGCATGACCAGAGTGCTGCTGGTATAGAAAAAATATCTTAGAATGTATTGATAGGCATGGTCTCGTCTCTCTTTAGATAAGTGTCGTGGTCAGGGTTATGATGGAGCTGCCACAATGAGTGGGGTCTACTGTGGTGTGCAGACTCGCATTTTACAAAGAGAAGAAAATGCTCTCTATGTCCATTGTGCAGCGCATCATTTGAATTTAGTGCTGCAGGATGCTAAAATCATAAAAATGTCCAGTTTTAATGATATGGTACAAGCATTGGACAAATTTTTTGGGGAAAGTATAAGGTGTTGGGAAATTCTTTCTTCATTCCAAAGCCAGTCTTCTGTAACTTTAAAGAAATTGTGCCCAACACGATGGTCACCTCGCTATGAAGCATTGATTGCCCTTCGTTTTCACTTTCCAGATGTTTCGAAATCATTGTCAAAACTTATTCTTACTTCCTCCAGAAAAAGTGAAAGAGATGAGGCAATGAGACTTACAAAGAAAATTGAGTCATTTCATTTTGTTTTTCTGATTGTCCTTCAGAGGGGTTAATGCTTTGTCTATCATGCTCCAGGCTAAAAGCATGGATTTATCGAAAGCAACAAATTTGATGAAGAATGTAGCTGATGAACTTTCAAGCTACAGAAACAATTTTGAAATGGCCAAAGAAAGTGCTGTCTCACTAGCAAGCACTTGGAACATTTCTCCACATTTTGACAACAAACGAACTCCCAAGGTGAAAAGTCATTTTGATTGCGAAATCCAGAAGAGAGGTTCAAAGTCACAGTTTTTTACAACTGCTTAGACATCATCATAAATCAACTAACTAACAGATTAAGGCTACATGCACACGACCATGCCGTTTTTTGCGGTCCGCAAAAAAACGGAAGCCGCCCGTGTGCCTTCCGCAATTTGCGGAACGGAACGGGCGGCCATTGATATAACTGCCTATTCTTGTCCGTTTAGCGGACAAGAATAGGACATGTTATATTTTTTTTGCGGGGCCGCGGAACGGAGCAACGGATGCGGACAGCACACAGAGTGCTGTCCGCATCTTTTGCGGCCCCTTTGAAGTGAATGGGTCCGCATATGAGCCGCAAAAACGGCGGCTCGGATGCGGACCCAAACAACGGCCGTATGCATGAGGCCTTAAAGGAATGAATCAGGTTGTGGAGCACTTTAATATCATTCAGCCAGCAGCTTTGGCTGACAGATGACACTTTTTTTGAAGCTGCGTCAAATCTGCAGAAAAAATATGAAAAAGATCTGTCACCAGGGCAGCTCCTTAGCTTTAGGTCTGCACTTAAACCTGAAATTGAAAAGTCGTCTTCTGCGAAAGACCTTGCAGATTTGCTTTTCGTGGAGAAAAATGCACTTTCATCCCATCTGCTAGATGTGTGCATAGCTTTTCTGTTGTTCCTAAGGCCCCTTTCACACGGGCGAGTATTCCGCGCGCATGTGATGCGTGAGTTGAACGCATTGCACCCGCATTGAATCCTGACCCATTCATTTCTATGGGGCTGTGCACACGAGCGGTGATTTTCACGCATCACTTGTGCGTTGCGTGAAAATCGCAGCATGCTTTCACGTAACGCAGGCCCCATAGAAATGAATGGGGTTGCGTCAAAATCGCAAGCATCCACAAGCAAGTGTGGATGCGGTGCGATTTTCACGCACGGTTGCTAGGTGACGATCGGGATGGGGACCCGATCATTATTATTTCCCCTTATAACATGGTTATAAGGGAAAATAATTGCATTCTGAATACAGAATGCATAGTAAAATAGGGCTGGAGGGGTTAAAAAAAATTAAAAATAATTTAACTCACCTTAATCCACTTGTTCGCGCACCCGGCATCTCTTCTGTCTTTAGCTGTGCTGTGAGCAATAGGACCTTTGATGACGTCACTACGCTCATCACATGATCCATCACCATGGTGATGGATCATGTGATGGACCATGTGATGAACGTAGTGACGTCATCAAAGGTCCTATTGCTCACAGATGAAGACAGAAGAGATGCGGGCTGAACGAACAAGTGGATTAAGGTGAGTTAAATTATTATTATTATTTTTTTTAACCCCTCCAGCCCTATTCTACTATGCATTCTGTATTCAGAATGCTATTATTTTCCCTTATAACCATGTTATAAGGGGAAATAATACAATCTACACTACAACTAACCCAAACCTGAACTTCTGTGAAGAAGTTAGGGTCTGGGTACCACAGTCAGTTTTTTATCACGCGCGTGCAAAACACATTGCACCCGCGCGATAAAAACTGAACATCGGAACGCAATCGCAGTCAAAAGTACCTACTCACGCGGGTTGGCCGCAATGCACCGGGACGCATCCGGACCTAATCCGGACACGCTCGTCTGCAAGGGACCTAACTCTTCAAGTTACTGTGGCTTCTGCAGAAAGGTCCTTGTCAAAACTCAAGTTAATAAAAAACTATTTGATAAGTACAATCTCTGAGCAAAGACTTTCTGGCCTTGCTATCCTAAGCATCGAAAATGCCAGGGCAAAACAGCTAGACATAGACCATATAATCAACACTTTTGCAGAAAGCAAAGCACGTAGACAACAGTTCTGAAATTGAATGTACACCGTGAGTATGCAGGTCCGAAAAGTTTTTCTTACAAATATGGGTGACATAGGCTGGTTTCACACGGGCATTGCGGAAAAATGTGCGGGTGCGTTGCGGGAACACCCGCGATTTTTCCACACGAGTGCAAAACATTGTAATGCGTTTTGCACTCGCGTGAGAAAAATCGTGCGTGTTTGGTACCCAAACCCGAACTTCTTCACAGAAGTTCGGGCTTGGGATCGGTGTTCTGTGGATTGTATTATTTTCCCTTATAACATGGTTATAAGGGAAAATAATAGCATTCTGAATACAGCATGTGACGTACCTTGTGATGACCGGAGTGACGTCATCACAGGTCCTTCATCAAAGGAGACACAAGGAGATGCCGGGCTACGCGAGCAAGTGGATTAAGGTGAGTTAAATGATTTTTTATTTTTTTTTAACCCCTCCAGTGCTATTTTACTTTGCATTCTGTATTCAGAATGCTATTATTTTCCCTTATAACCATGTTATAATGGAAAATAATAATGATCGGGTCTCCATCCCGATCGTCTCCTAGCAACCGTGCGTGAAAATTGCACCGCATCCGCACTTGCTTGCGGATGCTTGCGATTTTCACGCAACCCCATTCACTTCTATGGGGCCTGCGTTGCGTGAAAAACGCAGAATATAGAACATGCTGCGATTTTCACGCAACGCATAAGTGATGCGTGAAAATCACCGCTCATCTGAACAGCCCTATAGAAATGAATGGGTCCGGATTCAGTGCGGGTGCAATGCGTTCACCTCCCGCATTGCACCCGCGCGGAAAACTCGCCCGTGTGAAAGAGGCCTAATTGATTCTACAACAGTATTTGCCAGGATTTGATTTGGTTTTAGTTATATATCAAACCTGGCAGAGAGGTTAATTTATCTTACGCATTACAAATTTTCTTTTTTCATTATTCAAGATTCAACCAATTCTGTTTATGAAAGTTTATTCGTTTTCATTCTATTATTATGCCCAGCCCAATTTTTCCTATGTAATTACTGCATATTGTGTATGCCATATGGAAAAACGGAACGGAACTGTAAACACTACTGAAACAAAACACGGAAAAACTGATCCATTTAAAACGGCCCTCAAAACACTGAAAACGCCATACGTCGTGTGTACGAGCCCTTAGGGCTTGTTTACGTCTGAGTTGAAAGCTTAATTTGGGGCCTTTATCACACACAGATAGTTTGTCGGAAAAAGCGGAAAGAAAAATCCTGCATGCAGGTTTTCAAAATTTTTGATAAATTTGGGATTTTTTCATAAATAAAGGTGAAATATATTGACTCAAATTTATGACTAGCATGAAGTACAATGTGTCACGAGAAAACAATCTCTGAATGGCTTGGATAAGTAAAAGCGTTCCAAAGTTATTACCACATAAAGTGAGATATGTCAGATTTGCAAAATTAGGCCTGGTCAGGAAGGGGGCAAATGGCCCAGATGTGAAGTGGTTAAAAATGAGTTCTTGGTTTTCAGGCTAGACTAAAATGTATTCACAAATTTATCAGTGTAATATTTAAAAGAATAGGATGGCAATAATACCTGTCAATATTAAACTTTTTGATTATAGGGTATAAAGCAGCCGTACATATAATATAGGAATATAAAATTCCAACCTGAGAAAAGAACCTAATACCGTATTTTTCGCTTTATAAGACGCACTTTTTCCCCCCAAAAGTGGGGGGAAAATGGCCGTGCGTCTTATAAAGCGGATACTTCGCTGCCCGCTATGCTGCACAGCGCGGCCAGCGAAGTATCAGTGTGGAGGGAGGAGGTGGGGACACTCATGGTGGGGCCCAGTGCAGTGACTCTACTCTAATACACCGGGCCCCGCAGCTGTTAAGTACATTCAATCCGAACGGGTCCGCAGTTATGTACTGTACTAACTTATGTATAGCATTAAGACGGCGCAGACTGGCAGCTCCCTCGGTCATGCGCCGCCTGCCCCGTCTGCAGCAGCTCCCTCCTCCTCATGCGCCGCCTGCCCCGCCTGCCACAGCTCCCTCCTCATGCGCCGCCTGCCTCGCCTGCCTGTTCATTCATAAAGTGAGATAAGCGGGCAGGCGGCGCATGAGGAGGGAGCTGGGGCAGGCGGCACATGACTGAGGGAGCTGCCGTCTTAATGCTATACATAAGGTACTACAGTAAGTACAGTACAGTAATTGCGGACCCATTCGGATTGAATGTACTTAACAGCTGCGGAGCCCGGTGTATTAGAGTAGAATCACTGCACCGGGCCCTGCCATGAGTGTCTCCAACTCCTCCCTCCACACTGATGCATCTGATGGGGGATCTGTAGATGACACTTATGGGGATCTGGGGATGACATAAGTGTCATCCACAGAGCCCCATAAGTGTCATCCACAGATCCCCTATCAGTATAATCCACAGATCCCCCATAACAGTGCATCATCCACAGATCCCCCATAACAGTGCATCATCCACAGATCCCCCCATAACAGTGCATCATCCACAAATCCTCCCATAACAGTGTGTCATCCACAGATCCCCCCATAACAGTGCGTCATCCACAGATCCTCCCATAACAGTGCGTCATCCACAGATCCTCCCATAACAGTGCGTCATCCACAGATCCCCCCCATAACAGTGCGTTATCCACAGATCAGTCATAACAATGCGGCATCTACAGACCACCATTAGTTTAAAACCTCCCAAAAGCACACCTTTTGGTTCAAAATATTTTTTTCTTATTTTCCTCCTCAAAAACCTAGGTGCATCTTATCATCAGGTGCGTCTTATAAAGCGAAAAATATGGTATATCTTATTTATGTTACAGATTGGCCCATCGTTTTACTGTTTGAACATTTGAAAGTTATCAAAGTTTGTTGAATTTGTAAAATCTGAAGCTCTATTGTTGGTTCTGGATTAAAAATGTCACTTGGTTTATATCAGAAAATTCACCAGTAAATACTATAAGTATTCTTAATCTAAGGGTGCATTCCTACAACCCTATGTATTTTGCAGTCTATTTGGCATTCACATTTTGATGTGGACCCATTGACATTTTCAATCCTTTGCGGAACGGACATTACTATTGACAACAAATGTATTGAATAAGCTGTAAGAGCTTAACCCCTTCCCGACACCTGACATACTACTACGTCATGGAAGCCACTGCATTCCCGCAATTTGACGTAGTAGTATGTCATGGTGATCGGGCGGGCACCGGAGCGGTGCGCACACGATCACTGCAGTCCCTGGTAGCCGGGCCCCTGCTGTATCCACCGGCATCTATGTAAAAGCCGATGCTGGCGGATTAACCCCTTCTATGACATAGAAGGGGTTTGTGTTGGGTGAGGGATCGCATCGAGTCCCCTCGCTGCTGTGGCGGGGACTCGATGTGTCAGAAGGCATACCGATGCTGTGCAGAGGCTGCCCAATGCCTTGCACGGCATCGGGACCTGTCTTCTATGGGTGCCGAGAAGATCCAGCCTCAGGCTGGGTCTCCTAGGCAACCTGTTAGTGTACTACTCACTGTAGTACACAAACAGGCAATGAGGGGATTAGACCCCTAAAAGTGAACATCAGAAATAAAATAAAGTAAAAAAAGAAAAAAAAACGGCCTCTTGATAAAAAAAATGAAAAAACAAACAAACACATATTAGGTAACGCTGCATCTGTAATGACCGGCTATATAAATGACATGATCCACCCTGTTCGATAAACACCATGAAAAAATAAAAATAAAAACGGTGTAAAAAAAAAAGCCATTTTTGTCACCTTACATCACAAAAAGTATAACACCAAGCAATAAAAAAGGCATATGTCCCACAAAATGGAATCAATAAAACTGTCACCTCATCCCGTAAAAGATAAGCCCCTAGCTAAGACAATCGCTCAAAAAATAAAAAAAACTATAGCTCTCAGAACATGGAGACACTAAAACATCATTTTTTTGTTTCAAAACTGCTATTATTGTGCTAAAGTGAAATACATAAAAAAAAATATACATATTAGGTATCGCCACATCTGAAACAACCAGCTCTATAAAAATATCACATGACCTAGCCCCTCAGGTGAACACCGTAAAAAAATAAAAATAAACTTTAATAAAAAAGCAATTGCTGTCACCTTACATCACAAAAATTGCCAACACACAACACCAAGCGATCAAAAAGGCATACACCCCCCAAAATAGTACCAATCAAACCATCACCTCATTTTGCAAAAAATTAGACCTTACCTAAGACAAGCGGTCAAAAAAATAAAAATAAAAAGTTATGGCTCTCAGACTATGGAGACACTAAAACATCATTATTTCGGTTTCAAAAATGCGATTATTGTGTAAAACTTAAATAAATACGAAAAAGTTGACATTTTAGGTATTGCCACGTGCATAACAATTTGCTCTATAAAAAAGTCACATGACCTAATCCCTCAGGTAAATGCTGTAAAAATTAATAATTAAAATTGCGCCAAAACAACCAATTTTTTGGTCACCTTGCCCCATAAAGTGTAATAATGAATGATCAAAAAATCATATGTACCCAAAAATTGTACCAATAAAAACTTCAACTGTTCCTGCAAAAAACGAGCCCCTGCACAAGACGATCGGCAGAAAAAAATAAATAGGGCGTTCAGAAAATGGAGATACAAAAACCAATTTTTTTTTTCAAAAATGCTTTATTAGTAAAACTGAAACAAACATCATAGAAAATAGACATATTTGATATAATTGCGTCCGTAACAACCTTCTCTATAAAAATAGTGCATGATCTAACCTGTCAGATGAATGTTGTTAAAAATAAAAAAATTTAACGATGCCAAAACATCCTTTTTTTTTTTACCTTGCCTCACAAAAAACATAATATAAAGCAATTAAAAATCATATGTACCCCAAATAGTACCAATAAAACTGGCAACTTATCCCGTAGCTTCCAAAATGTGGTCACTTTTTTGAGCTTCTACTGTAGGGGTGCATCAGGGGGGCTTCAAATGGGACATGGCATCTAAAAACCAGTTCAGCTAAATCTGCCTTCCAAAAACATATGGCGTTCCTTTCCTACTGTGCCCTGCCGTGTGCTCGTACAGCAGTTTACGACCACATGTGGGGTGTTTCTGTAAACCGCAGAATCAGGGTAATAAATGTTGAGTTTTGTTTGGCTGTTAACCCTTGCTTTGCAACTGGAAAAAATGGATTAAAATTTAAAATCTACCAAAAAAAGTGAAATTCAGAAATGTCATCTCCATTTTCCATTAATTCTTGTGGAACACCTGAAGTTTTTAAATCAGTTTTGAATACTTTGAGGGGTGTACTTTCTAAAATGGGATCATTTTTGGGGTGGTTTCTATTATGTAAGCCCCACAAAGTGACTTCAGACCTGAACTGGTCCTTAAAAAGTGGGTTTTGGAAATTTTCAGAAAAATTCCAAGATTTGCCTTTTAACGTCTACCCAAAAATAAAATGTAATTTTCAAAATGATCCAAACATGAAGTATACATATGGAAAATGTAAAGTAATAACTATTATATGAGGTATCACTATCTATTATAAAAGTAGAGAAATAAAAAATGTAAAATTTGAGAATTTTTAAAATTTTTGGTAAATTTGGGATTTTTTTTACAAATAAAGGTGAAATATATTGACTCAAATTTATGACTATCATGAAGTGCAATGTGTCACGAGAAAACATTCTCAGAATGACTTGGATAAGTAAAAGTGTTCTGAAGCTATTACCACATAAAGTGACACATGTCAGATTTGCAAAAAATGGCCTAGGCAGAAGATCGAAAACTGGCCCGGGGTAGAAGGGGTTAACTTAACATGTGATATGCATTATGTTTTACTCTTTCAGGTTTATTTTCTGATCCCTGCCATGCTACTTCTTTTGACCTGGACTTTTAGATGCAGAACTATGTCATCTTCAAAGTAAGTTAAAGGGGTTGTCCGGGATCAAAATTATTTTTTCAAATATAGTTTACTCACTATTACTAGCCAAGTCAAGATTCCCCCGATGTTTTTAGGTATTTTTTAACCTGCTGCGAGGCTCCTATGGTCCCCCACAGATTGTTGACATGGATGTTTATTTCTGTGATGACTTCCTGCCGCACTGCACTGTGGGTCCCAGCGCAGCGCGGCATCTCCTGGTTTCTACTGTCTTTCAACTCAACTTTATTTCACAGAACAAATCCTTATTGGAAAATATGTACTGTATACATGTTTTAAGTTACTGCAACAAAGTTGGTTAATAAAAAAATATTAATATTTATCCCTAACGGTTTCAGTAGGTCATGTATACATTTCTTTATTGGAAAATGGGGGTGTGGCGGGGGATGAGCCAGGAAAGAAGGTGGGATGGGCCAGGGTGGGTAGTGGGCGGGTTTAGGGGGTCCAATTTAGATTCTTGCTATGGGGCCCAGTGATTTCTATGTGCGCCCCTGTCCGGGGCGTATCATGACTGGGAAAAGGGTGCGGACACACCCCGGGTCAGGGTATCGGAGTCCATGGCATATCATGCTCCTCTCAGTCTGTGGCAGGCACTGATATATTGTGCTGCTATGTCCACAGTGTTCTCATCCTCTCCCCGCAGGATGGGCAGTTTCTCTTCCTCCTCCATGGAGCTGAAGTAGATTAGAAAGTCTCCTAAAGTGGATGTCCCTCACTGCTGAGTATTTATCTCTATATCTATTTATCTATCTATCTAACTATCTATCTATCTATCTATCTATCTATCTATCATCTATGGATCTACCTATCTATCTATCTATCTATGGATCTATCTATAACTATCTCTGTATCTATATTATATCTAATATTTATTTTCTATCTAATATCTATCTATCTCTGCATCTATATTATATCTATTATCTATCTATCTATATTCTATCTATCTATCAATCTATTTATAGTTTATCTATCTATTTATCTATCTATCTATCTATCTATCTATCTATCTATCTATCTATCTATCTATCTATCTATCTATCTATCTATCTCTGTCTATATCCATCTATGTATAATCTATGGATCTATCTATCTATTATATATCTATTTATCTATCTAATATCTATCTTTTAACACTTGAACAGATGCACCGTCACTTTATCTATCAGGATAATATATGTAATATTATATTTATTTCACTTGTATGTTTCATATTTATGTAATGTTATTTATGAAGTTAATATCCACAGTATAGCACTTAGAATTGATTTTTGTTACAGGATATCTGCACATTGATATATTTTGTTATGGATTGACCATTTAGCAACCTTTCTGGACTATTTCTTTTATAGACTAGATTAATTAGACCATGGGACACATTATACCATAAAAAACGCATTATCCCCCAAAAAAACGCATGGAAACCGCATATGCGTTTTTTGGTTCCAGACCAGATTTTGTTGTTCTAGAGCAGATCCCTCACTCCAGATCTGATATACATGCATCCTATCCACCATTCAACACTTGAACAGATGCACTGTGTAAAGGAACCCATATAATACAGATGAGCCCTTATGCAGCTTACTCCCGAACCCACAGCCGAAAATCCGAAATAAGGCGAATAGAAGATCCCAGTCCCCCAAACATGCGCCGAGACTCCATGAAGGGATAAAATCAGTGTGTTTTATTAGCAGTTGAGTCATCCCTTTTATGCCCTCCTCCCATGCAAGGGAGACACCCACAACAAATATGCATTAACCCATAACACAAGGTTACAACCCACATAGAATCCTCCCCTCTGCCCGTGATATAATCATGGTAAATCATGGTTAACATAATCAACACAGGCAGGCGAATACACACAGAGAGACAATGGAACAGACCTCACTTACTCAACATATACAATGTCCCACCATTTACAATACACATAGACGTTTAACATCCCAACATGGCACAAATTAGTAAAAGTAAGCACAAACCTCCCTTTCTCCACATAGCTCCCCCTTAGTTCCATGGGACGGCATACCCGCCTAGACCCTAACGGGTTGGCTTGGGGATGTCCGGTGTTAAACGTAGTTTTTCCAGTTCTGGAGACTTAGAATTTTTTCTACAATATAATGCAGACGGATCCGTTCTGAACGGATCCCAAGTCTGCATTATATGAGCGGATCCGTCTGGGCAGACCCCAGACGGATCCGCTCTGAACGGTAGTGTGAAAGTAGCCTAAGGCTGTAATTTCTTGAGGGCCCAGACCAATGCTAAACATTCCTTCTCAACGGTGGCATAACTGACCTCTCTGGGTATAAGTTTTCTGCTCAGATATGCCACCGGATGCTCCAGTCCATCATCCCCCACTTGGCTTAGCACGGCTCCCAGTCCAGGCATCTGTGTGAACGAGAAATCTTTTAGCGTGATCCGGTGCCGCCAATACAGGGGTTTTACTTAATGCAAGCTTGAGTTTCTGGAAAGCTTCCTCACACTCTGGAGACCATACTACCTGCCTAGGTATGGACTTTTTGGTAAGGTCGGTCAGGGGTTTGGCTATGGTGCTATAATCTGACACAAATTTCCTATAATAGCCAGCGGTCCCTAAGAAAGCCATAACCTGAGTCTTGGTGCGGGGTTGAGGCCACTGAGTGATAGCCTCAATTTTAGCGGGTTCAGGCCTCTGTTTGCCTGACCCTACCCTATGGCCTAGGTATTGGACCTCCGCCATGACCACATGACACTTTTCTGGTTTCAAGGTTAATCCGGCCTCTTGAATTCTCTTGAGTACTACCGAAATGTGCTCCAGGTGGGCCTCCCAAGTGCTGCTGTAGATGGCTATGTCATCTAAATAAGCACAGGCGAAGCCCTGAAATCCCTCTAGGAGCCGGTCTGCCATCCTTTGAAAAGTGGCGGTGCATTCTTCATCCCAAATGGCATGACCTTAAATTGGTACAAGCCAAATGGGGTGATGAATGCCGATTTAGGAATAGCATCAGGCTCCAAGGGAATTTGCCAATAACCCTTGCACAAGTCAATAGTGGTCAAGTAATTCCCTCCTGCCATACGGTCTAATAGTTCATCTACCCTGGGCATGGGGTAGGCATCCATAACAGTTCGGTCATTAAGCCTACGGTAATCCACCCAAAACCGGGTGTTACCGTCTTTCTTTGGTACTAACACCACTGGGGAGGCCCAGGGGCTCTGAGAGGGTTCTATAACCCTTAGGTCTAGCATCTCCTGAATTTCCTTTAACATGCTATCTCTAACTGCCTCAGGAATTCTGTACGGTTGCTGTCTCAAAGGTACCTGACCTGGGGTCTCTACCCGGTGTACAGCCAGGGTGGTGTAGCCTGGAAGAGCAGAGAACATATCTCGAAATTCCTGCAATAGCTGGGTAGCCTGTGCCCTTTCCTCTGGCTTTAGCTCTGGCCCTAATCCAACCTGCTCTACCCCCGTGGGTTCTTTGTGGAGCAAATTGGGTAAGGGTATACCCTCACTATCCTCAAACACCGGAGCGCATATTGCAGAGACCTCCTCTGGTCTCTCTAAGTAGGGTTTTAACATATTGACATGAAATGACCTGCGAATCCTTTCATTGTTACAATCTGTTACTATGTACGTGGTATCGCTGACCCTGGCAAATACTTTGTAGGGCCCTTGCCAAGAGGCCTGCAACTTATCGTTTTTTGTCGGTTTGAGGACTAGCACCTTTTGATCTATTTCTAGGATACGATCTCTAGCTCCCCTATCGTACCAGTGTTTTTGTCGCTGTTGAGCCGCCTGCAGATTTTCTCTTACCGATTGAGTAAGGGCCTGCAGTCGGTCTCTCAACTCCAAAACAAATGGTACTATAGGCGTGCCTGATTCCCCATATCCCCTTCCCAGTGTTCGCAGACCAGGTCCAGAGGTCCTCGGACTCTCCTTCCATATAATAGTTCGAAAGGAGAGAATCCGGTGGATGCCTGGGGTACTTCCCGGTAGGCGAACAGTAGGTGGGGAAGGAATTTTTCCCAGTTCCGACAGGTCTCTGCAAACGTGATTAGCATCTGTTTCAGAGTGCCATTAAAGCGTTCGCAGAGCCCGTTCGTTTGGGGATGATATGGAGAACTTAGTATGGGTTTTACTCCGCAGCTCTGCCAGAGTAACTACCGCCGTGAATTGGGTCCCTTGGTCAGATACTATTTCCCTAGGGGAACCCCACTCTAGTGAATACCTGGATGAGAGCTTCAGCTACGGTTTCAGCAGTGATATTAGGCAGGACTATAGCTTCCGGGTAGCGAGTAGCATAGTCCACCACTGTAAGAATATACTTCTTACCTGATGGACTAGGCTTACTGAGGCGTCCTACCAAATCTACTGCTACCCTGAAGAAAGGTTCCTCTATTATGGGTAGTGGGCGTAGTTTCGCTCTGGGGTGGTCACCCCTCTTTCCTACTTTCTGACATACGTCGCAAGTTCTACAATAATTTCGCAAATCTCGGGTAACACCTGGCCAAAAAAATGTCTGGGTCAACCTATCCCGGGTCTTCTTGATCCCTAAATGTCCTGCTAACGGTATGTCATGGCTAATCCGTAATAGCTCTGCCCTATATTTGCGGGGTACCACTAACTGCTTCTTTATTACCTGTCGGGCTCCTCCCCCTGCCCCCGCTGTCAACCGATATAGTAAACCTTTCTCCCACTGGAACTTCTTCTGTCCTATGTCTCCCTGGGGATTATCCGCCTCCCTCCTGTACCCACTTAACGTGCTATCCTCCCTCTGTGCTTGCCCAAAGTCTATGGGAGTGCCCCAATACATGTTAGGACTAGAATTTACGGCAGCATTATCAGTGCCTACCTGGTCATCCGAGGAGTGTGAGGCACCCATAGCACGTGCCTGTTGTCTGGTTGAGACTGGGAGTGCTCCTGCTGTAGTCGGCTGTACAAATTGAGACGTCAAGCACCCCAAGTCATTTCCCAGCAAAACCTCTGCTGGTAGCTCTGGCATGATGCCCACCTCCACAGCCTTAGCCCCAGTACCCCAGTCAATGTGTACCATGGCGGTGGGTAACTTGTGAATAGCCTTTCCTGCCACCCTTACCGCCACAGATCGCCCGGTATGTTGGGACGGCTTAACACGGTGAGGTTGGACTAGGGTGATCGTAACTCCAGTGTCTCTCAGTCCTCTGGCTTCCTGCCCATTAAGGGTCACGGTCTGTCGATGGTGTGCCCGGTTGTCATCTGCTGCTTGCACTGGATTGACCTCATGTAGCATGGACCAATTCTCAGACGGATTGCGGTCCCCCCCTTGTGTAGAATAGTTGTAATCCTCTTGTACACAATGAGCAGCTGCTCTCGTTGGAGGGGTTGGTGCTCGCCCCCATCAATCATTATTACGGTGGGGACAATTAGGTCTGATGTGTCCCACTTGCTTACACCCAAAACACATCGGTGCAGTTTTCTGAACCCCAGTGGCGGTAGGTTGACTCACTGGTGGTACTGGTTTCGGTTGCTGTATTGGGGCAGGAGTGTGATACTGTGGTCGAAATCCTGAGGCTCCCCGGTTGTTATCTGCCTGTCTGCTTTCGTAAAATTCGTCTGCTAAACGTGCGGCTTCTTCTACTGACGGTGGTTTTCTGTCCTTGACCCAATCCCTGGTATCTGTAGGAGTGTGGTCAAAAAACTGCTCCAGCAATATTAATTGTAATGCATCCTCCAGTGTAGTCGCCTGGCATCCCTGCATCCAATTACTGGCAGCGCGGTGCATGCGGAATGCCCACTCCGTGTAAGAGTCTTTGCCCTGTTTCCGGAGGGACCGAAATTTTCTCCGGTGTGCCTCTGGGGTAACTGCATAACGGGCCAACAATATCTCCTTCACTTTCTCATAATTTTGCATGTCTGCATCAGGTACCGCTTTAAAGGCTTCTGCTGCTCTGCCTGAAAGCTTGCTGCTCAATATCGCAGCCCAATTTGTGTTATTCACATCTTCTAACACACACTGTCTTTCAAAGTCCTGCAGATAATTGTCAATATCCATTTCACTTTCTATGAAACTTTTAAAAGCAGCATAATTTATCTTACGTGACCGCCCCATAGATGATCCTGGTAGTGACAATATATCCATTTGCGGTGATCTTTCTCTGGCCTCCCGTGCTTCCCGGCGGCTTTCTGCTTCCGAAGCCTGTGCCATAATCTGTACCACAATTTCTGGTGTAGGATTCGGTCCTACCAAACTGAGTCTCCATCTCACATCTTTCTGAAACTCAGTTTCCTCTGTGTTCGCCATTTGCACCTTGCTGTTTCGGTCGCTCTCCAGTAATTCGGCTCAGGGCCGATCCTAGGGTCACAGGCGCCTGGGTGCAGAAATATTTCTGGCGCCCCCACATGGGCGTGGTTATCTTACTAACTCCTCCCCTTTACAATGTAGTGGTAATAGAGTCTCAAGGGTCTATAAAAGCAGCTACACTATTTTTACAAAGCATTGAAGCTCTATTAACACTACTATCAACATAAAGTCATCTAGAGAAACCGTAGGTTTTTATTTATTTTTTCTTTCTCTTTAGGTGTTAAAACATAACTTTAATTAGATTGCTCTAACACCTAAATGGGAAAAATAAGAATTTTAAAAACCTGCTTTTTCTAGTCTAGATGACCTTATGTTAATAGTTAATAGTAGTGTTAATAGAGTCTCAAAGGTCTGTAAAAATAGTGTAGCTGCTTTTATAGACCATTGAGACTCTATTACCACTACCATAAACATAAGGTCATCTAGAGAAACAGCAGGTTTTTAAAATAATTTGGGGGATCTGTGGATGACACATTGTTATGGGAGATCTGTGGATAACACACACTGTTATGGGGGACATTATACAGGGGTAATATAACTGAGGGGTATCAGGTAAATTATACAGGGGGTAATATAACTAAGGGGTATCAGGGTACACTATACAGGGGTAATATAAGTTATATTACCCCTGTATAATAATGTCCCCTGATACCCCTTAGTTAGGCCCCAGAATTCAGAACACAGTGTTACCTGAAGTCTGGGGCCGGATGCGGCAGTGTGGGTCAAATTCTATATACCCCTTACCCTACCGAGAAACAGATATGTGCATGGGTAATATTATTACAGGAGAATGCCGCACCATACCTGTTACATCCAGTGACGTCTCCTGTGATGTAGACTTTCCTCGACGTCTTCATCCAGAGATAAGACCGCCATGACACCTTCTTTCAGCCGCTTCTCGTCTCTGCAGAGTTTCACAGATTATTTTTTAGGTTCCTCACTTTACTCTCATCCTCTCCTTCCTGGTGTCTCAACAACTCATCCTGCTGCCCCCCAATACTGTGCTAGAGCCAGACAGGTAGTCCCCCATTCCTCATAATATTATTCCCCCTGTATATTATAATGGCCCCCTCTTCATCATTAATGTAATGGCCCCCTCTTTATTATTAATATAATGGCCCCTCTTTAATAACAAAGAGGGGGCCATTACATTAATAATAAAGAGGGGGCCATTACATTAATAATAAAGAGGGGGCCATTACATTAATAATAAAGAGGGGGCATTACATTAATAATAAAGAGGGGGCATTACATTAATAATAAAGAGGGGGCCATTATATTAATAATAAAGAGGGGGACATTATATTAATAATAAATAGGGGGCCATTATAATAATAATGTATTGGCCCCCTCTTTGTTATTAATATAATGGCCCCCTCTTTATTAATATAATGACCCCCTCTTTGTTATTAATGTAGTGACCCCCTCTTTATTAATATAATGGCCCCCTCTTTGTTATTAATGTAATGACCCCCTCTTTATTAATAATATAATGTCCCCCTCGTTGTTAATATAATAGCCCCCTCTTTATTATTAATATAATGGTAGTCTCTCCAGTCTCCACTCTTATTAATACTATGATGTCCACTGACTGAGTACTGTCAGTGGTCCTCCTCTCGTGCCCCCAGTGCCTCTGCAATAAGGGTAGAACGTAGGGTACATAAAAAAAAAAATAATAATTAATACTTACCTCTCTCTCCTTCACAGCTTGTGGCATCCTGGTACAGGCGGTCATCATGCCTCACTCACTATGCCTTCCCGCGCCGCGTCATCTCGCGAGATCCGATGCAGGAGGTCACAGTGAGGTACGTGACTAAGTCCTGCGTCGCACCTCAATTGAAGCCGCTCCCCCGGCCCCTCCTCCTCACTTCGCCTGCCCAGCTGCCCTGCACAGTGCGCGTCACACAGGGCCTCTCCTCTCGGCCTCCGCTCCGCCCCCTGTAAATCGTATCTTAGTTATTCAGCTGCGGCTGCGTTCTCCTGGCTTGAGGGGGCCCTGTGGGCCCCCCTGACTCAGGGGCCCGGTCGCAATTGCGACCGCTGCGACCCCTATAGCTACGCCACTGCGGGCATTATAAAATAAAATAAAAAAAGAGTCAAAAAAAAAAAAGTCCCGGCGGCTCGCTCGGCGCCTTTCGGGTGACAGCGCTGGGGTGCGGGGCACCCACTGCACCCCGTGTAGGATCGGCCCTGATTCGGCTATTATCGTGGCTTTCAGCTTGTTACTTGCCACTATGCCTCGAGCTTCCAGCAGGTCTTTAAGTGTTGTTCCTTTCTATGCGCCATTCACTTTCTTTTCGGTTAAATGAAGTAAATCCATTCAGGAGAAATCCCGCTCCTGCCACCAGTGTAAAGGAACCCATATAATACAGATGAGCCCTTATGCAGCTTACTCCCGAAGCCGAAAATCCGAAATAAGGCGAATAAAAGATCCCAGTCCCCAAACATGCGCCGAGACTCCATGAAGGGGTAAAATCAGTATGTTTTATTAGCAGTTGAGTCATCCCTTTTATGCCCTCCTCCCATGTAAGGGAGACACCCACAACAAATATGCATTAACCCATAACACAAGGTTACAACCCACATAGAATCCTCCCCTCTGCCCGTGATATAATCATGGTACATCATGGTTAACATAATCAACACAGGCAGGCGAATACACACAGAGAGACAATGGAACAGACCTCACTTACTCAACGTATACAATGTCCCACCCTTTACAATACACATAGACGTTTAACATCCCAACATGGCACGAATTACAGTTGTGTTCAAAATTATTCAACCCCCATTACTGTAAAGGGTTTTAGGGAATTTAGTGTACATTTGTAATTGTGTTCAGAATGAAATCTTACAAGGACTTTTTAAAGAACCAAATGCGACTAAAATGACATCAATTGTTTTTGTAATACAGTATTAATTTTTTTTTTGTGATTTCTTCATTGACACAATTATTCAACCCCTTAAAGACTACCACTCTTAAGAACAGAGGTTCATTCAAGTGTTTTCGATCAGGTATTGAAAACACCTGTGGATGTCAAGGAGCAGCAATCAAGCATAATAAGCACCAATTAGGCAGATTTAAAAGGACTGTGATACTCAGCTCCTTCTAGACATTTACTGGTGTGTTTACAAAGATGGTGAAGTCAAGAGAATGGTCCAGAAAGACAATATAAGAGGTGATTTCTCTTCACAGGAAGGGCAATGGCTATAAGAAGATTGCAAAGATGTTAAACATACCAAGAGACACCATAGGAAACATCATTCGCAAATTCAAGGCAAAGGGCACTGTTGAAACGCTACCTGGTCGTGGCAAAAAGAAGATGCTGACTTTGACTGCTGTGCGCTACCTGAAGCGCAAAGTGGAGAAAAGTCCCCGTGTGACTGCTGAGGAACTGAAAAAAGATTTGTCAGATGTGGGTACTGAAGTTTCAGCTCAGACAATAAGGCGCACACTGCGTAATGAAGGCCTCCATGCCAGAACTCCCAGGTGCACCCCCTTGCTGTCTCCAAAGAATAAGAAGAATCGACTGCAGTATGCCAAAAGTCATGTGGACAAACCACAAAAGTTTTGGGATAGTGTTCTGTGGACTGATGAAACAAGATTAGAACTGTTTGGGCCCATGGATCAACGCTATGTTTGGAGGAGGAAGAACAAGGCCTATGAAGAAAAGAACACCTTGCCTACTGTGAAGCATGGTGGGGGGGTCAATCATGCTTTGGGGCTGTTTTGCTTCTACAGGTACAGGGAAGCTTCAGCATGTGCAAGGTACCATGAATTCTCTTCAGTACCAGGAGATATTGGATGAAAATGTGATGCAGTCCGTCACAAACCTGAGGCTTGGGAGACGTTGGACCTTTCAACAGGACAATGATCCCAAGCATACCTCCAAGTCCACTAGAGCATGGTTGCAGATTAAAGGCTGGAACATTTTGAAGTGGCCATCGCAGTCACCAGACTTAAATCCGATTGAGAACCTCTGGTGGGACTTAAAGAAAGCAGTTGCAGCGCGCAAGCCTAAGAATGTGACTGAACTGGAGGCTTTTGCCCATGAAGACCCGTAGACCGCTGCAAGACACTTGTGTCAAGCTATGCTTCACGTTTAAAAGCTGTTATAACTGGAAAAGGATGTTGTACTAAGTACTAAGATTGAATGTCACTTGGGGGTTGAATAAAACTGATAATGATGTGAGCACAGAAAAGACATTTGTGGTTATTTCATTATAAATGTTATGTTATATTTGTCTGACTTACAAGTGCCTCTTTGATTTAATTGTAAACAAGATGACTGAAATGATCAAAATCAATGTCAAACTGGCCAAAACACTCAATTTCAGTGGGGGTTGAATAATTTTGAACACAACTGTAGTAAAAGTAAGCAGAAACCTCCCTTTCTCCACACACGGTCACTTTATTTATTAGTATACTATATGTAATATTATATTTATTTCACTTGTATTCTTCACACTTATGTAATGTTATTTAAGAAATTTATATCCACAGTATAGCACTTAGAATAGATTGTCGTTACAGGATATCCGCATATTGATATATTTTGTTATGAATTGACCATTTAGCAACCTTTCTGGACTATTTCCTTTATAGACTAGACTAATTAGACCATGGGGCACAATATACTGCAAAAAACGCATCGTCCCCCAAAAAAAAGCATGGAAACCGATTTTGGTGTTCCAGAGCAGATCCCTTACTCCAGATCTGATCTTACATGCATCTTAAAAGGGATATAAAAGGAATCACAGTAAGTTGGGATGTCACCACTGAGGAAGGGGAAAGGAGATCCCTGAAACGCGTTTGATCCCCAACAAGTGACCCCCACTTGAAGTTCGTCTATTAATATCCGGAGATACACAAAGAAATTGGAGCGCTCCAAAGATAAAAACCCGGAATTTCAGCCATTCAGACTGGTCAGTACAAGTATAAGTTCACCTCTCGAGATATTACACCCTGATCGTATAACCGGATCTGAGATTTGTGGATAACGATCGAGAGAGACCAGAGACGAACGAACCAGGTGGGACGCTAATCACTGAGAACCACGTGAATAAATACCGTGAGTAAAAATCAAAAGGATTGAATATTGGGACTGCAGGATAATCGACATTCACCTGTGAGTAACAACTTGGTGTCCGATTGGATACTTTATCGAATATTTATATCGGACAATTCCGAATATTTGAAAAGGTGCCTTGCATGGATTTTGCATGTTATATTGCATATAAGAAAGGAATGCCAATACTATTATAAGGAATAGACTGACACTTTTGGCTTGTGATATTTTTGCACATTCAGGACGTATGGTCCCCTTCTTTTTGGACTTTTTTTGAGTTTTTATTGAAGTTTTAGATTTTAGGTATTTTTAGGGACTGATATTGTCTCTGCTGCAGCGATTATTATTTTAATATTGTATTGTAATGTTGTATTTTAATATATATTTTGCCAATTAAATATTGTGTAACAACACTATTACTATTGCTCTATTTCCATGCGAGGGAGTGCCCGTCTCATACTACATAATATCTATCTATCTCTGTCTATATCTATCTATAATCTATGGATCTATCTATCTATGCATGGATTGGAAAGCGCCTGACTGTATAGGGAGGGTGCTTAGGGACTGATGGTCCCCCCTTTTCCCCTTAGGGGCATTTAGGAATCTGGCCCTGTCTCAGTAATGGTTAAGTAGGTTGCAGATTAGGGTCATTGAGGGTTAATCACTGGGGATCCTCCTTAGACAGGATGGGGGCGGTGCAGGAAATCCTGAAGGTCACATATACCTCCTCTCTGTCCTGGTCACTTCCTCTTGCAAGTGGAAGCAGATTGGCCCTCCCTCCCTGTTCAGTTATGGATACTTGGTTATTCTGTTTTGTTTTTCTATTTTTAAGAGACCCTGCTGGGAGTCCAGCGGTTTTGGATATTGCTCTGATGATTACGGCTTTGGAGAGCTGCGAATTTTAGTCGAGTTTATGAAGTCACAGCTGGCGGCATTTGAGTACAGCGGAGATATGGTGGTAGCAGATGGAGTAACTGCCCGCTGGGAGTCCAGTGGTTGGCAGACAGCTCTGATGATTACGGTTTAACTTGCCCGCTGGGAGTCCAGCCTTTGGCATACCGTTCCGATATTATGGTTTATTAAGGTTTGCCGCTTTAATAAAGAAGCTGTGGCCGATCACCATCCAGCAATAAAGTGATACAGTTGTCGGTGTCTTTTGTTATGGGTCAAGGTTGGGTAAAGGGGCCAAGGGTGAGTTAAAGGTGGTATCCCCTCCCCCTGTTTCCCTGGATACCAGCAGTCTTATCTACACTGAACAAAAATATAAACGCAACACTTTCGGTTTTGCTCCCATTTTGCATGAGCTGAACTCAAAGATCTGAAACATTTTCTACATACACAAAAGACCCATTACTCTCAAACATTGTTCACAAATCTGTCTAAATCTGTGTTAGTGAGCACTTCTCCTTTGCCAAGATAATCCATCCCACCTCACAGGTGTGGCATATCAAGGACAACATGAATATTGCACAGGTGTGCCTTAGACTGCCCACAATAAAAGGCCACTCTGAAATGTGCACAGTTTTGTCTTACTGGGGGGAAGGAGTCAGAAAACTAGTCAGTATCTGGTGTGGCCACCATTTGCCTCACGCAGTGCAACACATCTCTGTCCATAGAGTTGATCAGGTTGTTGATTGTAGCCTGTGAAATGTTGGTCCACTCCTCTTCAGTAGCTGTGAGAAGTTGCAGAATATTGGCAGGAACTGGAACAAGCTGTCGTATACGCCGATCCAGAGCATCCCAAACATGCTCAATGGGTGACATGTCCGGTAAGTATGCTGGCCATGCAAGAACTGGGATGTTTTGAGCTTCCAGGAAATGTGTACAGATCCTTGCAATATGAGTCCGTGCATTATCGTGCTGCAACATGAGGTGATGGTCGTGGATGAATAGCACAACAATGGCCCTCAGGATCTCGTCATGGTATCTCTGTGCATTCAAAATGCCATCAATAAAATGCACCTGTGTTCGTTGTCCATAACATATGCCTGCCCATACCATCGCCACCATGGGCTACACAACGTTGATGTCAGCAAACAGCTCACCCACATGACGCCACACACGCTGTCTGCCATCTGCCCTGAACAGTGAAAACCGGGACTCATCCGTTAACAGAACGCCTCTCCAATGTGCCAGACACTGTCGAATGTAAGCATTTGCCCAGTCAAGTCGGTTACGACGACGAACTGCAGTGAGGTCCAGACCCCAATGAGGACGATGAGCATGCAGATGAGCTTCCCTGAGACGGTTTCTGACAGTTTGTGCAGAAATTCTCTGGTTATGCAAACCGATTGTTGCTACATCTGTCCGGTGGCTGGTCTCAGACGATCATGGAGGTGAACATGCTGGATGTGGAGGTCCTGGGCTGGTGTGGTTACACGTGGTCTGCGGTTGTGAGGCCGGTTGGATATACTGCCAAATTCTCTGAAACGCCTTTGGAGACGGCTTATGGTAGAGAAATGAACATTCATTGCACAGGCGACAGCTCTGGTAACATCATCCTGTAAGACTGAGTTCATACTTGAGTTATTTGGTCAGTTTTGGCCCCGTGACAGCCCAAATAAGTGAAGTGTTAAGTGATTCTAAGTGCGACGCCTGTTATCTGCATGTCATACGGACTCACAGTATTGTTTCACTACCACAGCAGACTCCCTATGTGTGTTACAGCAAGGCACAGTGTTCTACACCACTATAAAGACTCTCTGCAGCCAGGAAATAGCCATTTTTTAACGTAATTTGCCGCAAATAAATTTGGATCGAACCAAACTTTTCAAACAAAATCTCTAGTAATAATGCCCATTGTGTCCCCTCCATAGTAGTTATGCCCATTGTACCCCCTTCATAGTAGTAATGCCCTCTGTGCCCCCTTTGTAGTAATAATGCCCTCTTGGCCCCCTTTGTAGTAGTAAAGCCCTCTATAGTAGTAAACACAGTGAGTGACTACTCACCTTGTCCCGTTCCTGATGCTCAGACGCAGGATCCTCCCACAAAGGGTGGCAGTGCGATCTGTGTCTGCAGGCTGAATGGTGGAGCAGGGAGACTTCCATTCAGTGTGGGAGACGGAGCGCAGGGAGCTGAGTGACAGGACCGCAACTCCCGGCGCTCTGTTTTGATGGAAGCGCTCATTGCTTCTGGGCTCTGGCGGCCCTATGACAGTGGGCACCTGGGGCGGACCAGCCATACAACCCCCCACACCCCCTTAGCATGCCACTGACTGTCAGTCACTGATAGTTGTACAGGGAGGAGGTGTTATCAGTTAGAGATGAGGTCATTTTTGAAAAGTTCAATTCGGGTGATTCTCCAAATCTTACAAACATTTCGCTTTGCGACGAATAACGATAGCGCCGCCCCCTGTCATTGTACCCCTCAGATGCCGCATTCATACATGATCGCAGCATCTGAGTGTTAAAAACGGTGGGAAATTAACATAAAATGTATTTTTTTATTAAACTTACCGCTTACATTTGCTCGCAACCGGCCGGCAGCTGCCATCTTGCTTGAACATCTGGAGCAAAATCAGATTACGTCACCATGCACAGGATTTCAGTCGATATCTTCAATCAAGATGGAGGTTGACGGCCCGTTGCAAGCAAATGGAGGAGGTAAGTATGATTTTTTTAGTTTTTTTATACCATTTCAGGTTAAATCGATTCGCTGACATGAAGCACGAGAAAATTCGGCTTCGAGGCGAATCGAATTTATCCAGAAATTCGGATCGAATTCCACTTTGTGGGATTCGATTCGCTCAACTCTATTATCAGTGAATGATAATATTCCCTGTGTAAATGGGTATGCAAAGATAGCTGTCAGCCACTGATAGCTGTACACAGGGGAGGTAACATAGTAACATAGTACATAAGGCCGAAAAAAGACATTTGTCCATCCAGTTCGGCCTGTTATCCTGCAAGTTGATCCAGAGGAAGGCAAAAAAAAAAAAAAAGTGAAGTAGAAGCCAATTTTCCCCAGGCAATCAGACTAACTCCCTGGATCAACGACAAGGTATTATCAGTGATTGATAGCATTCTCTATGTATGTGTGTATACAGAGATAGATGTCAGTCACTGATAGTTGTACATAGGGAAGGTGATATCAGCAATTGATAGTATTCTCTGTGTAAGTGTATATGCATAGGTAGATGTCAGTCACTGTTAGTTGTACACAGGGGAGGTGTTATCAGTGATTTATAGCATTCTCTGTGTAAGTGTGTATACAGCGATAGCTGTCAGTCACTGATAGATGTATATTGGGCAGATGTTATCAGTGATTGATAGCATTCTCTGTGTAGGTGTGTATAAATAGATAGCTGTTAGCCACATATAGCTGGATTTATAACATTATATGTGTGTATGCAAGTTAGCTGTCACTCACTGATAGCTGTACATGGAGGCAGTCTTACTAGTGATTGATAGCATTCTCTGTGTAAGTCTTGTACAGGACACCGGGGGTGGGTCCTGGACGGGTGCTATACGGCTCCACTGTTTGGACTATGGTCCATTTAAATAGAGGTAGAAGGTTCAGGGGGTCACCCAAAAAGTGGGTGAAAAGTTCCAGGCAAGCGCTAATTCAGAGAGGACTGGCTCACAGTCTTCTCTATCTTAGTAAAGTAGTTTGGGGCCTGGAATTTTGGAGGCTCCAAAGTGTTATTTGGGTGGGATGAAGCCTCCACTCCTAAACCCTGGAAGCCAGCGCACAAGGGGTTAAGATCTCACAGACAACCACCCATTAAAGCAGGAAGTGATGCTGGAGGGAGTGAGTGAGTTGGGAGAGTGCACCTGTGAGGACAAGATGGAAGTCTGCTAGCTGCTCAGAGAGGACTTTTGAGTAGTTTGGAAGTGAAGCTGTGTCTGCAGGGAAGGTCTGGAGGACTTCTACTAAAAACGTATGTGTCTTTCTTTTGGTTGTTTTTCTGAAGAAAGACTTTTTCCTAATTTATGCTGGAAACAAGCAGGACTTTTGTTGTGACGTTTTGGATGCTGAAGAAAAGCTATATTTTGTTTTGTTTGGTCACCAATAAAGACCCTTTGCTTTACTGACACGGTTTTACGCACTTGTCTCGCGGAGCTTAAAGACCCCCAAAGTTTACAACTGGTGGAGGATGCGGGCAAAGTGCATTTGCAGGCGCAAAAAACCCGTTTAAAACTGACATTTAAAGAGATAGTATACTTATGGCATGTCTTGGGTGAAGTCAGCCCAGGCGTTACAAACAGCAGACAAAGGCATGGAGGAGGTCGTTAAGGCTTTGGCACAAGCCACTGTGACCCAGCAGCAAGCCACTGTGGCCCAGCAGCAAGCGTCAGCAGAGTCAAACCGTCGCCATGAGGAAGCGATGGCTCAGCAGCAGCAGGCCCTGGCACAGGCTATAGCTGCGCAGCAGGAAAATACACGGCTGCTATCCGCCCAGCAGGAGTCCACTCAAGCACAGGTGGCTGCCTTGCAGGAGGCCGTACAGCAGCTGGCTCAGGGACAAGCGCAAGCGGTCGTTGCCGTTAGCAACCCAGTATCTGTTAGAGCCAGCCATTTTTTGCAGAAACTAACACCCAGCGATGACGTGGAAGCCTTTCTTACCACCTTTGAAAGGATAGCAGAGAGAGAAGCGTGGCCCCGGGACCAATGGGCCGGCATTATATCGCCTTTTCTCACTGGTGACCCGCAAAAGGCCTATTTTGACCTCCCAGCTGAGCACATCAAAGACTATGAACGTCTAAAAGCTGAAATCCTGGCCCGCCTGGGAGTGACCACAGCTGTCCGGGCTCAGAGGGTGCATCGCTGGCGGTACAAATCGGACCAACCACCCAGGTCCCAGATGCATGAACTAATTCAGTTAGTTAAAAAATGGCTGCAGCCAGAAAAGTTGTCAGGTCCACAAATGGTGGAACGAGTAGTGATGGACCGGTACCTACGGTCCCTACAAGATGACCTACAGCGCTGGGTAAGCCATGGAAACCCTACTAATGCTGACCAGCTGATCGAGCTGGTTGAACGGTATACCGTGGTGGAGGACCTGCTTGGGCCTGCCAAGCGTCGAGAACCCACGCCAAGGACACCCAGACCAGCCACCAACCTGAGGAGAGAAGCCTTGCCAGATGTGGGCGTCCGCAGGTTTACACCATCTGCCCTAGAACCACGGAGGTCGGTTCCTGTACCAAAGATGGGAGACATACAATGTTGGCGATGTCGGTCCTGGGGGCATACCCGGGCACAATGCCCACTGCAGGAGGAGCCTATGGAGTGCGGAACTGGTCGGAGAAGCTCCTTCTATGTGCGAAGCGTGTGTACCACTCATCTTGACCTGGCTGCAGGACGGTTTGAGTGTGAAGTGTGGGTGAACCACCTTCCTGCCAGGGCCCTACTGGACTCCGGTAGCATGGTAACATTAGTACATGCCAGGGTACTTGGGAGGCTTAGACCAGTGACTAAAACTCTTCGGGTGGTATGCATTCATGGGGATACCAAGGAGTACCCCTTGGTTCCGGTGACTGTCTCTTATGGCCATGCCTCAGTTACGCAGGAGGTCGGGGTGGTAAACAGTTTAATTCATGACATCATAGTGGGGCGGGACTGTCCACTATTTCTGGAACTATGGAACGAGGTGCAAATGGCACCACCAGGGGAACTGGGGGCACTGGGCCTGGAAGGGACAGGGTCCGAGGGGTCCGGAGCTGAAATACACCCCTCTGATATAGAAATACCTACCATTGATAATGAAGTCGCAGGGAATGCTAATGTGGAGGATAATGCCCCTGACCCAGGTCTTAAACCCGGGTTGATCTCTGAGGTGGGGGAGGTCTTCCCATTACAAGTCATGCTGGGGGAGGATGACGAGGAGCTCTCCCCAGTTGAGGAAGATGAAGGGGAAACATCCTCAAGGCCAGTACATCCAGATCTAGACGTGTCCAGAGGTGCATTTGGTACCGCCCAATTACGGGACCCTGCCTTGGTCAATGCTCGAGAGCAGGTTTCTGTTGTTGATGGGGTCCCACAAATGCCAGATGCAGACCAGAGGTTCCCTCACTTTGCGTTGAAGGGGGACTTACTGTATCGAGTGGCTGAGAGCCGAGGGGAAACTATAGAGCAGTTGCTGGTTCCCCAACCGTATAGGCGGATGCTCCTCGATCTAGCCCACATCGATGCACTGGGAGGACACCTGGGGGCGGAGAAAACAGAGGCCAGGATAAACGACCGGTTTTACTGGCCAGGGTTGAAGGCCGAGGTTAAAAGATACTGTGCGTCTTGTCCCATTTGCCAGTTAACCGCCCCAGTGCCACACTATAGAAACCCTCTGGTGCCCTTGCCGATTATCGAAGTCCCGTTTGAACGGATCGCTATGGATCTGGTGGGACCCCTGGTAAAGTCGGCACGGGGCCACCAATACATATTGGTCATCCTAGACTACGCAACTAGGTATCCAGAAGCTGTTCCTTTGAGGAAAGCCTCCTCTAAGGCCATCGCCAGGGAGTTGTTTCAAATGTTCTCACGAACTGGGTTCCCCAAAGAGATCCTGACAGACCAGGGTACCCCTTTTATGTCAAAGGTAATGGCGGACTTGTGCAAATTGTTTCAAATTAAGCAGTTGCGGACGTCTGTCTACCACCCACAGACCGATGGCCTAGTCGAAAGATTCAATAAAACCTTAAAATCCATGTTGAGAAGAGTAGTCCAGAAAGATGGGAAGGATTGGGATATGTTACTCCCTGCCCTGTTATTTGCTATCCGGGAGGTCCCGCAAGCATCCACAGGTTTTTCGCCATTTGAATTAGTGTATGGACGAAGGCCCCGGGGGTTACTCGATCTGGTAAAGGAGACATGGGAAAGTGAGTCCTCACCACACAAAACGGTGGTAGAGCATATCTCTCAAATGCGAGAGAGGGTGGCTAAGGTGATGCCACTGGTGAAGGAGCATATGCAGAAGGCCCAGGATGCCCAAAGAAGAGTGTATAACAGGTCGGCTAAAGTTAGACAGTTCCAAGTAGGAGACCGGGTGGCTGTTCTAATACCCACGGTAGAGAGCAAATTCTTGGCCAAATGGCAGGGCCCATTTGAGGTAGTAGAGAAATTCGGTGAGGTGGACTACAAGGTACACCAGCCAGGGAAAAGAAAACCATACCAGATCTATCACATCAATTTGTTGAAACCCTGGAGAGACAGAGAACAAGTGTCAGCGGTAGTAGGGGTACAGTCAGGGGACCATGCAGGGATCGACTTGGTGCAGGTTGCTTCTACCCTGACTAGACCTCAAACCCAGCAAACAAAAGAGTTTCTACAAAAAAATAGAGATATGTTTTCAGAGTTGCCCGGTCGCACCAACGTCATCGAGCATGACATTGTGACCGAGCCCAATGTAAAAGTCAGGTTAAAGCCTTACCGTATCCCAGAAGCTCATAGGGTGGCAGTGTCCGAAGAGGTTAAAAGAATGTTTGAGCTTGGAGTCATTGAAGAGTCGCAGAGCGAATGGTCAAGTCCAATTGTGTTGGTACCCAAGCCCAACGGCACCCTCCGCTTCTGCAACGACTTCAGAAAGCCCTAATGAAGTCTCCAAGTTCGACGCATATCCCATGCCACGAGTAGATGAGCTAATTGAAAGGTTGGGGCCTGCCAGGTACATTACCACGCTAGACCTCACAAAAGGGTACTGGCAGATTCCCCTGACTAAGGAAGCCAGGGAGAAGACAGCCTTCTCTACCCCAGAAGGCCACTTCCAATATAAGAGAATGCCATTTGGTCTACACTCAGCCCCGGCCACGTTCCAAAGGGCCATGGACAAAACTCTGCGTCCACACCAACGGTACGCTTCTGTCTACCTAGATGACATAGTCATCTTCAGCACTGATTGGGAGTCCCACCTTCCCCGGGTTCAGGCAGTCGTAGACTCCTTAAGAAGAGCAGGGTTCACCATCAACCCCGAGAAGTGTGCCATTGGGATGGAGGAAGTAAAATACCTAGGGTATATTGTGGGTAGAGGGCTGGTAAAGCCCCAAATGAGTAAGGTGGAGGCCATACAGGACTGGCCCCGTCCCCTAACCAAGAAGCAGGTCAGAGCGTTTTTGGGCATAGTTGGCTATTATAGGAGGTTTGTCCCCAACTTTGCCACTGTTGCTGCACCACTGACCGACCTGACCAGAGGCAGAAAGTCAGTGATGATAAAGTGGAACGCCGAGGCCGAGACGGCTTTTCAAATGCTTAAGACAGCTTTGTGCCAAGATCCGGTGCTTGTAGCTCCAGATTTTACAAAAGATTTTGTAGTACAGACAGATGCTTCAAGCGAAGGGTTAGGAGCGGTCCTGTCTCAGGAAATCAATGGGGAGGAGCACCCTGTTGTCTTTCTTAGTAGGAAGCTGACGGCAGCTGAAAGAAACTATGCGGTGGTGGAGCGGGAGTGTCTGGCCATCAAGTGGGCTCTAGACTCCCTGCGATATTTCCTCCTGGGCAGAAAGTTCCGCTTGGTGTCAGACCATGCTCCGCTTACCTGGATGAGACAGAATAAACACACCAATGCCAGGGTAACAAGGTGGTTCCTTTCTCTCCAGGAGTTCAATTTCATGGTAGAGCACAGACCCGGGAGACAGCATCAGAATGCCGATGCCCTCTCCCGAGTCCATTGTATGGTGTCTACTGTTGCCTCCAACACCTCCGCGTTGAGGCAGAGGGGGGGGATATGTACAGGACACCGGGGGTGGGTCCTGGACGGGTGCTATACGGCTCCACTGTTTGGACTATGGTCCATTTAAATAGAGGTAGAAGGTTCAGGGGGTCACCCAAAAAGTGGGTGAAAAGTTCCAGGCAAGCGCTAATTCAGAGAGGACTGGCTCACAGTCTTCTCTATCTTAGTAAAGTAGTTTGGGGCCTGGAATTTTGGAGGCTCCAAAGTGTTATTTGGGTGGGATGAAGCCTCCACTCCTAAACCCTGGAAGCCAGCGCACAAGGGGTTAAGATCTCACAGACAACCACCCATTAAAGCAGGAAGTGATGCTGGAGGGAGTGAGTGAGTTGGGAGAGTGCACCTGTGAGGACAAGATGGAAGTCTGCTAGCTGCTCAGAGAGGACTTTTGAGTAGTTTGGAAGTGAAGCTGTGTCTGCAGGGAAGGTCTGGAGGACTTCTACTAAAAACGTATGTGTCTTTCTTTTGGTTGTTTTTCTGAAGAAAGACTTTTTCCTAATTTATGCTGGAAACAAGCAGGACTTTTGTTGTGACGTTTTGGATGCTGAAGAAAAGCTTTATTTTGTTTTGTTTGGTCACCAATAAAGACCCTTTGCTTTACTGACACGGTTTTACGCACTTGTCTCGCGGAGCTTAAAGACCCCCAAAGTTTACAGTCTGTATACATAGGTAACTGATTCTGGCTATAATTATTATGACTTTAAAAAGGGACACTTCCACCAATAATAACAGAAAAGAATATTTTGTAGAATTTTTAGTTGTTTTTCTTTTTTCATTTCGGAATTACTATACCATAAAAATTGGAATACAACATATTGTCCTTCTTTAGCACTCAGCACAGAGAGAGATATAAAAAACTTGTATATATAGGGAATCCACTGTCAGTTTCCTCCAGAAAACCATCCATGTTTTTTTCTTGTAAAAATAAAAAAATAAAAAAATTGGCCACTACCCAAGCGGATTACGACTGTCCCATGTGGTCGCACCCTAACACACTGCACCTGCACTAAACTCCCAATAGTGAAAGTGCAGGTGGCAGGTGCAGTGCATCATTTGAATGGAGGAGACATCACATGGAGGTGTTTTGCCTAGTCATATGACCCTCCATCAACAGCTATTTTATGGACAAGACCTTTGTGTGGACAGCAGAAAAGACTTGGCAAACAAGGGGGTATACCTTATGAAATATACCTAATGGCACCAAATTTCAACAAAGGTTATATTGGTAAGTGAATCATCTTACAAACACATCAGTTAAGTTTAATTAGAAAGTGACCATTCCCTTTAAAAACAGAGGCACAATTTCCTATTTCCTGTGAAGCTAGTGTAGGAAGGCGCAAGGAGCCGTCATTGATGGAAGGTGTGTCACCGAGATTCCTGGCCTCGGTGAGGTAAGAGCCGATAGTTATAAGTGGCAGTGGCAGCTAGTGCTGACTGACACAGTTTTTTGCTAGTATGGCTGTAAAGCCGATCCGGGCCGGCTTTTACTGGGAGTAGCCAAAGTGCTGGGTGGGTGGCCTCTCCCCACGCTCCAGGCTGGGTCTTTTTGGCTTATATAAAAAAAAACAGCCAGCAATCTCAGCTGGGTGTGCAGTGGCGTACACACAATACATTGGGGCCCCGGTGCAAAACTGATCCATGGGCCCCCCCGGTCTCGGGAGGGGCATTTCCTCGGGCAATAGGAGATTATGGGGCTCCTGTGTCCCCACCCGCCCTCAAACCACACCCACACACAGCCCCACCCATAAATCGCGCCCGTACCTCTTACATCCAGTGACGTCTCCTTCGATGTAGATGTTCTCTGTCCTCGTCTTCTCCTTTCAGACCAGACCACCATTTTTTTCTCTGCAGTTTGACAAAAAAAAAAATCTTAGTTTACTACTTTTCCATCATCCTACCATCTTCTGGACAAAACATCCTACTACCCCAATACTGTGCCCTGTGGTCCCCAATAGTGTCCCCAATAATGTGCCAGTAACAAGTGCCTCTCTCCCCCCATGTGCCAGTATCAAGTGCCAACCCCCCATGTGCCAGTATCATGTGCTAACCGCCCCATGTGCCAGTATTAAATGCCAACCCCCCTTCATTTTCCAGAATCAAGTGCCAACCCTCCTTCATTTGCCAGTATCAAGTGCCAACCCCCCTATATTTGCCAGTAAGAAGTGCCAACCCCCCCATTTGCCATTAAGTGCCAAGTTGCCAACCCCTCCATTTGCAGTAAGAAGTGCCAACCCCCCTATTTGCCAGTAAGAAGTGCCAACCGTCTCCCCCTCATTTGCCAGTATGAAGTGCTTCCTCATGTACCAGTAAAGTCCGGTATTAAAAAAAAAGAATAAACCCTTATACTTACCTCCTTAGCAGCGATGCGATGCAGGCCTCTTCTGGCCTGTGTCCCGCGCTGTACGGCTCAGGCGGCGCGATGACATCATCGCGCCGCCTGCATCGCTCTGATAGGCTGCCGGCACAAGGCCCGCATCCTATCAGAGGAACAGGGAAGGGAGACGCCTCCCTCCCCTGCCCGGCCACAGCACAGCAATCTGTATCGCTGTCCTGAGGACAGTGATACAGATCACTATGGAGATGAACGCTTCCACAATGGAAGCGTTCATCTCCCTGTCACCTGCCTCCACCCCTGCAGCGGGCCCACACCTGAGTCTGAGTGGCACTACTGCAGGGGCCAGGGGTCCACAGGCGGCCGCCCCCCTGGAGTGCCGGGGCCGGTCGCAACTGCGACCCCTGCGACCCCTGTATGTACGCCACTGTGGGTGCGGTTTATCCTCCATCTGACAGAGAAGCTGGGGAATCTCCTGGTTTTGGGACCTGTGAAGTTGTGCCGTGCTAAAGGGCTGAGAGCCGCATGCTGGGAAACAGGCCCCTAAAGCCTGCTGTGGACTGCGGGTGGAAAACTGTTAAAGCAGGTGAAGATTTTGTTCTATGGAAATTGCATGGTGTGAATAAACACTAAGGGCTCTTTCACACTTGCGTTGTCCGGATCCGTCGTGTACTCCATTTGCCGGAGGTGCCCGCCGGATCCGTAACACCGCAAGTGAACTGAAAGCATTTGAAGACGGATCCGTCTTCAAAATGCGTTCAGTGTTACTATGGCACCCAGGACGCTATTAAAGTCCTGGTTGCCATAGTAGTAGTGGGGAGCGGGGGAGCAGTATACTTACCGTCCGTGCGGCGGTATTTTCTCCTGCCAAAAAACGTTCCGTTCCGGAACTGAAGACATCCTGATGCATCCTGAACGGATTTCTCTCCATTCAGAATGCATGGGGATAATCCTGATCAGGATTCTTCCGGCATAGAGCCCCGGCGCCGGAACTCTATGCCGGAACACAACAACGCAAGTGTGAAAGAGCCCTAAGACTGTGAACGGTCATTTTTGTTTTTCCTTATGTGTGAATAAACACTTAACTGTTTAAGTTAAAGACTTTGTGATTGCCTCTATACTGCGTCCGCTAGCCTGTCTACCAGAGCAAAACCCCACAATAGTCAGAAAAAGTTTTAGAAACCCTAGTTGAGAAAAATTGTGCCAAGTAGTTCCACTTTTTAGATACCTTCTAGGCACAGACACTTTATATTTTCACTAATGGAAATTAGTGTGTTTTTAGTTAATTGCGTAGTTTTGCGTTTTTTTAGATGTGTGAAACGGCAAAACAGGCAACACTTAAAATTTGCTATCCTGTGCCATCTGTGTTGATATCCTCAATATCTTTACAGTTAGAAGTATTTATAGTGCAGTGCGCTTCCTTTGAGAGATAGCTAAGCACTAACTACTTGTTACCTGTACATGTCAGACATTCATCCCTTTCTGTCACTTCAGTGCAGATGTGTCATCATTTTGCAAGCAGCGCAGACACACACAGGCACAACTCCTCATATTACTGCTGGAAGGATCTCAGTATTTTAAGGAGTGAAAATGACATTTCACTCCCGTTGGTGTTGATAAGGATAAAAACTGACATGGTAGATACATTAAAATCATGCAATATGAAATACAATTCTACACTTTGTTACTGCCGATGCATAGCTATTACACACCAAGCGCTAGTTAAACCAAGTCTCTTTATAACTCTAGGCTCGTTCATCTTTTTCTGAACTTTTTGTTATCAAGAATGGAGCTAAATACTGCATATTTCATCACAAGCTATCTTAGTAGTGAAATGCACTTAATAGAGATTCAAGAAAAACAAGAAATGGATTATCCACATGGTAACAGAATACCATACTCGACATGCCACATATAAGAATATATGAATATATCTATTGGTTGTTGTACTATAGCAATTTTCCCCATATTTTTACATCACTAACTTATTGTAGTGCAGTTTATTGAAGATAAAACAGTCATGCACACAATATCTCAACACCGTCAAGTGTACTTACACTGGTCGACCAATATATTATTTTATATTGGAGCAGCAAAATCCATTAGATTGTGACCTTTTCTGTACTGAAATGTTATACAAGCAATGACAAATCCATCTGAGATATTATATTTATAAGGTAGATATTATAGGAGAGATTTATTACTTTTGTAACGTAATGTGAATTCAAAAGATTTGAGAATGAATAATCTTATGCAGGCTAAGTGAATAGATATATTTACTACGTGTGATTAAATATAAGATAATGCAAAAAAATCACATACTGAATAATAAAAGGTAAATACATCACTACATGCAATATCGGGTGATATTATGGGGTGAGACTCCGTTGATCATGCTTTAACACATGGCTGTATACCACATTATAACATATGACCAACACCCCTGGTTGTACAGGAGATAGGGAAAATCAATACTTACATCCTACCTAGAATGAAGTTCTTGGTAGAGTCTCCTGAATGAATATGTGTCACAGAGTTTAAACATTAATACATGTGGGAACAAACGCCCCTTGGAAGAAGTGCACAGTGCAAAACGTCAGGCTTCCGCTCCTCCCCTTCAGAGGTTAGTAACCCACTCTATTATGCTATAATGATATTGCTATTGGCAATTTGCAATTTGTTCATGTATCAAGTGGGGGTTGGTTTAGGGTCATACTCTTTCAATTTGTATTTTTGCCACAATTATTTCCCTTTTGGGTTATAGGTGTTCATGTCATCTGGATTTTCCACCCTGATTTTGGGTTCCATTCACTCTGCATTGCATCTCACAGGTTCTTTAGTGGTGATATACAATAATTTGCATTGATTTATTGATTTATACAGGGGGGGTGCACCATTTTTGGTTGTTTTACCTTCTCTTAAATTACGCTTGGTATTGTGTAATCTATTTGGCTTTTCCTCTATGGCCTGTGACTGCAATGCTGGGATGTTGTTTTGGAGGGATTTTAGAGGCTATTGATGAGCTTCTTATAAACCTTTATGGCATGTATGTAATATGTTGGCATTGGTAGTTATTATACCCTAATCACAGTATCCTCTTGTTGTCGGGGACCTGTATTGTTCCACACCTTAACATCTCCTGCAGATTTTTATATCTATATACATTTATTTATGATTATAATAAAGATTTAATGTTGGTACTTTAATGTGTGGTTATTTATATTATTGAGTTTGAGAGTTTAAACATTTTAGCCCCTTCTCCAGTGTGCAGCACACATATCTCTGAGATCACTCAGGAATGTCGTCTTATCAGCACAGTGGGTGATGGGTACTATATTACAGGCACATCATTACACAGAACAGAATTAAAGGAACAGAACCAATGAGTTGTTAAAAATTACCCTTACAATACACCTTTACACCAATTTGATAAAAACTAAAAAGATAATGGATTAAACTTTATCATGAAAATGTGGTGTTGTAGTGTTATTGATGTAATTGGCGTAAATTGCATACAAAACGGTCATGCATTTTATATAATGTAGTTACTTCAGTTGCTCTTTATATACGTAACCATAGCCTTTATTTACTTCCTGTAGAGAGAAACCCAGAATATATAGATTTTGGTCTCTATTTTGCTGATTTTTCAACAAATGATTATAGCATCCTTCCAAAAATTTTGGTATCAACTTATAAGGATCCACATATACCTCTACATTAGTGGTCATTGAAGACACCTACAGATCATCTTATTGTAAATAATGCTCCATAAGCACATCTGTCTGCAATAAGATTGGTCATTAAAACTATCAAAGTGTAGTGATTTGTTTTTGGCTGTTACCAAAGTACTTTTGAATGTATTTTTGTTAAATTCTTACTTTTATGTAAGTGTAAAATAAAGATTAAAGTGAATTAACAATACATGCACAGTATTTATCAAATTAGCACACAACAAACAATATGTGCTTCAAAAGCAATAGAGTTGTTTCTTCACGCTATTCAGATGACTTCTGATGAATTAATAATGGTCTCTTAATTAAACTTGCTTGCTTAGCTCCGATAACACAAATACTCTCAGTCATCTGTGATATTTATAAGTCACATTAAATACAGCAGAACAAAATGTTATTCTGACTTCAGACCTATTATTCTTTGTAAATGTATGAAATGTTTATCAGCTCTTGAGATATATTTCTAAAACTCTCTGTGAATGCATAATAACAGATAGACTATAACATATTATTTATGCTGATTCAAAATGAATTATATTTAAAAAAAAATCCTTAACAGAATTGTATTAATATAAACATTTGAGTCCAGAATCTGTTCCTTAAATTAAAGGGGTTGTCAAGCCTTTTTTAAGTGATGATTGGATACCCGCATCCCCACCCTTCAGCTGTTCTATGTACGTAAATCAGTTGCCATAAGTCAACGATAAAACTACACCGCACCATCGACAGTGTAGTGGACAAGGCTGATCACTGCAGCACTGCTTCAATTAAGGTTAATGGGAGCAGAACTGCGATGATGAGTAATGTCCACTACAATTTTGAAGGTGCTTTGTAGCTCCTCCCAGGAGGATAGTCATCACTTTATAAAGGCTTGACATACTTGGTGAAGATTCTCCAGAGACCATAGCGTTTAAAAGGGCCCCTCAGAACCCCCCAGAAATGCTAAGTGCTATTAATATCTGTAGATGTCATAGAAGGTCTACCCTTGCTCAAGACTCTCTTCATGAGCCAAAAAGCGTTGGCCAATTGGTCCAGTGGCCAACAAGTAATACTATATTTGGCATCTCATTTACAGTTATCAACTGATCGCCAGAGTGGCTATCATTACACATGGCGTCTTTATAAGAATGAGAACTGTAATGGACACAGAAATACTGGTAACACATTTTGACTTATTACTCCTATATTTTAGGTGTCTTCTAAGTAATAGTGTTTCTTCATTTTTAGTGATTTGGAAAAAGTCCATGAAATAGTGAATGTAAAAAGCAGTTAAGTAATTGACAGATGCAACAGTTTCAGTACGCAGAAGTAAACTTTGGAAACCCCATGAGTGTCTTTTCCCAATAACATTCTCATTGGTTTCCAAGTGTAAGAGAAGTAAAACACTACCAAAGTATGTAATTATGAGGGAGTAATTGCCATCTTGCGCTGTGTATGTAATTGCATACAACTGTGCAATTAACCATCCAACGGTGAAAACTCTGGCATATCTTAAAATACCACTCCTGCACATGTCATCAAACAGAATAGCAACTTTGCTGAAACCTTTACCATTTACAGGTAGATTCAAGCCAACCTTATTTCTCCTGGATATCTACTATAATAATAAGCTTTCAATGTGACAAAGGGGGGAAATCATGTTGAACAAATATTTTTTTTAAAAGCAGATAGAGATGAGCAAATTGGTCAAAATTAGACTTTTGTTTCGGCTGGGTCGAAATCAATTCTACTAAAAATCTCCTAGAACTTCTACTTTTTCTCTCTAGTCTCTATTTTGTATCCAAAATGTAACATGAATAAATATTGGCTAAAGTTTAGTTATTATCCTTGTTTTACTTACAGACTAGAGTTGAGCGGACACCAGGATGTTCGAACCCAAACCCCATTGAAGTCAATGGGGACCCGAACTTTTGAGCACTAAAATGGCTGTAAAAATGTCATGGAAAGGGCTAGAAGGCTGCAAATGGCATCAGAATGTGATTAATAGCATGGCAAGTGCTCTGCAAACAAATGTGGATAGGGAAATGACTTTAAATAACATAAAATACGTAAAAAAATATAAATAAATCTTGATCTAGGAGGACGAGGTCCATATGGAGTAGGAGGTTGAGGAGGTAGTGAATATGGCGCTGTAGGTGGGAGCAGCTGTGGAGAAGGAGGAGGTAGCCTACACTGCTTTTTGGTTTTAAATTTATTTTAATTCTTTTAAATTAGGGTACACCCCAAAACATTGGGAAATATAACCTGTGATAACCCCCTCCAGTTGTGCTAAACACACGTTCAGACAATACACTGACTGCAGGGCAGGCCAGCACCTCCAAGGCGTAAAGGGCAAGTTCAAGCCATGTGCCCAATTTGGAGACCCAGAAGTTGAAGGGGGCAGACCCATCATTCAATACGCGTAGGCATGTGCACACATACTGCTCCACCATGTCACACGTCCCCTTGATGTCCACGTTCCAATTCTATATCTTCTCTATCAACTTATGATGTTCTTTTATGCACCTACCATGGTGATCACGGGTGGCGGGGAATCAGGGTTCCAGGCCGGAGAGGGAGCCTAAGAAAAGGATATAACATCCAAGGGAGGTCAATGGATGAAATTAAATGTAATCGAGTGGGACAAAGTATTGAAGCATAACCTTCCAAGTTAAGGAAAGGGTGCGCGGCAATTAACCACTCCCGACTCAGGGAAGTAGTGACGATAAATAACAATACAGGACTCTTAAGATGCCCTGTTTTTGGAATGATTAATAAAAAATTATAGGGAATGTCACTGGGATATTTTGGATTTGAAAACGTTAGCCAGGAGAGTCCCTGCTGCCGCTTTGTTGACTCTAGATAACTTCTGCCTGATCGCACGTCCCTGTCCACCATCCATTTGGATATCTTCTCTATCAACTTTTGATGTTCTTTTCTGAGCCTACCATGTTGATCACGGTTATCGGCGAATCAGGGTTCCACGCCGGAGAGGGAGCGTGAGAAAGGAGACCTCATCCAAGGGAGGTCAATGGCTGCAATGGGATGAAGCGGAAATGTGGGACAAGTTATTAAAGCAGAAGGATCGAAAGAAAGGGCCAATTAAAGACGAATTTTAGAAATTTAGGTCCCTGTCACCTATGCAGAGCAGGGGTTTTTCATCGCCGGAAATGGGTTATTGTCACCCACCAATGGAACTGATTATTTTTTTAAATTTCGGTCCCTGTCACCTATGCAGAGAAGAGGTTTATTCACGGCAAAAATTGCAAAATGTCACCCAAGAATGTAACAGAATTTTTTTTTTTTTTTAAGCTGTCAACTAGGTAGAGCAGGGGTATATCACAGCCAAAAATTGGTGAATTTCACCCGAAAATGTAACAGACAAATTAGTGAGTTTTTTTACCTGTCTACTAGGTATAGCAGTGGTATATCACACCCAAAAATTGGTGAATTTCACCCGAAAATGTAACAGACAAATTTATTAATTTTTTTGACCTGTCTACTAGGTAGAGCAGTGGTATATCACACCCAAAAATTAAACAGACAAATTAGTGAAATGACATAAAATAAAATAAAATACGTACAAATAAAAAAACTTGATTTATGAGGTGGAGTAGGAGTCCATATGGAGTAGGAGTTTGAGGAGGCGGTGGACGTAGCGGTGTAGGTGGAAGCAGCGGTGGAGATGGACGAGGTAGCCAACACTGGTTTTTAGTTTTAATTTTTTAATTTTTTATTTAAATTAGGGTACACTCCAAAAGAGTGTGAAATATCCAAAATACAAGAATGAGCAATTGCGCTGTAGTATAACAATGGCTGGTTAAGGCCGGTATACATGTCTATTCTGCACAATGTACGGACAGAATAGAACCACAGTATCTAAATGGTGTATCTCACACATGCAGATGCAGACTAGGCCGCAATTTAATATTTTTTCTCCAAAATGGGTGTTTTTCTAATAGCAGAATAGAACCACAGTATCTAAATGGTGTATCACACACGTACAGATGCAGACTAGGCCGCAAATTAAGATTTGTGGCCAAAATGGGTGTTTTCTTATAGCAGAATAGAACAACAGTATGTAAAGGGTGTATCTCACAATGACAGATGCAGCAAAGGCTGCAATATTAAGTATTTTGTCCAAAAAGGCTGTTTTTTTACTAACAGAATATGACAGCAGTATATAACGCTTGAATTTCACACGTGCAGGTGCAGCAAGGGCTGTAAAATTTTATATTTTGCCTGAAAAGGGTGTTTTTTAAAACCCAGAAAATTATAGCTGTATTTCTAGCTTAAATTGCACACTGACAAATGCGGCAGAGGCCCCAGATGGAGGGTATTGCCAAAAATTGGTGTTTTTTCAAAGCCAGAAAATTATTGAAGTATTTCAAGCTTGTTTTTACCAATCACAGATGCAGCAAAGGCTGCAATATTAAGTATTTTGCCCAAAAAGGGTGTTTTTTACTAACAGAATATGACAGCGGTATATAACCCTTGAATTTCACATGTGCAGTTGCAACAAGGGCTGTAAAATTGCATGTTTTGCCCAAAATATATATTTTTTAAAAACCCAGAAATTTATAGCTGTATTTCTAGCTTAAATTGCACACTGACTAATGTGGCAGAGGCCCCAGATGGAGGGTATTGCCCAAAATTTGTGTTTTTTCAAAGCCAGAAAATTATTGAAGTATTTCAAGCTTGGATTTGAATGTCACAAAAGCACATATGCAGTGCTGGTGCACTGAGCTTGCATAAAATGGCATATTTTTATCTGTCACTGGGCTCAGGGCAGGGTAAAAAGATTGTGCACTGCACCCACACAACAAAATATATGTAGATCGCTGAGTTCAATTTGAGTTCTGATTAAAGATTCTGTCCTATTCTCTCCCTCACAGCAGCAGAAGCAGTATCCTCTCCCTACACTAAGCACAGCAGAGTGACGTGCAGCTCTACATGACTCCAGCTTATATAGAGGCTGGGTCACATTCTGCACTGGCCAATCACAGTCATGCCATTAGTAGGCATGGCTGTGATGGCTTCTAAGGGCACACAGTTAAACATTTGTTGATTGGCTGCACTGCAGCCTTTCAAAAAGCTCCAAGAAATCACTTAACACCGAACCCGAACTTTTACTGAAATGTTCGGGTTCGGGTCCAAAAATCCTAATGTTCGGTACGAACCCGAACTTTACAGTTCTGGTTCGCTCAACCCTATTACAGACCTATTGTCATATAACTGTTTTCTCATTTTTGATAAGCCTCTTTGGTGCTGTCATAAGCCTCTCGCGACTTTGTAAATCCAGGTGTCAACTTTCTGGTCCCAATTCATACAAAGACAACACTGTGTTTGGCTGATCAGTCATTTCCTGTTTGTTGAGAGGGACCAGGAGAACTGGAAAGAGTCGAAATGGGAGTGTGTGCCTGTGTGTGTGTGTGTGTGTGTAGGGGGGGTGTGTGTGTAGGGGGGGTGGAGTGGGGGTGTTGGAGTAGTAATGTATCACCTTTTTTTTTATTTTATAAAAAAGTACTAGCCTGACAAGGCATTCAAGAGTGACAACCATTATGGTGGTGCTTCCTTTTGCCTCTCAAGCAAGTTATATCTGAAAGAAAAATGAATATACCTACCAACTGTGATTCATATATGGATATTTTACATTGGCATTTAAAATTGACATGAAATCTGTTTGATTCTGCAAAAAAAAATCCTTGGTACCACTTGAGTACACAAATACTTTTGGTAGGATATTCATGATATTTCTTAAAGGAGTTTTTCTCATTTCAGCACATAGCATTTATCATGTAGAGCAGCGGTCCCCAACCGCCGGGCCGTGGCCCAGGACCGGGCCCTGGAAGATGGTTTGCCGGGCCACGGCGATCAGGGCAGTCTTTAACGCTGTACTAATGAAGCGCTTCCATTATGGAAGCGCTTCATTAGTACAGAAGGACCAGGAAGCGGTGAAGGATCTGTACTCACCACTTTCTGGTCCTCGGCTCGGCTATCGGCTGTGCAGGGCTGCGCACAGCGTGAGGTCTTTCTGTGATTTCACACTGTGCGCCGCTATACACAGCCAGCCGACAGCAGAATGAAGAATGAAGAGGATCGCGATGGTGACCAGGAGCAGTAGAGGTAAGTGTTTTATTTTATTCTATTTGCACTGGGGGCTGATGGCTGACCTGGGGGACATGGGGCAGACATGAGGGGCTAATGGGGGGCTTATGGCTGACATGAGGGGCTAATGGGGGCTTATGGCTGACATGAGGGGCTAATGGGGGCTTATGGCTGACATGAGGGGCTAATGGGGGGCTTATGGCAGACATGAGGGGCTAATGGTGGCTTATGGCTGACATGAGGGGCTAAAGGGGGCTTATGGCTGACATGAGGGGCTAATGGGGGCTTATGGCTGACATGAGGGGCTAATGGGGGCTTATGGCTGACATGAGGGGCTAATGGGGGCTTATGGCTGACATGGGGGGGTAATGGGGGGCTTATGGCTGACATGAGGGGCTAATGGGGGGCTTATGGCTGACATGAGGGGCTAATTGGGGGCTTATTGCTGACATGAGGGGCTAATGGGGGCTTATGGATGACATGGGGCTAATGGGGGGCTTATGGCTGACATTGGGGGGCTTATAGCTGACATTGGGGGGGGTTTATGGCTGACATTGGGGGGGTTTATGGCTGACATTGGGGGGGTTTATGGCTGACATTGGGGGGGTTTATGGCTGACATTGGGGGGGTTTATGGCTGACATTGGGGGCTGATAGATGGCTAAAGGTTTGGGGGTTGATCTGAGCCATTGGGGGTCTGATCTGAGGTCTGATTAACATTGGGGGTCTGATTGCTGGTCTGACCTGAGGTGTAATGAAAAATATTTTTTTCTTATTGGTCTCCTCTAAAACTAGGTGCATCTTATAGGGCGAAAAATATGGTACAGTGCAGCAGAGACCATAGTCAGTTTATATAGTCGTTATGTAGTGTTATATATTTTAATATGCACCTTGTGTTTTGTTATGCGTGTGAATCAGTCAGCCCCGCCCACCCCCTAAGCCTTCCCCCCAGAACAACCCGCCCACCCCCCCCCCCACCGGGTCCCTGGGAAAATTGTCTTGCATGAAACTGGTCCTTGGTGCAAAAAAGGTTGGGGACCACTGATGTAGGGGAATTTAATACAAGCCACTTACTAATGTAATGTGATTGTCCATATTGCCTCCTTGGCTGGCTTGGTTCATTTTTCCATTACATTATACACTGCTCGTTTCCTTGGATTATGGCAGTGCAGATACCAGGTGGTTGGGACCAGAGCTACTGCACATGCGTGCCAGTCCCAGACATCAGAGAGGCTAAAGTTTTTTTTCTATAGTGTGCAAGGGCGGCCACAACTGCTGGATTGAAGAGGTAGCCATAACCATTGGAAATGAGCAGTGTATAATGCAATGAAAAAATGAATCATGACAGCGAAGGATCTGTCATATAATGGCACAAAAGAAAGGCCTAAGGTGTCCTATGAAAAATAATGTCAAATACATGTAGGTTGGCTCAGAAATTAAATAGATAGGTCCATTGCTAAAACAAAAAAATTGGCCTGGCAAGGAAGGGAAATAAACACACTGGCAATAAAGTGGTTAATGCATGACAACCAGCTTTGTATATTAGTGAAAGCTCATTTATAAGGGTTACATACTCTGGGAATGCATTACGGCACAGACTTGAAAAAATACAGGTGACTGCTACATTTTCCCAAATAATTCCAATAGGAATCAAAGAGAAATGTCTTGTGAATATAACAGTTTTGGGGTATTGTCATACAACACTTACCATTCATTTCTATTAAAATGTGATTAAAAGGGAACAATACAGTGTGAAAGCAGTATGATGGTGGAATCATGCTGTTTGTGATCTACTTGCAATGGAAATCATGCAATAGAAATTGGCCATACACTGAGTAAGACTTCAGTTTTTATATTAGTATTTTTAGGAAGACCAGGTTAGCAGTAGTTGTTTAAATAATGGTGAAATTTAAACTTTAAATATGAACTTTTCTGCAATTCTATGCTTGTATTGTAATTGCAGTTGAGGTGTACATCTATTTAAAAACTGTAGGCGTTTAAGTCTGGGTTTAAACTCATTTAAAAGTAAAATATGTTTTCAAAGCTTTAATGTGGGAAGATTAATTATCACCTTCGCTTCAAAATAAGAATCAGTAAAAACCCATCACATGACAATGTGGAAGAGGCATTAATGACTGCTAAAAAGAAATATTTTTAGCTACTGTATGTAAAAGCACAGGAAGACACTGCATTAGTAACCCACATAAACAATTGAAATTCATCCTGACTACAGTAAAGCCTGAACTGCTGATATTCATTTTTTGCCTTTGAAACTTATTTGATTGTATAATTGCATTAATATCACACTTCACTTTCTCTACAGCACAGGATTAGAAATAATACAAATTATATAATAAAATGTCATAGCATTAATGTTACATTGCTTTGTAGTAACAAGATAATAGGCTATGGACCTTTTTGTCATGGAAAAAAAATATTTTTACATATGTTAGTGGTTAAGTTCATTAAAACAAATTCTGCTAAGTTGCATTCTTCATTCATGTTCAAACCCCCATGTCACTGACTCCCTCCGTATTAAGTGCAGGGAGCCGGTGGTCCTGTCCCCTCACTATTATAGGGTTTTCAGGTGTCACTCAGTCGAGGTACGTTGACATGCATCTTTGCATGGGCTGAGCCGTCAGGGAGAGCTCTGGGGCTTTAATAGGGCTCACCCTTTTGTTCCTTAGTTTGGGATCAAGTCAGTCGGATCTTTATTTGTTACTTCTTGTTTTCTGCAACACCATCCATGACATTATAAACCGCCCTAACCGTCTTAAGCATGAATCCGGTTTCAGCCTTGATTGACCACATGCAGGGTCTTTCACTGGAGGTAGCAGATCTCCGTAAAACTGTCTCTCAGTTTCAGGTGACCGTTTCTGCTTGCGTTCATGGAATTTGTTCTGAACCCGAGACAGGCCAGATGGTCTTTGTTCTTTTCAAGGTCTAATTTTGTTGTCACGTTCCGCCCTGGGGTTAAGAATGTGAAGGTGGATGCCCTGTCACATTCTTTTCCAGGAGGGGGGAACTTTGAAGACCCGGGTCCCATTTTGGATGAAGGGGTGGTTGTCTCTGCTCTTTATCCTGAATTGGAGGCAGAGGTTCTGGCAGCCCAGGCAGAGGCTCCTGATCTTTGTCCTCCTGGGAGGTTGTTTGTGCCTCTCGCTTTACGACATAAGGTTTATAAGGAGCACCACGATACTGTCCTTGCTGGGCACCCGAGGGGTAGAGCCACAGTGGATCTCATTGCTCGGAGATTCTGGTGGCCGGCTCTTCGTAAGTCGGTTGAGGGTTTTGTGGCAGCCTGCGAGACCTGCGCTCGTGCCAAAGTCCCTCATTCACAGCCATCAGGTCCTCTCCTCCCGTTACCCATTCCTTCCCGTCCTTGGACACATCTCTCCATGGACTTCATTACGGACCTGCCTCGTTCCTCGGGGAAGACTGTGATTCTGGTGGTGGTGGACCGTTTTAGCAAAATGGCGCATTTTATTCCTTTTCCTGGGTTGCCCAATGCTAAAACTCTGGCACAAGCATTTGTTGATCACATTGTCAAATTGCATGGCATTCCTTCAGACATAGTCTCTGATAAGGGAACACAGTTTGTTTCCAGATTCTGGAAGGCTTTCTGTTCTTGCTTGGGGGTTCGATTGTCATTCTCTTCTGCTTTCCACCCGCAGTCGAATGGCCAGACAGAGCGCGTCAATCAGAATCTGGAGACATATCTGCGCTGTATTGTGTCGGAGAATCAGGAGGATTGGTGTTCTTTTTTGTCCCTTGCTGAGTTTGCTTTAAATAACCGTCGTCAGGAGTCGCCATTTTTTGGTGCATATGGGTTCCATACGCAGTTTGGGACATTCTCTGGAGAGGGGTCTTCTGGTTTACCTGATGAGGAGAGATTCTCCTCGTCTTTGTCGTCTATTTGGCAAAAGATTCAGGATAATCTAAAGAGCATGAGTGAGAGATATAAGCGTGTGGCGGATAAAAGACGTGTGCCTGGTCCGGACATGAATGTTGGTGATCTGGTGTGGTTGTCTACTAAGAATATCAAATTGAAGGTTCCCTCCTGGAATTTGGGTCCTAAGTAGGGATGAGCGAACCCGAACTGTATAGTTCGGGTTCGTACCGAATTTTGCGGTGTCCGTGACACGGACCCGAACATTTTCGTAAAAGTCGGGGTTCGGGTTCGGTGTTCGGCGCTTTCTTGGCGCTTTTTGAAAGGCTGCAAAGCAGCCAATCAACAAGCGTCATACTACTTGCCCCACGAGGCCATCACAGCCTTGCCTACTATTGGCATGGCTGTGATTGGCCAGTGCAGCATGTGACCCAGCCTCTATATAAGCTTGGGTCACGTAGCGCTGCACGTCACTCTGCTGATTCAAGCATAGGGAGAGGTTGCTGCTGCGACGTTAGGGCGAGATTAGGCAGATTAACTCCTCCAAAAGACTTCATTCTGTGATCGATCTCCAGCTGTGGCTCATTGAAGTGCTAATATCGAATTGCTCACTTTTTTTAGGCTGCACAGTGCGTTTTTATATCACTTTTTTCTGGGGTGATCGGCGGCCATTTTGTGGCTTGTGGTGCGCCAGCACAAGCTACCACCAAGTGCTTTTAACCATCAATAGTGTGGTTATTTTTTGCTATATCCTACATCAGCTGCAGGCTGAGCCTGTGTCACCGAAGTGCATTTAACCATCAACAGTGTGGTTATTTTTTGGCCATATACTACATCAGGTGCAGGCTGAGCCTGTGTCACCGAAGTGCATTTAACCATCAACAGTGTGGTTATTTTTTGGCCATATACTACATCAGGTGCAGGCTGAGCCTGTGTCACCCAAGTGCATTTAACCATCAACAGTGTGGTTAATTTTTGGCCATATACTACATCAGGTGCAGGCTGAGCCTGTGTCACCCAAGTGTATTTAACCATCAACAGTGTGGTTAATTTTTGGCCATATACTACATCAGGTGCAGGCTGAGCCTGTGTCACCCAAGTGCATTTAACCATCAATAGTGTGGTTATTTTTTGGCCATATACTACATCAGGGGCAAGTTGAGCCTGTCACCCAGCGCCTAAAAAATAGACCTGACATTTATATTCCTCCAAATCAGTACTGTTTTAGCTGGTCAAGTTATTTGTAGTGACCGTAAAAGCACAGTTTTTGTTCTGGGTTGAAAAACTATTCCCAAGTTGCCATTCTCAAAATAAGTAGTTTCTGCTATATCAGGCCTACTTTAAATCTATCCCAAAAAGGATATCTTAGATTCAAGGTGCTGATAGTGTCATTCAGAAAAACTTAACACACACGCTACCGTGCAGATACAAGTCTAATTCTGTGATTAAACGTATACCTGTCATACAGCGCAAAAAAAATAGGCCTCACATTTCTATTCAACCAAATCTGTACTATTTTAGCTGGTCAAATTATTTGTAGTGACCGTAAAAGCACAGTTTTTGTTCTGGGTTGTAAAACTATTCCCAAAGTTGCCATTCTCAAAATAAGTAGTTTCTGCTATATCAGGCCTACTTTAAATCTATCCCAAAAAGGATATCTTAGATTCAAGGTGCTGATAGTGTCATTTAGAAAAACTTAACACACACGCTACCGTGCAGATACAAGTCTAATTCTGTGATTAAACGTATACCTGTCACATAGCGCCAAAAAAATAGGCCTCACATTTCTATTCAACCAAATCTGTACTGTTTTAGCTGGTCAAATTATTTGTAGTGACCGTAAAAGCACAGTTTTTGTTCTGGGTTGAAAAACTATTCCCAAATTTGCCATTCTCAAAATAAGTAGTTTCTGCTATATCAGGCCTACTTTAAATCTATCCCAAAAAGGATATCTTAGATTCAAGGTGCTGATAGTGTCATTCAGAAAAACTTAACACACACGCTACCGTGCAGATACAAGTCTAATTCTGTGATTAAACGTATACCTGTCACACAGCGCAAAAAAAAAAATAGGCCTCACATTTCTATTCAACCAAATTTGTACTGTTTTAGCTGGTCAAATTATTTGTAGCGACCGTAAAAGCACAGTTTTTGTTCTGGGTTGAAAAACTATTCCCAAATTTGCCATTCTCAAAATAAGTAGTTTCTGCTATATCAGGCCTACTTTAAATCTATCCCAAAAAGGATATCTTAGATTCAAGGTGCTGATAGTGTCATTCAGAAAAACTTAACACACATGCTACCGTGCAGATAAAAGTCTAATTCTGTGATTAAACGTATACCTGTCACACAGCGCAAAAAAAATAGGCCTCACATTTCTATTCAACCAAATCTGTACTGTTTTAGCTGGTCAAATTATTTATAGTGACCGTAAAAGCACAGTTTTTGTTCTGGGTAGAGTTGAGCGAACACCTGGATGTTCGGGTTCGAGAAGTTCGGCCGAACTTCCCGGAAATGTTCGGGTTCGGGATCCGAACCCGATCCGAACTTCGTCCCGAACCCGAACCCCATTGAAGTCAATGGGGACCCGAACTTTTGGGCACTAAAAAGGCTGTAAAACAGCCCAGGAAAGATCTAGAGGGCTGCAAAAGGCAGCAACATGTAGGTAAATCCCCTGCAAACAAATGTGGATAGGGAAATGAATTAAAATTAAAATAAAAAAAATAAAAATGAACCAATATCAATTAAACAGAGGTCCCATAGCAGAGAATCTGGCTTCACGTCAGCAGAGAATCAGTCTCTTCATGCCATAGCAAAGAATCTGGCTTCATGTCAGCAGAGAATCAGTCTCTTCATGCCATAGCAGAGAATCTGGCTTCATGTCAGCGCAGAATCAGTCTCTTCATGTCATAGCAGAGAATCAGGCTTCATGTCACCCACCACTGGAACAGGCCACTGTCACACATTTAGGCCCCGGCACCCAGACAGAGGAGAGCGGTCCCGTAACAGAGAATCTGGCCTTATGTCAGCGCAGAATCTGTATTCATGTCATAGCAGAGAATCAGGCTTCACGTCACCCACCACTGGAACAGGCCACTGTCACACATTTAGGCCCAGGCACCCAGGCAGAGGAGAGAGGTCCCGTAACAGAGAATCTGGCCTTATGTCAGCGCAGAATCTGTATTCATGTCATAGCAGAGAATCAGGCTTCACGTCACCCACCACTGGAACAGGCCACTGTCACACATTTAGGCCCCGGTACCCAGACAGAGGAGAGCGGTCCCGTAACAGAGAAGCTGGCCTTATGTCAGCGCAGAATCTGTCTTCATGTCATAGCAGAGAATCAGGCATCACGTCACCCACCACTGGAACAGGCCACTGTCACACATTTAGGCCCAGGCACCCAGGCAGAGGAGAGAGGTTCCGTAACAGAGAATCTGGCCTTATGTCAGCGCAGAATCTGTATTCATGTCATAGCAGAGAATCAGGCTTCACGTCACCCACCACTGGAACAGGCCACTGTCACACATTTAGGCCCCGGCACCCAGACAGAGGAGAGCGGTTCCGTAACAGAGAATCTGGCCTTATGTCAGCGCAGAATCTGTATTCATGTCATAGCAGAGAATCAGGCTTCACGTCACCCACCACTGGAACAGGCCACTGTCACACATTTAGGCCCAGGCACCCAGGCAGAGGAGAGAGGTCCCGTAACAGAGAATCTGGCCTTATGTCAGCGCAGAATCTGTATTCATGTCATAGCAGAGAATCAGGCTTCACGTCACCCACCACTGGAACAGGCCACTGTCACACATTTAGGCCCCGGTACCCAGACAGAGGAGAGCGGTCCCGTAACAGAGAAGCTGGCCTTATGTCAGCGCAGAATCTGTCTTCATGTCATAGCAGAGAATCAGGCATCACGTCACCCACCACTGGAACAGGCCACTGTCACACATTTAGGCCCAGGCACCCAGGCAGAGGAGAGAGGTCCCGTAACAGAGAATCTGGCCTTATGTCAGCGCAGAATCTGTATTCATGTCATAGCAGAGAATAAGGCTTCACGTCACCCACCACTGGAACAGGCCACTGTCACACATTTAGGCCCCAGCACCCAGACAGAGGAGAGCGGTCCCGTAACAGAGAAGCAGGCCTTATGTCAGCGCAGAATCTGTCTTCATGTCATAGCAGAGAATCAGGCATCACGTCACCCACCACTGGAACAGGCCACTGTCACACATTTAGGCCCAGGCACCCAGGCAGAGGAGAGAGGTCCCGTAACAGAGAATCTGGCCTTATGTCAGCGCAGAATCTGTATTCATGTCATAGCAGAGAATCAGGCTTCACGTCACCCACCACTGGAACAGGCCACTGTCACACATTTAGGCCCCAGCACCCAGACAGAGGAGAGCGGTCCCGTAACAGAGAATCTGGCCTTATGTCAGCGCAGAATCTGTATTCATGTCATAGCAGAGAATCAGGCTTCACGTCACCCACCACTGGAACAGGCCACTGTCACACATTTAGGCCCAGGCACCCAGGCAGAGGAGAGAGGTCCCGTAACAGAGAATCTGGCCTTATGTCAGCGCAGAATCTGTATTCATGTCATAGCAGAGAATCAGGCTTCACGTCACCCACCACTGGAACAGGCCACTGTCACACATTTAGGCCCCGGCACCCAGACAGAGGAGAGCGGTCCCGTAACAGAGAATCTGGCCTTATGTCAGCGCAGAATCTGTATTCATGTCATAGCAGAGAATCAGGCTTCACGTCACCCACCACTGGAACAGGCCACTGTCACACATTTAGGCCCCGGCACCCAGACAGAGGAGAGCGGTCCCGTAACAGAGAATCTGGCCTTATGTCAGCGCAGAATCTGTCTTCATGTCATAGCAGAGAACCAGGCTTCACGTCACCCACCACTGGAACAGGCCACTGTCACACATTTAGGCCCCGGCACCCAGACAGAGGAGAGCGGTCCCGTAACAGAGAATCTGGCCTTATGTCAGCGCAGAATCTGTATTCATGTCATAGCAGAGAATCAGGCTTCAAGTCAGCCACCACTGGAACAGGCCACTGTCACACATTTAGGCCCCAGCACCCAGACAGAGGAGTGCGGTCCCGTAACAGAGAATCTGGCCTTATGTCAGCGCAGAATCTGTCTTCATGTCATAGCAGAGAATCAGGCTTCACGTCACCCACCACTGGAACAGGCCACTGTCACACATTTAGGCCCAGGCACCCAGGCAGAGGAGAGAGGTCCCGTAACAGAGAATCTGGCCTTATGTCAGCGCAGAATCTGTATTCATGTCATAGCAGAGAATCAGGCTTCACGTCACCCACCACTGGAACAGGCCACTGTCACACATTTAGGCCCATGCACCCAGGCAGAGGAGAGAGGTCCCGTAACAGAGAATCTGGCCTTATGTCAGCGCAGAATCTGTATTTATGTCATAGCAGAGAATCAGGCTTCACGTCACCCACCACTGGAACAGGCCACTGTCACACATTTAGGCCCAGGCAGAGGAGAGAGGTCCCGTAACAGAGAATCTGGCCTTATGTCAGCGCAGAATCTGTATTCATGTCATAGCAGAGAATCAGGCTTCAAGTCAGCCACCACTGGAACAGGCCACTGTCACACATTTAGGCCCCAGCACCCAGACAGAGGAGTGCGGTCCCGTAACAGAGAATCTGGCCTTATGTCAGCGCAGAATCTGTCTTCATGTCATAGCAGAGAATCAGGCTTCACATCACCCATCACTGGAACAGGCCACTGTCACACATTTAGGCCCAGGCACCCAGGCAGAGGAGAGAGGTCCCGTAACAGAGAATCTGGCCTTATGTCAGCGCAGAATCTGTATTCATGTCATAGCAGAGAATCAGGCTTCACGTCACCCACCACTGGAACAGGCCACTGTCACACATTTAGGCCCATGCACCCAGGCAGAGGAGAGAGGTCCCGTAACAGAGAATCTGGCCTTATGTCAGCGCAGAATCTGTATTTATGTCATAGCAGAGAATCAGGCTTCACGTCACCCACCACTGGAACAGGCCACTGTCACACATTTAGGCCCAGGCAGAGGAGAGAGGTCCCGTAACAGAGAATCTGGCCTTATGTCAGCGCAGAATCTGTATTCATGTCATAGCAGAGAATCAGGCTTCAAGTCAGCCACCACTGGAACAGGCCACTGTCACACATTTAGGCCCCAGCACCCAGACAGAGGAGTGCGGTCCCGTAACAGAGAATCTGGCCTTATGTCAGCGCAGAATCTGTCTTCATGTCATAGCAGAGAATCAGGCTTCACGTCACCCACCACTGGAACAGGCCACTGTCACACATTTAGGCCCAGGCACCCAGGCAGAGGAGAGAGGTCCCGTAACAGAGAATCTGGCCTTATGTCAGCGCAGAATCTGTATTCATGTCATAGCAGAGAATCAGGCTTCATGTCACCCACCACTGGAACAGGCCACTGTCACACATTTAGGCCCCGGCACCCAGACAGAGGAGAGCGGTCCCGTAACAGAGAATCTGGCCTTATGTCAGCGCAGAATTTGTCTTCATGTCATAGCAGAGAATCAGGCTTCACGTCACCCACCACTGGAACAGGCCACTGTCACACATTTAGGCCCCGGCACCCAGACAGAGGAGAGCGGTCCCGTAACAGAGAATCTGGCCTTATGTCAGCGCAGAATCTGTCTTCATGTCATAGCAGAGAATCAGGCATCACGTCACCCACCACTGGAACAGGCCACTGTCACACATTTAGGCCCCAGCACCCAGACAGAGGAGAGCGGTCCCGTAACAGAGAATCTGGCCTTATGTCAGCGCAGAATCTGTATTCATGTCATAGCAGAGAATCAGGCTTCACGTCACCCACCACTGGAACAGGCCACTGTCACACATTTAGGCCCAGGCACCCAGGCAGAGGAGAGAGGTCCCGTAACAGAGAATCTGGCCTTATGTCAGCGCAGAATCTGTATTCATGTCATAGCAGAGAATCAGGCTTCACGTCACCCACCACTGGAACAGGCCACTGTCACACATTTAGGCCCCGGCACCCAGACAGAGGAGAGCGGTCCCGTAACAGAGAATCTGGCCTTATGTCAGCGCAGAATCTGTATTCATGTCATAGCAGAGAATCAGGCTTCACGTCACCCACCACTGGAACAGGCCACTGTCACACATTTAGGCCCCGGCACCCAGACAGAGGAGAGCGGTCCCGTAACAGAGAATCTGGCCTTATGTCAGCGCAGAATCTGTCTTCATGTCATAGCAGAGAACCAGGCTTCACGTCACCCACCACTGGAACAGGCCACTGTCACACATTTAGGCCCCGGCACCCAGACAGAGGAGAGCGGTCCCATAACAGAGAATCTGGCCTTATGTCAGCGCAGAATCTGTATTCATGTCATAGCAGAGAATCAGGCTTCAAGTCAGCCACCACTGGAACAGGCCACTGTCACACATTTAGGCCCCAGCACCCAGACAGAGGAGTGCGGTCCCGTAACAGAGAATCTGGCCTTATGTCAGCGCAGAATCTGTCTTCATGTCATAGCAGAGAATCAGGCTTCACGTCACCCACCACTGGAACAGGCCACTGTCACACATTTAGGCCCAGGCACCCAGGCAGAGGAGAGAGGTCCCGTAACAGAGAATCTGGCCTTATGTCAGCGCAGAATCTGTATTCATGTCATAGCAGAGAATCAGGCTTCACGTCACCCACCACTGGAACAGGCCACTGTCACACATTTAGGCCCATGCACCCAGGCAGAGGAGAGAGGTCCCGTAACAGAGAATCTGGCCTTATGTCAGCGCAGAATCTGTATTTATGTCATAGCAGAGAATCAGGCTTCACGTCACCCACCACTGGAACAGGCCACTGTCACACATTTAGGCCCAGGCAGAGGAGAGAGGTCCCGTAACAGAGAATCTGGCCTTATGTCAGCGCAGAATCTGTATTCATGTCATAGCAGAGAATCAGGCTTCAAGTCAGCCACCACTGGAACAGGCCACTGTCACACATTTAGGCCCCAGCACCCAGACAGAGGAGTGCGGTCCCGTAACAGAGAATCTGGCCTTATGTCAGCGCAGAATCTGTCTTCATGTCATAGCAGAGAATCAGGCTTCACGTCACCCATCACTGGAACAGGCCACTGTCACACATTTAGGCCCAGGCACCCAGGCAGAGGAGAGAGGTCCCGTAACAGAGAATCTGGCCTTATGTCAGCGCAGAATCTGTATTCATGTCATAGCAGAGAATCAGGCTTCACGTCACCCACCACTGGAACAGGCCACTGTCACACATTTAGGCCCATGCACCCAGGCAGAGGAGAGAGGTCCCGTAACAGAGAATCTGGCCTTATGTCAGCGCAGAATCTGTATTTATGTCATAGCAGAGAATCAGGCTTCACGTCACCCACCACTGGAACAGGCCACTGTCACACATTTAGGCCCAGGCAGAGGAGAGAGGTCCCGTAACAGAGAATCTGGCCTTATGTCAGCGCAGAATCTGTATTCATGTCATAGCAGAGAATCAGGCTTCAAGTCAGCCACCACTGGAACAGGCCACTGTCACACATTTAGGCCCCAGCACCCAGACAGAGGAGTGCGGTCCCGTAACAGAGAATCTGGCCTTATGTCAGCGCAGAATCTGTCTTCATGTCATAGCAGAGAATCAGGCTTCACGTCACCCACCACTGGAACAGGCCACTGTCACACATTTAGGCCCAGGCACCCAGGCAGAGGAGAGAGGTCCCGTAACAGAGAATCTGGCCTTATGTCAGCGCAGAATCTGTATTCATGTCATAGCAGAGAATCAGGCTTCATGTCACCCACCACTGGAACAGGCCACTGTCACACATTTAGACCCCGGCACCCAGACAGAGGAGAGCGGTCCCGTAACAGAGAATCTGGCCTTATGTCAGCGCAGAATTTGTCTTCATGTCATAGCAGAGAATCAGGCTTCACGTCACCCACCACTGGAACAGGCCACTGTCACACATTTAGGCCCCGGCACCCAGACAGAGGAGAGCGGTCCCGTAACAGAGAATCTGGCCTTATGTCAGCGCAGAATCTGTCTTCATGTCATAGCAGAGAATCAGGCATCACGTCACCCACCACTGGAACAGGCCACTGTCACACATTTAGGCCCAGGCACCCAGGCAGAGGAGAGAGGTTCCGTAACAGAGAATCTGGCCTTATGTCAGCGCAGAATCTGTATTCATGTCATAGCAGAGAATCAGGCTTCACGTCACCCACCACTGGAACAGGCCACTGTCACACATTTAGGCCCCGGCACCCAGACAGAGGAGAGCGGTTCCGTAACAGAGAATCTGGCCTTATGTCAGCGCAGAATCTGTATTCATGTCATAGCAGAGAATCAGGCTTCACGTCACCCACCACTGGAACAGGCCACTGTCACACATTTAGGCCCAGGCACCCAGGCAGAGGAGAGAGGTCCCGTAACAGAGAATCTGGCCTTATGTCAGCGCAGAATCTGTATTCATGTCATAGCAGAGAATCAGGCTTCACGTCACCCACCACTGGAACAGGCCACTGTCACACATTTAGGCCCCGGTACCCAGACAGAGGAGAGCGGTCCCGTAACAGAGAAGCTGGCCTTATGTCAGCGCAGAATCTGTCTTCATGTCATAGCAGAGAATCAGGCATCACGTCACCCACCACTGGAACAGGCCACTGTCACACATTTAGGCCCAGGCACCCAGGCAGAGGAGAGAGGTCCCGTAACAGAGAATCTGGCCTTATGTCAGCGCAGAATCTGTATTCATGTCATAGCAGAGAATCAGGCTTCACGTCACCCACCACTGGAACAGGCCACTGTCACACATTTAGGCCCCAGCACCCAGACAGAGGAGTGCGGTCCCGTAACAGAGAATCTGGCCTTATGTCAGCGCAGAATCTGTCTTCATGTCATTGCAGAGAATCAGGCTTCACGTCACCCACCACTGGAACAGGCCACTGTCACACATTTAGGCCCAGGCACCCAGGCAGAGGAGAGAGGTCCCGTAACAGAGAATCTGGCCTTATGTCAGCGCAGAATCTGTATTCATGTCATAGCAGAGAATCAGGCTTCATGTCACCCACCACTGGAACAGGCCACTGTCACACATTTAGGCCCCGGCACCCAGACAGAGGAGAGCGGTCCCGTAACAGAGAATCTGGCCTTATGTCAGCGCAGAATTTGTCTTCATGTCATAGCAGAGAATCAGGCTTCACGTCACCCACCACTGGAACAGGCCACTGTCACACATTTAGGCCCCGGCACCCAGACAGAGGAGAGCGGTCCCGTAACAGAGAATCTGGCCTTATGTCAGCGAAGAATCTGTCTTCATGTCATAGCAGAGAATCAGGCATCACGTCACCCACCACTGGAACAGGCCACTGTCACACATTTAGGCCCAGGCACCCAGGCAGAGGAGAGAGGTTCCGTAACAGAGAATCTGGCCTTATGTCAGCGCAGAATCTGTATTCATGTCATAGCAGAGAATCAGGCTTCACGTCACCCACCACTGGAACAGGCCACTGTCACACATTTAGGCCCAGGCACCCAGGCAGAGGAGAGAGGTCCCGTAACAGAGAATCTGGCCTTATGTCAGCGCAGAATCTGTATTCATGTCATAGCAGAGAATCAGGCTTCACGTCACCCACCACTGGAACAGGCCACTGTCACACATTTAG